>NC_048581.1:15806724-15819224 GCF_013265735.2 Oncorhynchus mykiss | reverse complement strand
GTATGTGGACACCTGCCTGTCCAACATCTGTATGTGGACACCTGCTCGTCCAACATCTGTATGTGGACACCTGCCTGTCCAACATCTGTATGTGGACACCTGCTCGTCCAACATCTGTATGTGGACACCTGCCTGTCCAACATCTGTATATGGACACCTGCCTGTCCAACATCTGTATGTGGACACCTGCTCGTCCAACATCTGTATGTGGACACCTGCTCGTCCAACATCTGAACCATGAAAAACTCCTCCTCTTCCAAACTTTACAGTTGACACTATGCATTCGGGCTGGTAGCGTTCTCCTGGCATCCGCCAAACCCAGATTTGTCTGTCAGACTGCCAGTTGGTGAAGCGTGATTCATCACTCCAGAGAACTCGTTTCCACTGCTCCAGAGTCCAATGGCGGCGAGCTTTACACCACTCCAGTCGATGCTTTGCATTGGGCACGGTGATCTTAGGCTTATGTGCGGCTGCTCGGCCATGGAAACCCATTTCATGAAGGTCCCGATGAACAGTTATTGTGCGGACGTTGCTTCTAGAGGGAGTTTGGAACTCTTTAGTGACTGTTGCAACCGAGGACAGATGATTTTTACGATGCTACGAGCTTCAGCACTCCGCGGTCCTGTTCTGTGAGCTTGTGTGGTCTACCACTTCGCAGTTGAGCCGTTGTTGCTCCTAGACATTTCCACTTCACAATAATAGCACTTACAGTTGACCGGGGCAGCTCCAGAAGGGTAGAAAATGACGAAGTGACTTGTTGGAAAGATGGCATCCTACGATGGGGCCACGTTGAAAATTACTGAGCTCTTCAGTAAGGCCATTCTATTGCCAATGTTTGCTATGGAGATTGCATGGCTGTGCGCTCGATTTTCTACACCTGTCAGCAACGGGTGTGGCTGAAATAGCCGAATCCACTAATTTGAAGGGGTGCCATGGTGAAGCTAGGTGAAACAACCACATATTACACTCATAGTCAGTACTTTTCCTCATTAAAGAAGTTATCAGTGTTAGTAGGAAAACAGAAGTTAAGTTAATCTTTATTTTGAATTTTTTTTGTGGGCGGGATGTCTTATTTAAGATCCTCTTTGAAGAGGTAGAGTTTCAGACTTTTTCGGGAAGATGGGCAGGGACTCTGCTCTCCTAGCATCTGGTTCTGCCATTAGGGTGCCAGGACAGAAAGAGCTTTGACTGGGCTGAGCGGGAGCTGATATCCGGTAGTGGTGGGAGGGCCAAGAGACTAGAAGTGGCAGAACAGAGTGCTCTGGTTGGGATGTAGGGTTTAAGCACAGCCTGAAGGTAGGGAGGGGCAGTTTCTCTTGCTGTTCTGTAGGTAAGCACCACTGTCTTGTAGTGGATGCGATCTTCAACTGGAAGCCAGTGGATTGTACTGGGTGACATGGGAGACCACATGCATGTACGTCTTGTGAGTCAGATCTGGAGAGCGTCTAGTGAGTCAGATCTGGAGAGCGTCTAGTGAGTCAGATCTGGAGAGCGTCTAGTGAGTCAGATCTGGAGAGTTTCTAGTGAGGCAGGTCTAGTGAGGCCGGTCTAGTGAGGCAGGTCTAGTGAGGCAGGTCTACAGAGTGTCTGGTGAGGCAGGTCTAGTGAGGCAGGTCTACAGAGTGTCTGGTGAGGCAGGTCTACAGAGTGTCTGGTGAGGCAGGTCTAGTGATGCAGGTCTAGAGAGTGTCTGGTGAGGCAGGTCTAGAGAGTGTCTAGTGAGGCAGGTCTACAGAGTGTCTGGTGAGGCAGGTCTGGAGAGTGTCTAGTGAAGCAGGTCTAGAGAGTGTCTAGTGAGGCAGGTCTAGAGAGTGTCTAGTGAGGCAGGTCTAGAGAGTGTCTGGTGAGGCAGGTCTACAGAGTGTGTGGTGAGGCAGGTCTAGAGAGTGTTTGGTGAGGCAGGTCTAGAGAGTGTCTGGTGAGGCAGGCCTGGAGAGTGTCTAGTGAGGCAGGTCTGGAGAGTGTCTAGAGAGGCAGGTCTAGAGAGTGTTTAGTGAGGCAGGTCTAGACTCTAGAGAGTGTCTGGTGAGGCAGGTCTACAGAGTGTCTGGTGAGGCAGGTCTGGAGAGTATCTTGTGAGGCAGGTCTAGAGAGTATCTAGTGAGGCAGATCTAGAGAGTATCTAGTGAGGCAGGTCTAGAGAGTATCTAGTGAGGCAGGTCTAGAGAGTATCTAGTGAGGCAGGTCTAGAGAGTATCTAGTGAGGCAGGTCTAGACTCTAGAGAGTATCTGGTGAGGCAGGTCTACAGAGTGTCTGGTGAGGCAGGTCTGGAGAGTGTCTAGAGAGTGTCTGGTGAGGCAGGTCTGGAGAGTGTGTAGAGTGTGTCTGGTGAGGCAGGTCTGGAGAGTGTGTAGAGAGTGTCTGGTGAGAGGTCTGGAGAGTGTGTAGAGAGTGTACTGGTGAGACAGGTCTGGAGAGTGTGTAGAGAGTGTCTGGTGAGGCAGGTCTGGAGAGTGTGTAGAGAGTGTCTGGTGAGACAGGTCTGGAGAGTGTGTAGAGAGTGTCTGGTGAGACAGGTCTGGAGAGTGTGTAGAGAGTGTCTGGTGAGGCAGGTCTAGAGAGTGTGTAGAGAGTGTCTGGTGAGACAGGTCTGGAGAGTGTGTAGAGAGTGTCTGGTGAGGCAGGTCTAGAGAGTGTGTAGAGAGTGTCTGGTGAGACAGGTCTGTACATGATCATGACATGCTGAGGTGTGTTTGTATTTTGTGGAAGGGAAATCTGATAGGTGGAGCCACTCATTGAATCCCTTTGACATTCCTGCCCATCTGAAAGAATGCCGTTATTGTTAGAGAGTTTAGTTTGGTGTTCAACCGAACTAGACATAAATCAATCAATCAATCAAATGTATTTATAAAGCCCTTCTTACATCAGCTGATGTCACAAAGTGCTTTACAGAAACGCAGCCTAAAACCCCAAACAGCAAGCAATGCAGATGTAGAAGCACGGTGGCTAGGAAAAACTCCCTAGAAAGGTCAGAACCTAGGAAGAAACCTAGAGAGGAACCAGGATCTGAGGGGTGGCCAGTCTTCTTCTGGGTGTGTCGTGTGGAGATTATAACAGTACGTGGTCATTAAGGCCAGATTGTTCTTCAAAATGTTCAAGCGTTCACAGATGACCAGCAGGGTCAATAATAATCATATCGGTTGTAGAGGCTGCAACAGGTCAGCACCTCAGGAGTAAATGTCAGTTGGCTTTTCATAACCGAGCATCCAGAGGTCGAGACAGCAGGTGTGGTAGAGAGAGAGAGAGAGGGGGGAGACAGAGGGAGAGGGAGGGGAGACAGAGGGAGAGGGAGGGAGGGTATAAAAGCTCCATCTGAATCACTGCAGGAATGCCAGGATGTGGCCACCATTTTGTTTTTGACAGAACACACACAGCTATGTTTTACTATACTTGTTGGGACCAACAATTGATTACCATTCAACATCCTGTTTTCCTTTACCACTAATCCTAAACCTAATTCCCTGCCCTAACCCTACCTCCTAAACCTAACCACTAACCCAAATTCTAACCATAAACTTAACCCCTAAGACTTAAATAGCCTTTTTGCCAGTGAGGACTGGCAAAATGAACCACAAGTATAGTTAAACATGTGCACACACACACACACACACACACACACACACACACACCGTTTTTTATTGCTATCCTTGTGGGGACAAATGTGTTCCCATCCAAAATCTTATTTACCCTAACCTTGACCCTTAACCCCAACCCCAACCCCAACCCCAAACACCTAACCCTAAAACTAAACCTAACCATAACTCCTAAACCTAAACCTAACCATAACTCCTATACCTAAACCTAATCGTAACTCCTATACCTAAACCTAATCGTAACTCCTATACCTAAACCTAATCGTAACTCCTAAACCTAATCGTAACTCCTAAACCAAATCGTAACTCCTAAACCAAATCGTAACTCCTAAACCAAATCGTAACTCCTAAACCTAAACAGTAACTCCTAAACCAAATCGTAACTCATAAACCTAAACCTAACCATAACTCCTATACCTAAACCTAATCGTAACTCCTATACCTAAACCTAATCGTAACTCATAAACCTAAACAGTAACTCCTAAACCTAATCGTAACTCCTAAACCTAAACAGTAACTCCTAAACCTAAACAGTAACTCCTAAACCTAAACAGTAACTCATAAACCTAAACAGTAACTCCTAAACCTAAACAGTAACTCCTAAACCTAAACAGTAAATCATAAACCTAAACAGTAACTCATAAACCTAAACAGTAAATCATAAACCTAAACAGTAACTCATAAACCTAAACAGTAACTCATAAACCTAAACCTAATTGTAACTCCTAAACCTAATTGTAACTCCTAAACCTAATTGTAACTCCTAAACCTAATTGTAACTCCTAAACCTAATTGTAACTCCTAAACCTAATTGTAACTCCTAACCTAATTGTAACTCCTAACCTTATTTCTAACCCTAATTGGAACCCTAACCCTAAACCTAAGTCCTGAGCCTAAAATAGCATTTTTTTCTCATGTGGATCTTCAAATTATTTTTTGGATGTCTAGTACCCACAAGGATAGTTAAACAAAAACACACACAGAGGAAGGGCTGTACAGTGAACACACCGGGTCACATTTCATATAGAGAGACATTCCCTTGGGGTCACTTGGCAACCAGGCATACATCCCTGACCTCTCCTTCCACATCACACTGCATCGTGTCCTACGCTAGAGAATAGAATAGGATAATGTAATTTCATTATAACTGATTGCTTGTTTAATTAGTTTGCCATTTGAGTGAAATTGGAATACCTGGTTTTGGATGCTGATGTGGGCTTATCTAAAGGAAGGAAGGGAGAGCTGAGTGGAGGTCTTTATGATAAGATAGGGAGAACAGTGTGATCTTTATGTAAAGGAAGGGAGAGCTGAGCGGTGGGCTGAGTGGAGGTCTTTATGATAAGACAGGGAGAACAGTGTGATCTTTATGTAAAGGAAGGGAGAGCTGAGCGGTTGGCTGAGTCCCTCAATAGAGTGTTGATCTACCAGCGCTGAGTCCCTCAATACAGCAGGTGTAGATCTGCCAGCGCTGAGTCCCTCAATACAGCAGGTGTAGATCTACCAGCGCTGAGTCCCTCAATACAGCAGGAATAGATCTACCAGCGATGAGTCCCTCAATACAGCAGGTGTAGATCTGCCAGAGCTGAGTCCCTCAATACAGCAGGTGTAGATCTACCAGCGCTGAGTCCCTCAATACAGCAGGTGTAGATCTGCCAGAGCTGAGTCCCTCAATACAGCAGGTGTAGATCTACCAGCGCTGAGTCCCTCAATACAGCAGGTATAGATCTACCAGTGTTTCGATATAAGTCATGACTCATGAATGACGTATAAAAGGAAGTAGCAACCTAAATATAGCTCTCTTGTAACGAACCTCGTCCTCCTCTTCTGAGGAGGAGTAGTGAGAAGGATCGGAGGACCAAATCGCAGCGTGGTAAGTGTCCATAATGTTTATTTAAAAAAATAAACTGAACACTACGAAATACAAAACAATAAACGTGAAATGAACGAAACAGTCCCGTGTGGCGACTGACACGGAAGACAAACACCACCACCCAAAACTGAAACTCAGGCTACCTAAGTATGATTCTCAATCAGGGACAACAATTGACAGCTGCCTCTGATTGAGAACCAAACTAGGCCGAACTCAAAAATCAACATAGAAAAACAAACAGACAACCCACCCCAACTCACACCCTGACCATACTAAAACAAAGATAAAATAACAGAACTATGGTCAGAACGTGACATCTCTAGCCTTCATATAGTTCCCTGTCTTAATATACCTCTCTAGCCTTCATATAGTTCCCTGTCTTAATATACCTCTCTAGCCTTCATATAGTTCCCTGTCTTAATATACATCTCTAGCCTTCATATAGTTCCCTGTCTTAATATACCTCTCTAGCCTTCATATAGTTCCCTGTCTTAATATACCTCTCTAGCCTTCATATAGTTCCCTGTCTTAATATACCTCTCTAGCCTTCATATAGTTCCCTGTCTTAATATACATCTCTAGCCTTCATATATTTCCCTGTCTTACTATTCCTCTCTGGCCTTCATATATTTCCCTGTCTTAATATACCTCTCTAGCTTTCATATAGTTCCCTGTCTTAATATACCTCTCTAGCCTTCATATAGTTCCCTGTCTTAATATACCTATCTGGCCTTCATATAGTTAGTTCCCTGTCTTACTATACCTCTCTAGCCTTCATATAGTTAGTTCCCATTCTTAATATACCTCTCTGGCCTTCATATAGTTAGTTCCCTGTCTTAATATACCTCTCTAGCCTTCATGTAGTTAGTTCCCATTCTTAATATACCTCTCTGGCCTTCATATAGTTAGTTCCCTGTCTTAATATACCTCTCTAGCCTTCATGTAGTTAGTTCCCATTCTTAATATACCTCTCTGGCCTTCATATACTTCCCTGTCTTACTCTGTACCCTGCCCCTCTCATGTTCTCAGGGGCCCTGAGGTGAGGACAACATGTTTTTGTTGGGTGGCGTTTGGACTAACTGAGCACGGAAAAGAACAGGTGGTGAGGTGTTGAGCAAGAAGTCTGATCAACCTTGGTTACAAACACTTTGTGTGTTTCTCTTAAAACATCCTTTCGTGTTTATTTCATTTACTGATCATTTGGTTTTGAGCTTAATACAAAATGCCTGCCAGTAACAAGAGGAAAGGTTGATGCAAGTTCACAGCTTTGTATCCATGGCGATGAAGACTATTGTGTCTTTGCTGTCCATATAACTAAGCCATTCAGGCTTAGCCGTTGTGTTTGGGGGTGTGTGTGTGTTCATAGTGTGTGTGTGTGTGTGTGTGTGTGTGTGTGTGTGCATATACTATGTGTATCTCTGTGTGTATGTGTGTGTATCTTATTTGAAATGCTGACTGCATGACCTCTGTAGGGGTAAACATTTCAGCGGGAGAGAGACAGGCTGTTCCTCTCCCCCTGTGGCGTCCCAAATCAAAATGATGACTTGTTTTCGGAAGAGACCAGACTTCTCGTACATCAACCGCCAACGCTGTAAATAACAGACTCACTCACTCACGCTCAGGGCTCGTGTTTTTGGTTTCGGTCAAAGAAGGATTTCTTGAGAATGTTTTTGTGTATATGTATGTACACTGTGTGTGTATATGTGTATCTATATATATGTGTGTATGAGAGAGAGGGGGGGGGGGGGTCAGAGCGTGTCCACTGACCCACTGACCTTGGCCATGGGAGGGAGGGGGGCATCCAGCATGTAAAGGTGTACTGCCACCTAGTGGAGGAAATGCTCTTAGGACGTTCCCTCATGTACCTCTCTCTCTCTCCCTCTCTGTCCCTCATCCAGACCCCAGACTACCCCAGGTCCCAGGGGCGGCTCGCTGGCAGAGAAAGAAATCATCTCTGTCGCTCTACTCTGGTCTGGACAGAGCTGCTCCTCTGCTACACATTGGCCTGGAAGTGGAGGAGAAGGAAGCCTTGCTGGTTCCCAAGAGAAAGTGACCCTCATGGCCTAGAAATCTAAATAACCGGTGGCCATGTTAGCCTTCACTGCAGCTGGCACGGAACACAACAATGAACCGATCCATCACGGGGTAGAGGTCTGCTGGTACAGCTCAGGGACCAACGTATCCTACTATCCTACCTTATATGCTGGCCTATGGTAAACTATCCTAACTTATTATATATCCTACCTTATATCCTGTCCTATGGTAAACTATCCTAACTTATTATATATCCTACCTTATATCCTGGCCTATGGTAAACTATCCTAACTTATTATATATCCTACTTTATATCCTGGCCTCGCTACATTTATAGCCTCACTACTGTATATACCCTGTCTTTTTACTGTTGTTTTATTTCTTTACCTACCTATTGTTCACATAACACCTTTTTTGCACTATTGGTTAGAGCCTGTACAGTGCCTTGCGAAAGTATTCGGGCCCCCTTGAACTTTGCGACCTTTTGCCACATTTCAGGCTTCAAACATAAAGATATAAAACTGTATTTTTTTGTGAAGAATCAACAACAAGTGGGACACAATCATGAAGTGGAACGGCATTTATTGGATATTTCAAACTTTTTTAACAAATCAAAAACTGAAAAAATGGGGCGTGCAAAATTATTCAGCCCCTTTACTTTCAGTGCAGCAAACTCTCTCCAGAAGTTCAGTGAGGATCTCTGAATGATCCAATGTTGACCTAAATGACTAATGATGATAAATACAATCCACCTGTGTGTAATCAAGTCTCTGTATAAATGCACCTGCACTGTGATAGTCTCAGAGGTCCGTTAAAAGCGCAGAGAGCATCATGAAGAACAAGGAACACACCAGGCAGGTCCGAGATACTGTTGTGAAGAAGTTTAAAGCCGGATTTGGATACAAAAAGATTTCCCAAGCTTTAAACATCCCAAGGAGCACTGTGCAAGCGATAATATTGAAATGGAAGGAGTATCAGACCACTGCAAATCTACCAAGACCTGGCCGTCCCTCTAAACTTTCAGCTCATACAAGGAGAAGACTGATCAGAGATGCAGCCAAGAGGCCCATGATCACTCTGGATGAACTGCAGAGATCTACAGCTGAGGTGGGAGACTCTGTCCATAGGACAACAATCAGTCGTATATTGCACAAATCTGGCCTTTATGGAAGAGTGGCAAGAAGAAAGCCATTTCTTAAAGATATCCATAAAAAGTGTTGTTTAAAGTTTGCCACAAGCCACTTGGGAGACACACCAAACATGTGGAAGAAGGTGCTCTGGTCAGATGAAACCAAAATTGAACTTTTTGGCAACAATGCAAAACGTTATGTTTGGCGTAAAAGCAACACAGCTGAACACACCATCCCCACTGTCAAACATGGTGGTGGCAGCATCATGGTTTGGGCCTGCTTTTCTTCAGCAGAGACAGGGAAGATGGTTAAAATTGATGGGAAGATGGATGGAGCCAAATACAGGACCATTCTGGAAGAAAACCTGATGGAGTCTGCAAAAGACCTGAGACTGGGACAGAGATTTGTCTTCCAACAAGACAATGATCCAAAACATAAAGCAAAATCTACAATGGAATGGTTCAAAAATAAACATATCCAGGTGTTAGAATGGCCAAGTCAAAGTCCAGACCTGAATCCAATTGAGAATCTGTGGAAAGAACTGAAAACTGCTGTTCACAAATGCTCTCCATCCAACCTCACTGAGCTCGAGCTGTTTTGCAAGGAGGAATGAGGAAAAAATTCAGTCTCTCGATGTGCAAAACTGATAGAGACATACCCCAAGCGACTTACAGCTGTAATCGCAGCAAAAGGTGGCGCTACAAAGTATTAACTTAAGGGGGCTGAATAATTTTGCACGCCCAATTTTTCAGTTTTTGATTTGTTAAAAAAGTTTGAAATATTCAATAAATGTCGTTCCACTTCATGATTGTGTCCCACTTGTTGTTGATTCTTCACAAAAAAATACAGTTTTATATCTTTATTTTTGAAGCCTGAAATGTGGCAAAAGGTTGCAAAGTTCAAGGGGGCCGAATACTTTCGCAAGGCACTGTAAGTAAGCATTTCACTGTAAGGTCTACTACACCTGTTGTATTCAGCATTTCACTGTAAGGTCTACTACACCTGTTGTATTCAGCATTTCACTGTAAGGTCTACTACACCTGTTGTATTCAGCATTTCACTGTAAGGTCTACTACACCTGTTCTATTCAGCATTTCACTGTAAGGTCTACTACACCTGTTGTATTCAGCATTTCACTGTAAGATCTACTACACCTGTTCTATTCAGCATTTCACTGTAAGGTCTACTACACCTGTTGTATTCAGCATTTCACTGTAAGGTCTACTACACCTGTTGTATTCAGCATTTCACTGTAAGGTCTACTACACCTGTTGTATTCAGCATTTCACTGAAAGGTCTACTACACCTGTTGTATTCAGCATTTCACTGAAAGGTCTACTACACCTGTTGTATTCAGCATTTCACTGTAAGGTCTACTACACCTGTTGTATTCGGCCACGTGACAAATACACTTTGATTTGATTTGTTTCACCTGTCCTCCTGATTGTCTCCTCCCCCTCCAGGTGTCGTTTGTTTCCCCAGTGTATTAATCCCTGTGTTTCCTGTCTCTCTGTACCAGTGTATTTATCCCTGTGTTTCCTGTCTCTCCGTACCAGTGTATTAATCCCTGTGTTTCCTGTCTCTCTGTACCAGTGTATTTATCCCTGTGTTTCCTGTCTCTCCGTACCAGTGTATTAATCCCTGTGTTTCCTGTCTCTCTGTGCCAGTTCATCTTGTATGTTCCCAGTCAACCAGTGTGTTTTTCCCGTGCTCCTGCATTTGCTGTTCTGCTTTCTCTAGTCCTCCGGGTTTTGACCCTTGCCTGTTCTGGACTCTGTACCTGCCTGCCTTGACCACGAGCCTGTCTGCCACTCGGTACCTCCTGAACTCTGATCTGGTTTTGACCTTTGACCTGTCCACGACCATTCTCTTGCCGACCCCTTTTGGATTATTAAACATCTTAAACTCCAACCATCTGCCTCCTGTGTCTGCATCTGGGTCTCACCTTGTGTCATGATGATCCTAGCCTGTGGTAAACTATCCTAGCTTATGGTAAACTATCCTAGCCTATGGTAAACTATCCTAGCCTATGGTAAACTATCCTAGCCTATGGTAAACTATCCTAGCCTATGGTAAACTAGCCAAACTTATTATATATCCTACCTTATATCCTAGCCTAACTTATTATATATCCTACCGTGTATCCTAGCCTATGGTAAACTATCCTACCTTATATCCTAGCCTATGGTAAACTATCCTAAATTATTATATATCCTATTATCCTAGTCTATGGTAAACTATCCTACCTTATATCCTAGCCTATGGTAAACTATCCTACCTCGTATCCTAGCCTATGGTAAACTATCCTACCTTGTATCCTAGCCTATGGTAAACTATCCTACCTTATATCCTAGCCTATGGTAGACTATCCTACCTTGTATCCTAGCCTATGGTAAACTATCCTACCTTGTATCCTAGCCTATGGTAAACTATCCTAAATTATTATATATCCTATTATCCTACCTTATATCCTAGCCTATGGTAAACTATCCTACCTTATATCCTAGCCTATGGTAAACTATCCTACCTTATATCCTAGCCTATGGTAAACTATCCTAAATTATTATATATCCTATTATTATCCTACCTTATATCCTAGCCTATGGTAAACTATCCTAAATTATTATATATCCTATTATCCTACCTTACATCCTAGCCTATGGTAAACTATCCTACCTTGTATACTAGCCTATGGTAAACGATCCTAAATTATTATATATCCTATTATCCTACCTTATATCCTAGCCTATGGTAAACTATCCTACCTTACATACTAACCTATCCTTCCCTACACTACACTGTCTTCTCTTGTCCTACGTTGCTATACCATTCCTCCACCTTACTTCAGCCATCCCCTGTTGAGCCTGGTGGAGGATTGATGACACGGTCCGTATTGAAAACAACCAGCAGACATGCTGCTTCTAAAGGTTGTCACTCAGCTCAGCAGCCCTGACCCCTGACCTCTGACCCTTAACACACACAGACGCAGCTCTGTTTGTTGATGTGTACCTACCCACACGGGTCACTTTCTACAGGCATCCTCCTTGCCAGGCTAGACTCAACACAGACCGTCACACACACACGCACGTGCATGCACGCACACACACAGACATGCGCACACACACACACACTCACCGTCTAAGTATGCAAATGAGAGATGACAAGGTGTTGTGAGGTGTGGGTTTGGAAGAGGAGGGACAGAAACTTAGTCCAGTGTCATGAATATAGGAAAGACAAACACTGTTTTTTTTTCTCTCCAATTTCGACAAAGGACAATAAAGCGTTTTGGAAATGCTTTGAGCCAGAATCTTTGAATGTTACTCACCGTAACCAATTTAACTTTGTCAACTATTTAAAAAGTAAAAAAAAAAACCTGACCACAATCTAACAAGTGTTGAGCAACTACTGTATTTAGATAGAACCCAGGCAGAGTGACCACTGTTTAGATTCAGTGTAATCAATCTCCACTGGCTGACTATCTAACTGTGGAGGAGGAGGGGGTTATCATGACGAAGGTTATTTTCCCAGGAAGTTGGCACTGTGTGAAGTGTGTGTGTGTGTGTATGAGGGTGTGAGAGAGTGTGTGTGTGTGTGTGTGTGAGAGAGAGAGGGAGTGAGACAGCTTGTGTTGAGCCTTGTAAGGAACAAGAAGGGGGTGATGGAGGCAGGGGAGTAGAGGGGCTGCAACATTTATTTTCTAAGCAGCTGTCAGTGTCAGCCCTGGCCATCGTCTCCCCAGGGGGCCGTCCTGTCAACCTGTCCCCAGTGACGGCTTCCCTCTCTGGCCGCGGCTGACCCGGAGGCCCCCTGCCTCCACCCGGCTCATGGAGCTCCCCTCACAAAGCTGATAATTACTGATCTGACAAGAGAAC
>NC_048581.1:15766724-15804224 GCF_013265735.2 Oncorhynchus mykiss | reverse complement strand
ATCCATCTTCCCATCAATTTTAACCATCTTCCCTGTCCCTGCTGAAGAAAAGCAGGCCCAAACCATGATGCTGCCACCACCATGTTTGACAGTGGGGATGGTGTGTTCAGGGTGATGAGCTGTGTTGCTTTTACGCCAAACATAACGTTTTGCATTATTGCCAAAAAGTTCAATTTTGGTTTCATCTGACCAGAGCACCTTCTTCCACATGTTTGGTGTGTATCCCAGGTGGATTGTGGCAAACTTTAAACAACACTTTTTATGGATATCTTTAAGAAATTGCTTTCTTCTTGCTACTCTTCCATAAAGGCCAGATTTGTGCAATATACGACTGGTTGTTGTCCTATGGACAGTCTCCCACCTCAGCTGTAGATCTCTGCAGTTCATCCAGAGTGATCATGGGCCTCTTGGCTGCATCTCTGATCAGTCTTCTCCTTGTATGAGCTGAAAGTTTAGAGGGACGGCCAGGTCTTGGTAGAAATTTCCATTTCAATATTATCGCTTGCACAGTGCTCCTTGGGATGTTTAAAGCTTGGGAAATATTTTTGTATCCAAATCTGGCTTTAAACTTCTTCACAACAGTATCTCGGACCTGCCTGGTGTGTTCCTTGTTCTTCATGATGCTCTCTGCACTTTTAACGGACCTCTGAGACTATCACAGTGCAGGTGCATTTATACGGAGACTTGATTACACACGGGTGGATTGTATTTATCATCATTAGTCATTTAGGTCAACATTGGATAATTCAGAGATCCTCACTGAACTTCTGGAGAGAGTTTGCTGCACTGAAAGTAAAGGGGCTGAATAATTTTGCACGCCCAATTTTTCAGTTTTTGATTTGTTAAAAAAGTTTGAAATATCCAATAAATGTCGTTCCACTTCATGATTGTGTCCCACTTGTTGTTGATTCTTCACAAAAACATACAGTTTTATATCTTTATGTTTGAAGCCTGAAATGTGGCAAAAGGTCGCAAAGTTCAAGGGGGCCGATTACTTTTGCAAGGCACTGTATGTGTGTGTGTGTGTATATGTGTGTACTCGTGTGAAGCGGTAAGTGTGTGGCAAAGAAGCCAAATAAGTGGAGCTACACAGAGAGTAAAGAGTAAAGGAGAGAGATAGGAAGAGTAAAGGAGAGAGAGGGGGAGAAAGAGAGGAAGAGTAAAGGAGAGAGAGGGGGAGAAAGAGAGGAAGAGTAAAGGAGAGAGAGGGGGAGAAAGAGAGGAAGAGTAAAGGAGAGAGAGGGGGGAGAAAGAGAGGAAGAGTAAAGGAGAGAGAGGGGGGAGAAAGAGAGGAAGAGTAAAGGAGAGAGAGGGGGAGAAAGAGAGGAAGAGTAAAGGAGAGAGAGGGGGGAGAAAGAGAGGAAGAGTAAAGGAGAGAGAGGGGGAGAAAGAGAGGAAGAGTAAATGAGAGAGAGAGGAAGAGTAAAGGAGAGAGAGGGGGGGAGAAAGAGAGGAAGAGTAAAGGAGAGAGAGGGGGGAGAAAGAGAGGAAGTGTAAAGGAGAGAGAGGGGGGAGAAAGAGAGGAAGAGTAAAGGAGAGAGAGGGGGGAGAAAGAGAGGAAGAGTAAAGGAGAGAGAGGGGGGAGAAAGAGAGGAAGAGTAAAGGAGAGAGAGGGGGGAGAAAGAGAGGAAGAGTAAAGGAGAGAGAGGAAGAGTAAAGGAGAGAGAGGGGGGAGAAAGAGAGGAAGAGTAAAGGAGAGAGAGGGGGGAGAAAGAGAGGAAGAGTAAAGGAGAGAGAGGGGGGAGAAAGAGAGGAAGAGTAAAGGAGAGAGAGGGGGAGAAAGAGAGGAAGAGTAAAGGAGAGAGAGGGGGAGAAAGAGAGGAAGAGTAAAGGAGAGAGAGGGGGGAGAAAGAGAGGAAGAGTAAAGGAGAGAGAGGGGGGAGAAAGAGAGGAAGAGTAAAGGAGAGAGAGGGGGGAGAAAGAGAGGAAGAGTAAAGGAGAGAGAGGGGGAGAAAGAGAGGAAGAGTAAAGGAGAGAGAGGGGGAGAAAGAGAGGAAGAGTAAAGGAGAGAGAGGGGGGAGAAAGAGAGGAAGAGTAAAGGAGAGAGAGGGGGGAGAAAGAGAGGAAGAGTAAAGGAGAGAGAGGGGGGAGAAAGAGAGGAAGAGTAAAGGAGAGAGAGGGGGGGAGAAAGAGAGGAAGAGTAAAGGAGAGAGAGGGGGAGAAAGAGAGGAAGAGTAAAGGAGAGAGAGGGGGAGAAAGAGAGGAAGAGTAAAGGAGAGAGAGGGGGAGAAAGAGAGGAAGAGTAAAGGAGAGAGAGGGGGGGAGAAAGAGAGGAAGAGTAAAGGAGAGAGGGGGGAGAAAGAGAGGAAGAGTAAAGGAGAGAGAGGGGGAGAAAGAGAGGAAGAGTAAAGGAGAGAGAGGGGAGAGAAAGAGAGGAAGAGTAAAGGAGAGAGAGGGGGAGAAAGAGAGGAAGAGTAAAGGAGAGAGAGGGGGGGAGAAAGAGAGGAAGAGTAAAGGAGAGAGAGGGGAGAGATAGAGAGGAAGAGTAAAGGAGAGAGAGGGGGGAGAAAGAGAGGAAGAGTAAAGGAGAGAGAGGGGGGAGAAAGAGAGGAAGAGTAAAGGAGAGAGAGGGGGGAGAAAGAGAGGAAGAGTAAAGGAGAGAGAGGGGGGAGAAAGAGAGGAAGAGTAAAGGAGAAAGAGAGGAAGAGTAAAGGAGAGAGAGGGGGGAGAAAGAGAGGAAGAGTAAAGGAGAGAGAGGGGGAGAAAGAGAGGAAGAGTAAAGGAGAGAGAGAGGGGGGGAGAAAGATAGGAAGAGTAAAGGAGAGAGAGGGGAGAGAAAGAGAGGAAGAGTAAAGGAGAGAGAGGGGGGAGAAAGAGAGGAAGAGTAAAGGAGAGAGAGGGGGGAGAAAGAGAGGAAGAGTAAAGGAGAGAGAGGGGGGAGAAAGAGAGGAAGAGTAAAGGAGAGAGAGGGGGGAGAAAGAGAGGAAGAGTAAAGGAGAGAGAGGGGGGAGAAAGAGAGGAAGAGTAAAGGAGAGAGAGGGGGGAGAAAGAGAGGAAGAGTAAAGGAGAGAGAGGGGGGGAGAAAGAGAGGAAGAGTAAAGGAGAGAGAGGGGAGAAAGAGAGGAAGAGTAAATGAGAGAGAGGGGGGAGAAAGAGAGGAAGAGTAAAGGAGAGAGAGGGGGGGAGAAAGAGAGGAAGAGTAAAGGAGAGAGAGGGGGAGAAAGAGAGGAAGAGTAAAGGAGAGAGGGGGGGGAGAAAGAGAGGAAGAGTAAAGGAGAGAGAGGGGGAGAAAGAGAGGAAGAGTAAAGGAGAGAGAGGGGGAGAAAGAGAGGAAGAGTAAAGGAGAGAGGGGGGGGAGAAAGAGAGGAAGAGTAAAGGAGAGAGAGAGGGGGGAGAAAGAGAGGAAGAGTAAAGGAGAGAGGGGGGGGAGAAAGAGAGGGAGAGTAAAGGAGAGAGAGAGGGGGGAGAAAGAGAGGAAGAGTAAAGGAGAGAGAGGGGGGAGAAAGAGAGGAAGAGTAAAGGAGAGAGAGGGGGGAGAAAGAGAGGAAGAGTAAAGGAGAGAGAGGGGGAGAAAGAGAGGAAGAGTAAAGGAGAGAGGGGGGGGAGAAAGAGAGGGAGAGTAAAGGAGAGAGAGAGGGGGGAGAAAGAGAGGAAGAGTAAAGGAGAGAGAGGGGGGAGAAAGAGAGGAAGAGTAAAGGAGAGAGAGGGGGGGAGAAAGAGAGGAAGAGTAAAGGAGAGAGGGGGGAGAAAGAGAGGAAGAGTAAAGGAGAGAGAGGGGGGAGAAAGAGAGGAAGAGTAAAGGAGAGAGAGGGGAGAGAAAGAGAGGAAGAGTAAAGGAGAGAGAGGGGGGAGAAAGAGAGGAAGAGTAAAGGAGAGAGAGGGGGGAGAAAGAGAGGAAGAGTAAAGGAGAGAGAGGGGGAGAAAGAGAGGAAGAGTAAAGGAGAGAGAGGGGGAGAAAGAGAGGAAGAGTAAAGGAGAGAGGGGGGGAGAAAGAGAGGAAGAGTAAAGGAGAGAGAGAGGGGGGAGAAAGAGAGGAAGAGTAAAGGAGAGAGGGGGGGAGAAAGAGAGGGAGAGTAAAGGAGAGAGACAGGGGGGAGAAAGAGAGGAAGAGTAAAGGAGAGAGAGGGGGGAGAAAGAGAGGAAGAGCAAAGGAGAGAGAGGGGGGAGAAAGAGAGGAAGAGTAAAGGAGAGAGAGGGGGAGAAAGAGAGGAAGAGTAAAGGAGAGAGGGGGGGGAGAAAGAGAGGGAGAGTAAAGGAGAGAGAGAGGGGGGAGAAAGAGAGGAAGAGTAAAGGAGAGAGAGGGGGGAGAAAGAGAGGAAGAGTAAAGGAGAGAGAGGGGGAGAAAGAGAGGAAGAGTAAAGGAGAGAGAGGGGGGGAGAAAGAGAGGAAGAGTAAAGGAGAGAGGGGGAGAAAGAGACGAAGAGTAAAGGAGAGAGAGGGGGGAGAAAGAGAGGAAGAGTAAAGGAGAGAGAGGGGGGAGAAAGAGAGGAAGAGTAAAGGAGAGAGAGAGGGGGGAGAAAGAGAGGAAGAGTAAAGGAGAGAGAGGGGGGAGAAAGAGAGGAAGAGTAAAGGAGAGAGAGAGGGGGGAGAAAGAGAGGAAGAGTAAAGGAGAGAGAGGGGGGAGAAAGAGAGGAAGAGTAAAGGAGAGAGAGAGGGGGGAGAAAGAGAGGAAGAGTAAAGGAGAGAGAGAGGGGGGAGAAAGAGAGGAAGAGTAAAGGAGAGAGAGGGGGGAGAAAGAGAGGAAGAGTAAAGGAGAGAGAGAGGGGGGAGAAAGAGAGGAAGAGTAAAGGAGAGAGAGGGGGGAGAAAGAGAGGAAGAGTAAAGGAGAGAGAGGGGGGAGAAAGAGAGGAAGAGTAAAGGAGAGAGAGGGGGAGAAAGAGAGGAAGAGTAAAGGAGAGAGAGGGGGGAGAAAGAGAGGAAGAGTAAAGGAGAGAGAGGGGGAGAAAGAGAGGAAGAGTAAAGGAGAGAGAGAGGGGGAGAAAGAGAGGAAGAGTAAAGGAGAGAGAGGGGGAGAAAGAGAGGAAGAGTAAATGAGAGAGAGGGGGAGAAAGAGAGGAAGAGTAAAGGAGAGAGAGGGGGGAGAAAGAGAGGAAGAGTAAAGGAGAGAGAGAGGGAGAAAGAGAGGAAGAGTAAAGGAGAGAGAGAGGGGGAGAAAGAGAGGAAGAGTAAAGGAGAGAGAGGGGGAGAAAGAGAGGAAGAGTAAATGAGAGAGAGGGGGGAGAAAGAGAGGAAGAGTAAAGGAGAGAGAGGGGGAGAAAGAGAGGAAGAGTAAAGGAGAGAGAGGGGGGAGAAAGAGAGGAAGAGTAAAGGAGAGAGAGGGGGAGAAAGAGAGGAAGAGTAAAGGAGAGAGAGGGGGGAGAAAGAGAGGAAGAGTAAAGGAGAGAGAGGGGGGAGAAAGAGAGGAAGAGTAAAGGAGAGAGAGGGGGGGATGTTGTTCAAATTCATTATTACATAATCAAAATCAAAATCGACAAAATAAAGAAACGGGTTGTCTGGTAGCATCAATAAATACACACAGACTTGTAGTTGAACAAGTCATTGCATGTATAGATTTTTGTTTACTTGACTTGAAAAATCTTGTGACTGAATTCAACTTGACAGGCTCTTAGAATGAAAAACTTAGACTTGACTGGCTCTTAGAATGTACGACTTGGACTTGACTGGCTCTTAGAATGAATAACTTGGAATTTGCATATTTATTAAATGCAAAGACAGGGTTGGGAAACCCTGGGTTAAAATGACAGCATATCTTGCTTTGCTAGCTAAGGCTGACATCTAGTGGCGCAAAGAGTAATTGCATATGTTTAATAGCCCGTAATCAAACATTCAGAACTGTTTACTCATTATGCTATTTATTTTGATGTAATTTAATCTTTATGAATCTATTCATAATCTCCTGTATAGTCACTTGCAGACAGTGTTTAATTTGCTCTCGGGACTTAAAGCCACAATTATGATATTTTCCTAAAATGTCAGATACAATACGTTTGATAAGTACAGTAGCTAAAATATATATATCAACATACAGGATGTAAAAGTATATCCAGTTGCTTTGATATCACCTATTCTAACAACCTAATCATTTCCATGTGTACAGCCATACAGCTGCACTAGCCCTTGACCTTTCAGATGCTTGGCTCTCATTGGCTGTCTCGCAGCCCCGGTCACTATTCCATGCTATCTCATTGGTCATTGGGTTGACGCCCGTTCCAGACATTGGTTCCAGTTTGCCTTGTAGACTTCCGTTCCGCCAGAAAGAATAAGCGATACTTAGCAAGAAAGGGGCAGGGCGCTCCTCTGGGTGTAAACTCTGTAGATTTGGAAACTAGAAGTCTGAGTAAAATGGACCCCCCTTTCAATGCAACACAACGTACAGTGCAATAAATGATATGAGAACACACACAAAACAATTGTTGACCATTTAGGCTTTGCACTGTCTCTTTATTCTGACCCGGAAGTACTTAGTTATTCTTTCCTGCTTCACAGTGGTACCTTGTAGCGCTTTGAAGGTGAAGCTCAATCGCCTGTCTCACCGCTGCAGCCTACCGGTGAGGTACTGAACAAGAACGACTCTCTCCTGCTCTGTACCGGGATCCGTTATAATCATGTCTATATTCGCCGAAGTACCTCAAGCCCCTCCAGTGGCCGTTTTTAAACTGACTGCCGATTTCAGAGAGGACACTAACGCGCAGAAGGTGAATTTGGGAGTCGGAGGTAAGAGAGAAAAGCTCCAACAAGCTATGCTAACTTACGTTTAGAATGTGCAACACAGACGGGTAAACTGCTCGGACCACGGGCACTAGTCTGAGTAGCATGACATTAGAATGCTTGCCAACTAACATGGCTTTGACCTTCCTCGTTAGCATGCAGGCTCACAGACTAGTCGAAGTTTGACAGCAAGTGCAACCAGACTGCCGCATATATCAGCCATAGTTTTCTGCTAATACATGGGCATCTAGCTAGTATCTATCATGAAAGCATTTATAAAACGCTGCTCATTCTGGAGTTTGACATTTGGTGGACACTGGAAAGCAATGTGAGCTCAAGATTGTTTCTACGAGAACCCGTGCGGTCCATACAGAACAGATCAGGCAGTCCGCAATAGAAGTGTATTATAAACTGTTAACTTATCACCAGTCGTAGGGTGACACACCTTCCAAAAGGTCTGGGTCTGTGGTCATTCCTAAACATTGGAGATGAGGTCTGAATACCATTGTCATAGAATTAGGAATTGGATCTCTATGACCAGTGGGCTCTGTAGCTGATGGAAAGAAAATGATTCTGGAGGCAGTACAGAACAGATAGTTATGCATGTGTTGGATTTGGAATAGATCACTCTGCCTTCACTACTAGGTTATATTGTTACCCTTCCATTTCATTCATCAGTCTTCCAATGCCAAGGCTGTAGGGAATACATGATTGTATCTTCTCACTCACTGAGGGAGAACAGCAGGACTCATGAACTAGATTCTACACCGGGACCATTGTTTTTCTTGAGCCGATGGTCATTAGATGACAGCAAATTTATGGCAAGAAGCCCAAACAGATATAATATTTGACTAGAACATAATCACATATTTTCATATGATCACATATCTCACTATTGTGTAGTGCGTGGGAATACTTTGGAACAGATTTCCAAAATCATAAAAAAAAAAAACAGCCTGCGGGCCAAATTCGGCCAGTTGGGGAACCTAGGAGTACAGCTATGACTGGAAGTGACTTTTTCATAGCAGGTAAGGAGAATTTACTCAGCAGGGTGGGAAAATGTACGTAGCAGGTTAGAAGACTTGTTAGCTCAACCTGCTAGGAAAAAGGGATGGGGTTAGCTCAACCTGCTAGGGAAATGGGATGGGGTTAGCTCAACCTGCTAGGGAAAGGGGATGGGGTTAGCTCAACCTGCTAGGGGAAAGGGATGGGGTTAGCTCAACCTGCTAGGGAAAAGGGATGGGGTTAGCTCAACCTGCTAGGGAAAAGGGATGGGGTTAGCTCAACCTGCTAGGGAAAAGGGGATGGGGTTAGCTCAACCTGCTAGGGAAAAGGAGGGATGGGGTTAGCTCAACCTGCTAGGGAAAAGGAGGGATGGGGTTAGCTCAACCTGCTAGGGAAAAGGAGGGATGGGGTTAGCTCAACCTGCTAGGGAAATGGGATGGGGTTAGCTCAACCTGCTAGGGAAAAGGAGGGATGGGGTTAGCTCAACCTGCTAGGGAAAAGGGATGGGGTTAGCTCAACCTGCTAGGGAAAGGGGATGGGGTTAGCTCAACCTGCCAGGGAAAGGGATGGGGTTAGCTCAACCTGCCAGGGAAAGGGATGGGGTTAGCTCAACCTGCTAGGGAAAGGGGATGGGGTTAGCTCAACCTGCTAGGGAAAGGGGATGGGGTTAGCTCAACCTGCTAGGGAAAGGGGATGGGGTTAGCTCCACCTGCTAGGGAAAAGGGATGGGGTTAGCTCAACCTGCTAGGGAAATGGGATGGGGTTAGCTCAACCTGCTAGGGAAAGGGGATGGGGTTAGCTCAACCTGCTAGGGAAAGGGGATGGGGTTAGCTCAACCTGCTAGGGAAAGGGGATGGGGTTAGCTCAACCTGCTAGGGAAATGGGATGGGGTTAGCTCAACCTGCTAGGGAAAGGGATGGGGTTAGCTCAACCTGCTAGGGAAAGGGATGGGGTTAGCTCAACCTGCCAGGGAAAAGGGATGTGGTTAGCTCAACCTGCCAGGGAAAAGGGATGTGGTTAGCTCAACCTGCCAGGGAAAGGGGATGGGGTTAGCTCAACCTGCCAGGGAAAAGGGATGGGGTTAGCTCAACCTGCCAGGGAAAAGGGATGTGGTTAGCTCAACCTGCTAGGGAAAGGGGATGGGGTTAGCTCAACCTGCTAGGGAAAGGGGATGGGGTTAGCTCAACCTGCTAGGGAAAGGGGATGGGGTTAGCTCCACCTGCTAAGGAAAGTCACTTCCGGTCGTACTCCCTCGGTAGTAGCTACAGAGCCAAGGGCCTCATAACACCACACAGGACAATATCGACTGGTTGTTGTTGGCAGTGAGAAACTGATTCTCGTAGAAACAGGGTGTGTTGAGGAACTGTTATAAAAAAAACTAGTTGGGCTTGTTTTGTGACCTTGATGAATCAGTATTTGGTATTAATGAACTGCAGGAAGGGGGGAAAAACAAAGAAAAGTAGCTCCTAACCCGCGAGCTAGTCTACATGTCTGTAGTTTCTCCTTAGACTAGACCAGGGCCTGGTGTAGGCCAGCCAGCTAGTCTACATGTCTGTAGTTTCTCCTTAGACTAGACCAGGGCCTGGTGTAGGCCAGCCAGCTAGCCTACATGTCTGTAGTTTCTCCTTAGACTAGACCAGGGCCTGGTGTAGGCCAGCCAGCTAGTCTACATGTCTGTAGTTTCCCCTTAGACTAGACCAGGGCCTGGTGTAGGCCAGCCAGCTAGGCTACATGTCTGTAGTTTCTCCTTAGACTAGACCAGGGCCTGGTGTAGGCCAGCCAGCTAGTCTACATGTCTGTAGTTTCTCCTTAGACTAGACCAGGGCCTGGTGTAGGCCAGCCAGCTAGTCTACATGTCTGTAGTTTCTCCTTAGACTAGACCAGGGCCTGGTGTAGGCCAGCCAGCTAGTCTACATGTCTGTAGTTTCTCCTTAGACTAGACCAGGGCCTGGTGTAGGCCAGCCAGCTAGTCTACATGTCTGTAGTTTCTCCTTAGACTAGACCAGGGCCTGGTGTAGGCCAGACAGCTAGTCTACATGTCTGTAGTTTCTCCTTAGACTAGACCAGGGCCTGGTGTAGGCCAGCCAGCTAGTCTACATGTCTGTAGTTTCTCCTTAGACTAGACCAGGGCCTGGTGTAGGCCAGCCAGCTAGTCTACATGTCTGTAGTTTCTCCTTAGACTAGACCAGGGCCTGGTGTAGGCCAGCCAGCTAGTCTACATGTCTGTAGTTTCTCCTTAGACTAGACCAAGGCCTGGTGTAGGCCAGACAGCTAGTCTACATGTCTGTAGTTTCTCCTTAGACTAGACCAGGGCCTGGTGTAGGCCAGCCAGCTAGTCTACATGTCTGTAGTTTCTCCTTAGACTAGACCAGGGCCTGGTGTAGGCCAGACAGCTAGTCTACATGTCTGTAGTTTCTCCTTAGACTAGACCAGGGCCTGGTGTAGGCCAGCCAGCTAGTCTACATGTCTGTAGTTTCTCCTTAGACTAGACCAGGGCCTGGTGTAGGCCAGACAGCTAGTCTACATGTCTGTAGTTTCTCCTTAGACTAGACCAGGGCCTGGTGTAGGCCAGCCAGCTAGCCTACATGTCTGTAGTTTCTCCTTAGACTAGACCAGGGCCTGGTGTAGGCCAGCCAGCTAGTCTACATGTCTGTAGTTTCTCCTTAGACTAGACCAGGGCCTGGTGTAGGCCAGCCAGCTAGGCTACATGTCTGTAGTTTCTCCTTAGACTAGACCAGGGCCTGGTGTAGGCCAGCCAGCTAGGCTACATGTCTGTAGTTTCTCCTTAGACTAGACCAGGGCCTGGTGTAGGCCAGCCAGCTAGTCTACATGTCTGTAGCTTCTCCTTAGACTAGACCAGGGCCTGGTGTAGGCCAGCCAGCTAGTCTACATGTCTGTAGTTTCTCCTTAGACTAGACCAGGGCCTGGTGTAGGCCAGCCAGCTAGTCTACATGTCTGTAGTTTCTCCTTAGACTAGACCAGGGCCTGGTGTAGGCCAGCCAGCTAGTCTACGTGTCTGTAGTTTCTCCTTAGACTAGACCAGGGCCTGGTGTAGGCCAGCCAGCTAGTCTACATGTCTGTAGTTTCTCCTTAGACTAGACCAGGGCCTGGTGTAGGCCAGCCAGCTAGTCTACATGTCTGTAGTTTCTCCTTAGACTAGACCAGGGCCTGGTGTAGGCCAGCCAGCTAGTCTACATGTCTGTAGTTTCTCCTTAGACTAGACCAGGGCCTGGTGTAGGCCAGCCAGCTAGTCTACATGTCTGTAGTTTCTCCTTAGACTAGACCAGGGCCTGGTGTAGGCCAGCCAGCTAGTCTACATGTCTGTAGTTTCTCCTTAGACTAGACCAGGGCCTGGTGTAGGCCAGCCAGCTAGTCTACATGTCTGTAGTTTCCCCTTAGACTAGACCAGGGCCTGGTGTAGGCCAGCCAGCTAGCCTACATGTCTGTAGTTTCCCCTTAGACTAGACCAGGGCCTGGTGTAGGCCAGCCAGCTAGTCTACATGTCTGTAGTTTCTCCTTAGACTAGACCAGGGCCTGGTGTAGGCCAGCCAGCTAGCCTACATGTCTGTAGTTTCCCCTTAGACTAGACCAGGGCCTGGTGTAGGCCAGCCAGCTAGTTTACATGTCTGTAGTTTCTCCTTAGACTAGACCAGGGCCTGGTGTAGGCCAGCCAGCTAGCCTACATGTCTGTAGTTTCCCCTTAGACTAGACCAGGGCCTGGTGTAGGCCAGCCAGCTAGTCTACATGTCTGTAGTTTCTCCTTAGACTAGACCAGGGCCTGGTGTAGGCCAGCCAGCTAGCCTACATGTCTGTAGTTTCTCCTTAGACTAGACCAGGGCCTGGTGTAGGCCAGCCAGCTAGTCTACATGTCTGTAGTTTCTCCTTAGACTAGACCAGGGCCTGGTGTAGGCCAGCCAGCTAGTCTACATGTCTGTAGTTTCTCCTTAGACTAGACCAGGGCCTGGTGTAGGCCAGCCAGCTAGTCTACATGTCTGTAGTTTCCCCTTAGACTAGACCAGGGCCTGGTGTAGGCCAGCCAGCTAGTCTACATGTCTGTAGTTTCTCCTTAGACTAGACCAGGGCCTGGTGTAGGCCAGCCAGCTAGGCTACATGTCTGTAGTTTCCCCTTAGACTAGACCAGGGCCTGGTGTAGGCCAGCCAGCTAGGCTACATGTCTGTAGTTTCCCCTTAGACCAGACCAGGGCCTGGTGTAGGCCAGCCAGCTAGGCTACATGTCTGTAGTTTCCCCTTAGACCAGACCAGGGCCTGGTGTAGGCCAGCCAGCTAGTCTACATGTCTGTAGTTTCTCCTTAGACTAGACCAGGGCCTGGTGTAGGCCAGCCAGCTAGTCTACATGTCTGTAGTTTCTCCTTAGACTAGACCAGGGCCTGGTGTAGGCCAGCCAGCTAGTCTACATGTCTGTAGTTTCTCCTTAGACTAGACCAGGGCCTGGTGTAGGCCAGCCAGCTAGTCTACATGTCTGTAGTTTCTCCTTAGACTAGACCAGGGCCTGGTGTAGGCCAGCCAGCTAGTCTACATGTCTGTAGTTTCCCCTTAGACTAGACCAGGGCCTGGTGTAGGCCAGCCAGCTAGCCTACATGTCTGTAGTTTCCCCTTAGACTAGACCAGGGCCTGGTGTAGGCCAGCCAGCTAGTCTACATGTCTGTAGTTTCTCCTTAGACTAGACCAGGGCCTGGTGTAGGCCAGCCAGCTAGCCTACATGTCTGTAGTTTCCCCTTAGACTAGACCAGGGCCTGGTGTAGGCCAGCCAGCTAGTTTACATGTCTGTAGTTTCTCCTTAGACTAGACCAGGGCCTGGTGTAGGCCAGCCAGCTAGCCTACATGTCTGTAGTTTCCCCTTAGACTAGACCAGGGCCTGGTGTAGGCCAGCCAGCTAGTCTACATGTCTGTAGTTTCTCCTTAGACTAGACCAGGGCCTGGTGTAGGCCAGCCAGCTAGCCTACATGTCTGTAGTTTCTCCTTAGACTAGACCAGGGCCTGGTGTAGGCCAGCCAGCTAGTCTACATGTCTGTAGTTTCTCCTTAGACTAGACCAGGGCCTGGTGTAGGCCAGCCAGCTAGTCTACATGTCTGTAGTTTCTCCTTAGACTAGACCAGGGCCTGGTGTAGGCCAGCCAGCTAGTCTACATGTCTGTAGTTTCCCCTTAGACTAGACCAGGGCCTGGTGTAGGCCAGCCAGCTAGTCTACATGTCTGTAGTTTCTCCTTAGACTAGACCAGGGCCTGGTGTAGGCCAGCCAGCTAGGCTACATGTCTGTAGTTTCCCCTTAGACTAGACCAGGGCCTGGTGTAGGCCAGCCAGCTAGGCTACATGTCTGTAGTTTCCCCTTAGACTAGACCAGGGCCTGGTGTAGGCCAGCCAGCTAGTCTACATGTCTGTAGTTTCTCCTTAGACTAGACCAGGGCCTGGTGTAGGCCAGACAGCTAGTCTACATGTCTGTAGTTTCTCCTTAGACTAGACCAGGGCCTGGTGTAGGCCAGCCAGCTAGCCTACATGTCTGTAGTTTCTCCTTAGACTAGACCAGGGCCTGGTGTAGGCCAGCCAGCTAGTCTACATGTCTGTAGTTTCTCCTTAGACTAGACCAGGGCCTGGTGTAGGCCAGCCAGCTAGTCTACATGTCTGTAGTTTCCCCTTAGACTAGACCAGGGCCTGGTGTAGGCCAGCCAGCTAGTCTACATGTCTGTAGTTTCTCCTTAGACTAGACCAGGGCCTGGTGTAGGCCAGCCAGCTAGTCTACATGTCTGTAGTTTCTCCTTAGACTAGACCAGGGCCTGGTGTAGGCCAGACAGCTAGTCTACATGTCTGTAGTTTCTCCTTAGACTAGACCAGGGCCTGGTGTAGGCCAGACAGCTAGTCTACATGTCTGTAGTTTCTCCTTAGACTAGACCAGGGCCTGGTGTAGGCCAGCCAGCTAGTCTACATGTCTGTAGTTTCTCCTTAGACTAGACCAGGGCCTGGTGTAGGCCAGCCAGCTAGTCTACATGTCTGTAGTTTCTCCTTAGACTAGACCAGGGCCTGGTGTAGGCCAGCCAGCTAGTCTACATGTCTGTAGTTTCTCCTTAGACTAGACCAGGGCCTGGTGTAGGCCAGCCAGCTAGCCTACATGTCTGTAGTTTCTCCTTAGACTAGACCAGGGCCTGGTGTAGGCCAGCCAGCTAGTCTACATGTCTGTAGTTTCTCCTTAGACTAGACCAGGGCCTGGTGTAGGCCAGCCAGCTAGTCTACATGTCTGTAGTTTCTCCTTAGACTAGACCAGGGCCTGGTGTAGGCCAGCCAGCTAGTCTACATGTCTGTAGTTTCTCCTTAGACTAGACCAGGGCCTGGTGTAGGCCAGCCAGCTAGTCTACATGTCTGTAGTTTCTCCTTAGACCAGACCAGGGCCTGGTGTAGGCCAGCCAGCTAGTCTACATGTCTGTAGTTTCTCCTTAGACCAGACCAGGGCCTGGTGTAGGCCAGCCAGCTAGTCTACATGTCTGTAGTTTCTCCTTAGACTAGACCAGGGCCTGGTGTAGGCCAGCCAGCTAGTCTACATGTCTGTAGTTTCCCCTTAGACTAGACCAGGGCCTGGTGTAGGCCAGCCAGCTAGTCTACATGTCTGTAGTTTCTCCTTAGACTAGACCAGGGCCTGGTGTAGGCCAGCCAGCTAGTCTACATGTCTGTAGTTTCTCCTTAGACTAGACCAGGGCCTGGTGTAGGCCAGACAGCTAGTCTACATGTCTGTAGTTTCTCCTTAGACTAGACCAGGGCCTGGTGTAGGCCAGACAGCTAGTCTACATGTCTGTAGTTTCTCCTTAGACTAGACCAGGGCCTGGTGTAGGCCAGCCAGCTAGTCTACATGTCTGTAGTTTCTCCTTAGACTAGACCAGGGCCTGGTGTAGGCCAGCCAGCTAGTCTACATGTCTGTAGTTTCTCCTTAGACTAGACCAGGGCCTGGTGTAGGCCAGCCAGCTAGTCTACATGTCTGTAGTTTCTCCTTAGACTAGACCAGGGCCTGGTGTAGGCCAGCCAGCTAGCCTACATGTCTGTAGTTTCTCCTTAGACTAGACCAGGGCCTGGTGTAGGCCAGCCAGCTAGTCTACATGTCTGTAGTTTCTCCTTAGACTAGACCAGGGCCTGGTGTAGGCCAGCCAGCTAGTCTACATGTCTGTAGTTTCTCCTTAGACTAGACCAGGGCCTGGTGTAGGCCAGCCAGCTAGTCTACATGTCTGTAGTTTCTCCTTAGACTAGACCAGGGCCTGGTGTAGGCCAGCCAGCTAGTCTACATGTCTGTAGTTTCTCCTTAGACCAGACCAGGGCCTGGTGTAGGCCAGCCAGCTAGTCTACATGTCTGTAGTTTCTCCTTAGACCAGACCAGGGCCTGGTGTAGGCCAGCCAGCTAGTCTACATGTCTGTAGTTTCTCCTTAGACTAGACCAGGGCCTGGTGTAGGCCAGCCAGCTAGTCTACATGTCTGTAGTTTCTCCTTAGACTAGACCAGGGCCTGGTGTAGGCCAGCCAGCTAGTCTACATGTCTGTAGTTTCTCCTTAGACCAGACCAGGGCCTGGTGTAGGCCAGCCAGCTAGTCTACATGTCTGTAGTTTCCCCTTAGACTAGACCAGGGCCTGGTGTAGGCCAGCCAGCTAGTCTACATGTCTGTAGTTTCTCCTTAGACCAGACCAGGGCCTGGTGTAGGCCAGCCAGCTAGTCTACATGTCTGTAGTTTCTCCTTAGACTAGACCAGGGCCTGGTGTAGGCCAGCCAGCTAGGCTACATGTCTGTAGTTTCCCCTTAGACTAGACCAGGGCCTGGTGTAGGCCAGCCAGCTAGGCTACATGTCTGTAGTTTCCCCTTAGACTAGACCAGGGCCTGGTGTAGGCCAGCCAGCTAGGCTACATGTCTGTAGTTTCCCCTTAGACTAGACCAGGGCCTTAGACTAGACTAGACCTGCCTGCATGTACAGTGTGTATTATACAACATTTTATTTAACTGGGTAAGTCAGTTAACTGGGTAAGTCAGTTAAGAACAAATTGTTATTTCCAATGACGGCCAAACCCAAACCCGGGTGACGCTGGGCCAATTGTGTGCCGCTCTATGGTACTCAATCATGTCCCATTTTGATACAGCCTGGAATCGAACCAGGGTCTGTAGTGACGCCTCTAGCACTGAGATGCAGTGCCTTAGACCGCTGCGCCACTCTGGAGTCCTGTATACAGATGGTGTATAGATCACTGTCTACCATGGGTCCTGCCTAGATAGTTAGATACAGTATATAATGTCTCCTCTCTCTCTCTCCTCAGCCTACCGTACAGATGACTGTCTACCGTGGGTCCTGTCTAGATAGTTAGATACAGTATATAATGTCTCCTCTCTCTCTCTCCTCAGCCTACCGTACAGATGACTGTCTACCGTGGGTCCTGTCTAGATAGTTAGATACAGTATATAATGTCTCCTCTGTCTCTCTCTCCTCAGCCTACCGTACAGATGACTGTCTACCGTGGGTCCTGCCCGTAGTGAAGAAGGTAGAGCAGATGATAGTGGAGGACAACAGTCTGAACCACGAGTATCTTCCCATCCTGGGTCTCCCTGAGCTCCGCTCTGCTGCCTCCAAGGTGGCCCTGGGCGATGACAGCCCCGCCATCAAGGACGGGAGGGTAGGTAGGAGGGAGGGACACATGTATATACATAGATACATACCAGAGTTGGGCAGAATTGAATTGCCTCATAAATTCCCATAGAATTATTGAATTGAAGTTGTTAGGAGAATACAGAATTACAATTTTTACTTAAAGGAAATAGAATTGAGTGAAATTTTATTCATTTCAAATGGCTCTTCTATTCTACATTAGGTCTAATCTATACAAGTATACACCTTGTGCCTGAAACATCAAACATGTCGTTATATACATGCATATAAAACAATCCATTTTCAGGACAAAATCTTGACATGTATGATCAAAGAAAACAAAACCTGTATGTGAATATTCAGTTATTATATTATATCACCTCCATTTAGTTAAATATGGAGGAAATACTACATTTCCCAGCATTAGTTCAACCCTCAAGTTGACCCTGAGGCCTTCAAAAAGAAGCCAATGAAACGGTTGGTGGAAATATAATGGGCTCTTCTAAGGTTAAGAGTTGATGAACATTGTTTCCAGGGAAAAGTGATGTATTATTTGGTATCTGGAAGTGTGACCTGTCAGATTCAATAGAACTCGTTCCATGACTCAGTCGCATCTCTTTGAATTGCACTGAATTAAATTCTACTTCCTGTAACTCAAATTCTACACCGTGGGGTGGAAGTCAACATAAACACACGCACATCCTGGGGGATGAGTAGTAGGACTGGGAAACACACACACAGTCTTCTGCCTTGCCCTGCCCAAATGTTGACGTTTTCTCTCTCTTTCCAGGTGGGAGCTGTCCAGGCGTTGGGAGGTACCGGTGCGTTGAGGATCGGGGCGGAGTTTCTGAGGCGCTGGTACAACGGCACCAACAACACGGCCACGCCCGTCTACGTCTCCGCGCCAACCTGGGGTCAGTGGGCAGGGCTACAACCAACTCATTTACATGGAATTGATTTAGCCAGGGAGTCCTGGGTTCCATAGAACCAATAAGGACTGTTTTAGATAACAAGATAATCGTAGAGCCAATAAGGACTGTTTAGACAACAAGATAACCGTAGAGCCAATAAGGACTGTTTAGACAACAAGATAACCGTAGGGCCAATAAGGACTGTTTAGACAACAACATAACCGTAGAGCCAATAAGGACTGTTTAGACAACAAGATAACCGTAGAGCCAATAAGGACTGTTTAGACAACAAGATAACCGTAGAGCCAATAAGGACTGTTTAGACAACAAGATAACCGTAGAGCCAATAAGGACTGTTTAGACAACAAGATAACCGTAGAGCCAATAAGGACTGTTTAGACAACAAGATAACCGTAGAGCCAATAAGGACTGTTTAGACAACAAGATAACCGTAGAGCCAATAAGGACTGTTTAGACAACAAGATAACCGTAGAGCCAATAAGGACTGTTTAGACAACAAGATAACCGTAGGGCCAATAAGGACTGTTTAGACAACAAGATAACCGTAGAGCCAATAAGGACTGTTTAGACAACAAGATAACCGTAGAGCCAATAAGGACTGTTTAGACAACAAGATAACCGTAGGGCCAATAAGGACTGTTTAGACAACAAGATAACCGTAGGGCCAATAAGGACTGTTTAGACAACAAGAACTGAGACACAGCAGCAGACACACAGAGCCCAATCAACATATTCTACTTCTATTGAGTCATCATCCCCTTAAGAGCGCCAACACACTGAACAAATACCCTCTTCTCCACCGCCTCACCATCTTCTTAATCTTCTCCTTCTTCTGCTTCTCTCGCCCTATAGAGAACCACAATGCAGTGTTTTCTGATGCTGGGTTTAAAGATATCCGCCCCTACCACTACTGGGACGGAGAAAAGAAAGGCCTGGACGTGACCGGTATAATGGATGACCTGGAGGTGAGAGAGAGAGAGAGAGAGAGAGAGAGAGATGGATGGAGGGAGGGGGGGGTAGGGAGGGAGGGTGGGGTAGGGATGGATGGAGGGAGGGGTGGGGTAGGGATGGAGGGAGGGTTAGGAGGGGTGGGGTAGGGATGGAGGGAGGGTTAGGGAGGGTGGGGTAGGGATGGAGGGAGGGTTAGGGAGGGTGGGTTAGGGTTGGAGGGAGGGGTAGGGATGGAGGGAGGGGCAGGGATGGATGGAGGGAGGGTGGGGTAGGGATGGAGGGTGGGGTAGGGTTGGAGGGGTAGGGATGGAGGGAGGGGCAGGGATGGAGGTAGGGAGGGAGGGGTAGGGATGGAGGTAGGGTTGGATGGAGGGAGGGAGGGGTAGGGTTGGATGGAGTGAGGGGCAGGGATGGAGGGAAGGGCAGGGAGGGTGGGGTAGGGTTGGAGGGAGGGGTAGGGATGTGTAGGGATGTGTAGGGATGGAGGGAGGGAGGGGCAGGGATGGAGGGAGGGGTGGGGTAGGGATGGAGGGAGGGTTAGGGAGGGTGGGGTAGGGTTGGAGGGAGGGGTAGGGATGGAGGGAGGGGCAGGGATGGATGGATGGAGGGAGGGTGGGGTAGGGATGGAGGGTGGGGTAGGGTTGGAGGGGTAGGGATGGAGGGAGGGGCAGGGATGGAGGTAGGGAGGGAGGGGTAGGGATGGAGGGAGGGGTAGGGTTGGATGGAGGGAGGGGTAGGGTTGGATGGAGCGAGGGGCAGGGATGGAGGGAAGGGCAGGGAGGGTGGGGTAGGGTTGGAGGGAGGGGTAGGGATGTGTAGGGATGTGTAGGGATGGAGGGAGGGAGGGGCAGGGATGGAGGGAGGGAGGGGTAGGGATGTGTAGGGATGGAGGGTGGGGTAGGGTTGAAGGGAGGGGTAGGGTTGGAGGGAGGGGCAGGGATGGAGGGAGGGGTAGGGTTGGATGGAAGGAGGGTTAGGGAGGGGCAGGGAGGGTGGGGTAGGGTTGGAGGGAGGGGTAGGAATGTGTAGGGAGGGAGGGGTAGGGATGGAGGGTGGGGTAGGGTTGGAGGGAGGGGTAGGAATGTGTAGGGAGGGAGGGGTAGGGATGGAGGGAGGGGTAGGGTTGGATGGAAGGAGGGTTAGGGAGGGGCAGGGAGGGTGGGGTAGGGTTGGAGGGAGGGGTAGGAATGTGTAGGGAGGGAGGGGTAGGGATGGAGGGTGGGGTAGGGATGTGGGGTGGGGTAGGGTTGAAGGGAGGGGTAGGGTTGGTTGGAGGGAGGGGGAGGGGTAGGGATGGAGGGAAGGGTAGTTTTGGAGGGAGGGGCAGGGTTGGAGGGAGGGGCAGGGAGGGAGGGGTAGGGTTGGAGGGAGGGGTAGGGTTGGAGGGAGGGAGGGAGGGAGGGATGGATGGATGGAGGGAGGGGTAGGGATGGAGGGTTGAGTAGGGATGGAGGGACTTGAGTTAGAGCGACATCATGCACGATTTAGTCTACAACAAGCTATGGATGATCGTCTTGCGTTAATATTTCAGCTTGGTTTTCAGTTGTGTATCAAAACAACCAGGAATCTGAACAACTGATAACACCCTGCAAACTGTTTTGTTTTCAGTTGTGTATCAAAACAACCAGTAATCTGAACAACTGATAACACCCTGCAAACTGTTTTGTTTTCAGTTGTGTATCAAAACAACCAGGAATCTGAACAACTGATAACACCCTGCAAACGGTTTTGTTTTCAGTTGTGTATCAAAACAACCAGGAATCTGAACAACTGATAACACCCTGCAAACTGTTTTGTTTTCAGTTGTGTATCAAAACAACCAGGAATCTGAACAACTGATAACACCCTGCAAACGGTTTTGTTTTCAGTTGTGTATCAAAACGACCAGTAATCTGAACAACTGATGACACCCTGCAAACTGTTTTGCCGTCAGCCCCGTTTCACACTAACATTTGACGACTCAAAATCATTTTCATGAGATTACTTGACATTCTTTCAAATGCACATCCCTAATCCTGTCCTTGATAATTGATGTGGGTGTGTGTTATTTTGTCAGAACGCTCCAGAACATTCTATCTTTGTGCTCCATGCCTGTGCCCACAACCCCACGGGGACAGACCCCACACCTGACGAATGGAAGACGATCTCTGAGGTCATGAAGGTGAGACAGGGGAGACAGCAGGAGTGTATTCACTAGGAACCAAACGGAACCAAACGGGTAGGGACCTACCTGAGTCTGTTCAATACAAACTCTAGTTTTCAATGCAAAAAGTTTTCCATTTGGATGAAATTGTTTCTGTTCTGTGACGACAGTCTGAGACTAATGAATACTCCCCAGGAGAACAGACATCTCATAATCACAACCATTATCCATCAGGCTCATTTATATTTTGAGGTAACGTTTTGTTTTTCCTTTCTTCCCTCTCAATTCAATTCTCTCTCTTTCCCTTCTCCTCCCTCCTCTCTCTGTGTTCCTTCTCCTCCCTCCTCTCTCTGTGTTCCTTCTCCTCCCTCCTCTCTCTGTGTTCCTTCTCCTCCCTCCTCTCTCTGTGTTCCTTCTCCTCCCTCCTCTCTCTGTGTTCCTTCTCCTCTCTCTGTGTTCCTTCTCCTCTCTCTGTGTTCCTTCTCCTCTCTCTGTGTTCCTTCTCCTCTCTCTTCTCTCTGTGTTCCTTCTCCTCTCTCTGTGTTCCTTCTCCTCCCTCCTCTCTCTGTGTTCCTTCTCCTCCCTCCTCTCTCTGTGTTCCTTCTCCTCCCTCCTCTCTCTGTGTCCCTTCTCCTCCCTCCTCTCTCTGTGTTCCTTCTCCTCCCTCCCTCCTCTCTCTCTGTGTTCTTTCTCCTCCCTCCTCTCTCTGTGTCCCTTCTCCTCCCTCCTCCTCCAGAGGAGGAAGCTGTTTGTGTTCTTTGACTCAGCCTACCAGGGTTTTGCATCAGGCAGTCTGGATAAAGATGCCTGGGCCATCCGCTACTTTGTCTCTGAAGGATTTGAGCTGCTCTGTGCCCAGTCCTTCTCCAAGAACTTTGGCCTCTACAGTGAGTCTATAGACAGACACGTGCATCGTGGTCCTCTGTGTCTCCGGTGGTAGAGCATGGTGCTTGTAACGCCAGGATAGTGGGTTCAATTCCCGGGACCACCCATACGTAAAGTGGATAAAAATGTCTGTTAAATGGCATATATTATACATAGACATGAACACCAACATGTAACACACATACACACACACACACACACACACACACACACACACACACACACACAGTCTGCTGCTGTGTTCCAATGGCCACAGTTTTTGCTTACATTTTTCATCTCTGTCTCACAAACGCTCAGCCAGTCTGACGCTAATCCTCCATTTTGTTCCTTCCTCCTCCAGATGAGCGTGTTGGTAACCTGACGGTAGTGGCCCAGGATAAAGACAACCTGGCCCGTGTTCTGTCCCAGATGGAGAAGATCGTCAGGACCACCTGGTCCAACCCTCCCTCCCAGGGAGCGCGCATCGTAGCCATCACACTCAACAACCCTGATCTGTTCATAGAATGGTACGGTCAAAAATATAACCCTTTATACTCAACAACCCAATTCTCTTCACAGAATGGTACAGTCCAACAACACACCCTTCTAAGTTAACCCTGAGGAGTTCACTGAATGGTACAGTCCAAGTTTTGACAACTGCTCCATTGTTAGACTTTAACTGTGCTTCCTTATTGGGGGATTGTTAGACTTTAATAACTGTGCTTCCTTATTGGGGGATTGTTGGACTTTAATAACTGTGCTTCCTTATTGGGGATTGTTGGACTTTAATAACTGTGCTTCCTTATTGGGGGATTGTTAGACTTTAATAACTGTGCTTCCTTATTGGGGATTGTTGGACTTTAATAACTGTGCTTCCTTATTGGGGATTGATGGACTTTAATAACTGTGCTTCCTTATTGGGGATTGATGGACTTTAATAACTGTGCTTCCTTATTGGGGATTGTTGGACTTTAATAACTGTGCTTCCTTATTGGGGATTGATGGACTTTAATAACTGTGCTTCCTTATTGGGGATTGATGGACTTTAATAACTGTGCTTCCTTATTGGGGGATTGTTGGACTTTAATAACTGTGCTTCCTTATTGGGGATTGATGGACTTTAATAACTGTGCTTCCTTATTGGGGATTGTTGGACTTTAATAACTGTGCTTCCTTATTGGGGGATTGTTGGACTTTAATAACTGTGCTTCCTTATTGGGGATTGTTGGACTTTAATAACTGTGCTTCCTTATTGGGGATTGTTGGACTTTAATAACTGTGCTTCCTTATTGGGGGATTGTTAGACTTTAATAACTGTGCTTCCTTATTGGGGATTGTTGGACTTTAATAACTGTGCTTCCTTATTGGGGGATTGTTGGACTTTAATAACTGTGCTTCCTTATTGGGGATTGTTGGACTTTAATAACTGTGCTTCCTTATTGGGGATTGTTGGACTTTAATAACTGTGCTTCCTTATTGGGGATTGTTAGACTTTAATAACTGTGCTTCCTTATTGGGGGATTGTTAGACTTTAATAACTGTGCTTCCTTATTGGGGGATTGTTGGACTTTAATAACTGTGCTTCCTTATTGGTGATTGTTGGACTTTAATAACTGTGCTTCCTTATTGGGGGATTGTTGTAAGCCACGTTCTGTTGGTGGCAGATTTTTCTAAGACTGCCGTTCCCATTCAGATCAGTGATATAGAGTGTTGAAGCTGTCCCACTCCCCGTGGCTGTAGGAAGGGTAACGTCCTGTTGATGAGACAGGCTGAACTAACCAACTCTCTCTTCTCCCTCCTCCCCCTGTAGGAAGAGTAACGTCCTGTTGATGAGACCAGCTGAAGGCTGAACTAACCAACTCTCTCTCTCTTCTCCCTCCTCCCCCTGTAGGAAGGGTAACGTCCTGTTGATGAGACCAGCTGAAGGCTGAACTAACCAACTCTCTCTCTCTTCTCCCTCCTCCCCCTGTAGGAAGGGTAATGTAAAGACCATGGCTGACCGTGTATTGTTGATGAGAGACCAGTTGAAGGCTAAGCTAATTGCTCTGGGGACGCCTGGCACCTGGGACCACATCACTCAGCAGATCGGCATGTTCAGCTTCACAGGACTGAACCGTAAGAGTTTCCCAAACACACAGACATGTACCCAGGCACCTCCAAGCAGACCGGCATGTTCAGCTTCACCAGACTGAACCGTAAGAGTTTCCCAAACACACAGACATGTACCCAGGCACCTCCTAGCAGACCGGCATGTTCAGCTTCACCAGACTGAACCGTAAGAGTTTCCCAAACACACAGACATGTACCCAGGCACCTCCTAGCAGACCGGCATGTTCAGCTTCACCAGACTGAACCGTAAGAGTTTCCCAAACACACAGACATGTACCCAGGCACCTCCTAGCAGACCGGCATGTTCAGCTTCACCAGACTGAACCGTAAGAGTTTCCCAAACACACAGACATGTACCCAGGCACCTCCTAGCAGACCGGCATGTTCAGCTTCACCAGACTGAACCGTAAGAGTTTCCCAAACACACAGACATGTACCCAGGCACCTCCTAGCAGACCGGCATGTTCAGCTTCACCAGACTGAACCGTAAGAGTTCCCCAGACACACAGACATGTACCCAGACACCTCCTAGCAGACCGGCATGTTCAGCTTCACCAGACTGAACCGTAAGAGTTTCCCAAACACACAGACATGTACCCAGGCACCTCCTAGCAGACCGGCATGTTCAGCTTCACCAGACTGAACCGTAAGAGTTTCCCAAACACACAGACATGTACCCAGGCACCTCCTAGCAGACCGGCATGTTCAGCTTCACCAGACTGAACCGTAAGAGTTTCCCAAACACACAGACATGTACCCAGACACCTCCTAGCAGACCGGCATGTTCAGCTTCACCAGACTGAACCGTAAGAGTTTCCCAAACACACAGACATGTACCCAGACATGTACATGTAAGTTACAGAAACATCCACGCTCAACTACACACACAGATCCTCACACACAGATACACTTCTACAAGTTACATATTTTTCCTCTCTCTCTCTCTCCCTACAGTCTACAGCTAAGCAGATTGATTACATGATCAACATAGACAGTTGATTGTAAATTTTAATAACATTCCCTCTCTTTCTCCCTCTCCTGTCTCCCTCCTCCCTCTCCTGTCTCTCTCTCCTTCCTCCCTCTTTCTCCCTCTCCTGTCTCCCTCCTGCCTCTCCTGTCTCTCTCCTTCCTCCCTCTTTCTCCCTCTCCTTCCTCCCTCCCTCTCCTTTCTCCCTCTCCTTTCTCCCTCTTCTTTCTCCCTCTCTTTCTCCCTCTCCTTTCTCCCTCTCCTTTCTCCCTCTCTTCCTCCTCTCGTTCTCCCTCTCCTTTCTCCCTCTCCTTCCTCCCTCCCTCTCGTTCTCCCTCTCCTTTCTCCCTCTCCTTACTTCCTCCTCTCGTTCTCCCTCTCCTTCCTCCCTCTCCTTCCTTCCTCCTCTCGTTCTCCCTCTCCTTCCTCCCTCTCCTTCCTCCCTCCCTCTCGTTCTCCCTCTCCTTTCTCCCTCTCCTTCCTTCCTCCTCTCGTTCTCCCTCTCCTTCCTCCCTCTCCTTCCTTCCTCCTCTCGTTCTCCCTCTCCTTCCTCCCTCTCCTTCCTCCCTCCCTCTCGTTCTCCCTCTCCTTTCTCCCTCTCCTTCCTCCCTCCCTCTCGTTCTCCCTCTCCTTCCTCCCTCCCTCTCCTTTCTCCTTCCTTCCTCCTCTCGTTCTCCCTCTCCTTCCTCCCTCTCCTTCCTCCCTCCCTCTCGTTCTCCCTCTCCTTCCTCCCTCTCCTTCCTTCCTCCTCTCGTTCTCCCTCTCCTTCCTCCCTCTCCTTCCTCCCTCCCTCTCGTTCTCCCTCTCCTTCCTCCCTCTCCTTCCTCCCTCCCTCTCGTTCTCCCTCTCCTTTCTCCCTCTCTTCCTCCTCTCGTTCTCCCTCTCCTTCCTCCCTCTCCTTCCTCCCTCCCTCTCGTTCTCCCTCTCCTTTCTCCCTCTCTTCCTCCTCTCGTTCTCCCTCTCCTTCCTCCCTCCTCTCGTTCTCCCTCTCCTTTCTCCCTCTCCTTCCTTCCTCCTCTCGTTCTCCCTCTCCTTCCTCCCTCTTTCTCCCTCTCCTTCCTCCCTCTCCTCTCTTCCTCCTCTCGTTCTCCCTCTCCTTCCTCCCTACAGCTAAGCAGGTGCAGTACATGATTAAGGAGAAGCATGTCTACCTGATGGCCAGCGGTCGTATCAACATGTGTGGCCTCACCTCCAAGAACATCGACTATGTCGCAGAGTCCATCCATGAGACAGTGTCCAAGGTCCAATAAGGCCCCGCCCTCCGCATCCAGCTGCTTCCTGTCCACCACAGGAAGTACTGTTAATTGTCACGTGTGGTCTCGTCAAGCACCCCATTCTGTGACAACACACCCTTTCTCTATAAGCAGTGCTCTAACCGTCTATTGGTTGTCAAATTTAGAAGAGTGATGATATGACACGTGTTCACGGCAATCAATGTTAATGATCAACAGTATAACTGGTTTCTGTCCATCTTCTCTCCTCCTCAGATTACTGAGACATCTTTAAACAATCTGAGCGCAGACCTCTAGTCGAAGTATTTCACTCTTCTGGCGATCGTTCTGTTGCCTTTTATTTATTTTATTGTGCCATTTCCGGTTTTGAAAATGTAGAAAAGATGACTGTGTGCACTTTGGTTTTAAAAAAATGTTTCAGAGCACTTGAAAGTGAAGCATTGCCAGAAGTTGAGTGAAAAGTTTGTGTAAAATGAATTCTACATATGAGCCCCCAGACCTCCTATCTACAGACGACCACAATGCTTCTGAACGTCTTTTATAATAGAACTGGTTCCATTTAACAATCGCAACATTCTAGAACGTGTGAAATGGTGCATTGTGGATCAAATGCTCTGTGATGTCATGTGACAGGCTTGAAAGGTTCTTTACAGTTCATGCATGTGCCGCCTATAGGTCAAACGTTAACAGGAAATGCCCTCTGATAGGGTGATATGACCTTTTCTCAACCTTTGAGCAGCTATATGCAGATATGTCCTATAGGAAAAGCACATACCACTACTGTGGTAATAGTTGAACCACTTAAATGTCTGTGGCTTAGGTTCCGTGTTCGGCATGTACTTGGTGTTAAAAGACTCGTATTCATCATAATGCTGCTTATGAAGGAGTGTTATAACCTCTGCCTTTAACAGTGATGTGTTTGTTTTCATGTTTTGTTCACTGTACACATACAGTTGGTCTTCCAACACACAGCCTCACGCCGTTATATTGCCATGGTTATATTGACATCCTGTCTGTACATTTCAGACAGCTAATAAAAAATGATGAATCGTGTGCTAAACTGAATGTAATTTCTCCTTTTTTCTCTACCTGTGTACATGGCTGTTTTTTAATATAGTTTTAAAAGATTAAACACTACCGACGAACGGTTCAACGCACCGGTCGGCTGACTGGTCGACCTACTGCCTCTGACCACAGAATATCAGCCGCCATTTTCTGTTTTAATTTCCCAAAAAGATTGTCCATGTTGAATTGCCACCGTTCATCTACATCCAGCAGGTCATTTACTGAGCACAGATGTGTTTTGAGTATTTTATTAGGATCCCCATTACCTGTTGTGAAAGCAGCAGCGCCTCTTCCTGGGGGACACTGTGGGGGACACACTGTGGGGGACACACTGTGGGGGGGACACTGTGTGGGGGACTCTGTGGGGGACACTGTGGGGGACTCTGTGGGGGACACTGTGGGGGACACTGTGGGGGACTCTGTGGGGGACTCTGTGGGGGACACAATCCCAGACACCCCGAATCCCTTCACCAACTATTGAAACATTGTTAATGATAATATTTTGTGCAAATTGTTATATGAGAGTTGACTTGGAATTCCCCAGAAATACACCAAGGGATTTTTGCTACTGAGTCCCACAGTGGTGATGTTCCTTATGGTGTGATTTGTCCTTAAGACATTAGTAATAACTATGGCCCAGAGTTTTTCCTAACCCGACAAGAAGAAAACTCCGGGCCCTGCATATTAACTGTCAGCAACTGGAATAAACAAAAACATTATTGTTCGAAGTCTGAACACTAAAAAGACAGCTGAAACTTGTGAATCTTTTTAATTCTGTACATTTTTCTAATGCAAAAATCTGAGGGGTTTTCCCCTGTTAAAATGCCCAGAGTTAATTTACCCATAAAGTCATTATAAACTCTATCTACAATACATCGCTCATATATGCATTTCTCTTCTATAAAAAGATATATCTCTGTATTACGTTCTGTGTAGGTGTCACTCTCCCCATACACCAGTGGTCTCCAGTCCTGACGATCTGTCCAATTTATCCATTTCAGTTTAGGACCTTTTTTGAGACAAATAGCACTTTAAAAATGCGTTGTGTTAAAATACCTCCATATAGATGTTGCTGACAAGCACAGATTTAGAATCAGCTTCCCCTCCCCAAATCCTAGCCCAAACCATTGAGGTGAAAAACAAGAAAACTGACCTTAAATCAAGTCTCATCCTACTCCAGTTAAAAACAGGGCCATTGTGTCTGAGAAGAGGATGAGGGTTCTGATTGGCTGTTGCCTCTATTCCCATGCAGCATAGTGAGTCAGCACTTTTTCCTGTTTTCCAAGGAAGGATGCTCTTCTCTCCTCCTCACTGACCAATGACAGGAGCCACAGAGCATCACTCCCCCTTTACTCTTTCTCTCCATCCCTCACGTTTCCCTTTTCTCCCAGCCCCCCGTCCTCTGTCTCTCCCTCCCTCCTCTCTCTCCCTCTAGCCCCCCCCGGCCTCTATGCCTCTCCTCCCCTCCCCTCCCTCTTCTCTCTCCCTCTAGCCCCCCGTCCTCTATGCCTCTCCTCCCCTCCTCTCTCCTCCCCTCCCTCCTCTCTCTCCCTCTAGCCCCCCGTCCTCTATGCCTCTCCTCCCCTCCCTCTCTCCTCCCCTCCCTCCTCTCTCTCTCTCTCCCTCTAACCCCCCATCTTCTATGCCTCCCCTCCCATCCCTCCTCCCTCTACCCCTCTCCCCTTCGTCCTCCCCCCTTTCTCTCCTCCCCCATCTTTCTCCCCCCACTGTGGTGCAGTGGCACAAACCTGAATCGGCACAAACCCAGTCAGAGCAGAGACACGTGGTCTTAACCCAGAGAGAGAGAGAAACATGGGTCTTATGGTACAGCTTGTCAGATCAAATAAGAAATGTATTCTCTACAACAAGATGTTTCCTAATGGCATATCCTACATTAGTAGTGTCTTTTGGATGTGTCCCGTTCACAACTGTGTAAAAGAGTTTCAGTATTGCTCATATACATCATTTGGAAGAGACTGGTCCGTTCTTGTGACTGGTCAGTTCTCATACCCACCGTTTGAGGAAGTTGTGATCACAGTCGGGCTGAGAGAATAGAGGTCTACATGGTGCTCAGCCAGTACCTAAAACATGCAGATTGAAGACTTTCTCTTTAGTAAGGCATTCAAACCCCAAACCATCTCAAGTCCTTTTAAACCCCTTACACCACTATAGCATGAGCCCATTCTGACAAGTCAACTTCTGGGTGAATCCTAAATAGAATTTTCACTTAGTCTCCCATTGATATCAATGCATGAAAATCCACTCAAGTGAACGTTAGGATTCCCCCGTTAGACAGTAGAGAGGAACGAGGACAGAAGAGAATAGTAATAAACATTCACTATCAAATAACACAAGTGATACAGCATCCATAAAACCACCTGAAGAAGGAATGGATGAGCTCTTTATAATGGCGCATGGTGAATATTCTTCTGTGCACTGATGATATCTACATAGTCTTTGGTTTCCTTGTCACAGCTCCAACAGGGCCAATTCAATTATTTTGTAAGGAGGAGGGGGGGGGGGGGGGGGGGGGGTGAATTAAATTGTGGCTTAAACCAAAAACCTCCTCTCTTCTCCTGACATCCTTTGTCTTCAAATCCATTAGCCACTTCGACATGAAACATTCAAGAAAAAAATAAAAAAACCCAGGTTCATGATGACATGGTAGCTTCCGTCCCGCTGGTTCAGTGAGTTCCTCCCATTTGGTTCGGTCTAAGATCAGAGACTGTGGGGGTGTTAGGGGGAGATGAGGTATATCTTTTCTATGTGCTGTTATCTCCTTCTGTTTCCCTTTAGAATGTCTGTTGGTGGGGACATCTGAGAGTGGTCAACTAGTGACTGGAACGTCAGACAAACGTTGCAGAAACGTCTGACAAACGATCAAAAAGAGGAAGGAAATAGGCTGTTGATGATAGTGTGAGTTAGTCCATATACACACACACACACTGCTAGGTCTTGACCAGCGGCTGCTCTGATGTCTCCTCAGGTGTCTTGTCTCCTTCCCGAGACTTTTTCCTCTTCTTGTGACCTGAGGAGAAATAAATGTGCATTTCATTGAAAAACATATATACATTTACAAATATATATATATATTGACACATATAGATATTAAATTGAAAAAAATCAATGTGAATCAATGAAATGGACAATGACAATGTCATTTACAACTACTTTGTAAATGGCATTTAGGTCACTACTTCTGACCGGGCTTTTATTGCTTATTTCCAGCAATGTGTTGTGATTTTGGTCCAGTTTCAGCCTTTTACTGAAATGAGAGAGACCATTCTGCTGCTCTTTGGCTCAGAGAGGGACCACGTGGGGAGGAGGGGGGGGGGGGGGGGGGGGGTGTGTGTGTGTTTAGGACAGTCATTTAGTTAAAGTAGCTCTGTGATTCTGAGCAGAGAAACACTCAGTCTACATCCCAACTGGCACACTGTTCCCTGTTAAGTGCACTACTTTTGAACAGGACCCACAGAGCTTTGGGAATGGGGTGCCACTTGGGAGGCTCACTTAACATTCATTCTCCATAGCTCATTCAGCAGTGGGCCAGTCGAGAGAGAAGAGAGGAACACACTAGTTGGCTCTCCTATGTGAGTGTTAGAGAGAGTGAGAGGGAGAGTGGTAGAGAGAGAGAGAGGGAGAGAGAGAGAGGGGGGAGAGAGAGAGAAAGAGAGGGAGAGTGAGAGAGAGAGGGAGAGAGAGGGGGGAGAGGGAGAGAGAGAGAAGGGGGAGAGGGAGGGAGAGAGAGAGAGAGAGGGAGAGTGGTAGAGAGAGAGGGAGAGAGAGAGGGAGAGAGAGAGAGGGAGATTTTGTGGAGGTCAGAGTGATGGGCCAGAGTGGTACACACACACTGGGAGGGACCAGGGTTTCCGTTAGGGGGCCTCCAGAGAAAATACTCTTGGCAGGGGGAGGCAGGGACAATGAATGACTGGTTGCTAGGACACAGCTGTTCATGGAGCAGAGGTGCAGGGAAAGAGAAAGGCTCAGGATTTAGACTGTTACTAAGGTTGCATCCCAAATGGCACTCTACTCCCTATTTAGTGCACTACTTTTGACCAGGACCCATGGGAATGAAGTGCCATTTGGGACGTATCCTAACATGACAAAGTGACCGGTGGAGGGGACTCACGGCGTGGAGTTGTTGGGTTTGTGTCTTCACAGTGGCTGGGTTGAGATTTAAATGGTTGTATGTGTGTGTGGGCAATTGGATTGTCACACAGGTGTTAGAATGCAAGAAAGTAAAGGTGTGTGTGTATTTGTTTGTGTGTATGCATGCTTGTGTGCGTGTGTACTGGATGTTGTGTATGTTGTGTGTGTGACTCACTGAGTTTGAGCAGTAGTTTCTTGCCCAGTGTGTCCTCTGATCCACTCAGAGACAGAGTACTGATGAAAGAGGAGGGGGCGTCCGTTTCTATAGCAACAGAGGCTGTGTCTGAGAGAGAGAGAGAGAGAGAGAGAGAGAGTTATCAATCTCCATAGTAAACTGTGGATGTTGTTTCTGTGTTAAATGTCTTCCCTCATCACCAACATCCTCCTTATTCTCCAGTCTTCCATCCCACTCCTTTGTTCCTCCCTGTATTCTCTTACCATTGGTGCCGTCCCTCTCTGAGTGCTCCTCTCTGATGTACGAGATCTCATCCATCCTGAGGAACACGGAGTCACTGGGGCTGTTCTGACCGTCTGATTTACTGCCTGTATGGAGAGACAGGACAGTTATGAAACACACAGTCACTGGGGCTGTTCTGACCGTCTGATTTACTGCCTGTAGGGAGAGACAGGACAGTTATGATACACACAGTCACTGGGGCTGTTCTGACCGTCTGATTTACTGCCTGTAGGGAGAGACAGGACAGTTATGATACACACAGTCACTGGGGCTGTTCTGACCGTCTGATTTACTGCCTGTAGGGAGAGACAGGACAGTTATGATACACACAGTCACTGGGGCTGTTCTGACCGTCTGATTTACTGCCTGTAGGGGAGTAATCAAAGGGAGTAAGTCTATTCTCTCTCTACCTCCCTCCTCCAGTATGGTTGACTTACGGACGATGCGGTTCTTCTCGTTGAGCAGAGAGGTGCTGTGTGGGACGGAGGACTGCTGTCCTCTGGTTCTGGCCGAGCTGGGCCGGGTCTCTCTGGGTGGGAGGAGGTGGTCTCCACTCTGCTCCGGGACAGGGAGGTCGGGAGTGTTCCCGTCTGTGGGCCGGGCGTCTGTGTCGGGGGTCTGGGGGGAGCTGTCCATCAGAGTGGCTGTCAGGGCATTCTGGTAGTGGCTACGGGTGATCTGGGGTTTAGAAGTCGAAGGTCAAAGAAAGGTCGTAGGTCATAAATAGTCATAGGTCGGAGTTAGAGGCTGTACTGTACCACAGCTCTGACTAAGCTACTAGGTTGAATCACAAATTACACACTTTTTCCTATGAAGTGCACTACTTTTGACCAAGGACCATAGGACTATGTATAAAGTAGTGCACTGTATAAAGAATAGGGTGCTATTTGGGACCTTTATTATTCATTTATTTTATTTGACCTCCTTTCTCTCCCAAATTCAATTACGATCTTGTCTCATCACTGCAACTCCCCAACGGGCTCGGTAGAGGCGAAGGTCAAGTCATGTGTCCTCGAAAAAATGACCCGCCAAACCGTGTTCCTTAACGCTCGCCCACTTAACCCGGAAGCCAGTCGCGCCAATGTGTCGGAGGAAACACCGTTCAACTGACGGCCGTAGTCAGCCTGCAGGCGCCCGGCCCGCCACATGGAGTCGCTAGAGCGCAATGAGCCAAGTAAAGGTCTCCCAAATGGTGTTGGAGCAGGTGTATCCAGGTAACGTGAGGTGGGCGGGGCTGTACTGTACCGTAGTCTAGGTAGGCCTACCTTAATGACCTGCAGGTGTGTGAGCTGCCTAACAGAGTAGTCAGGCAGGTAGACGCTCCCCCCTCCGTTGAGTTGGCCCAGACTGCCCCCATACAGCATAGAGTCAGACCGGTCCAGACCACTGCTACGGGAGGGGGATCTGTGGACTGAATCGAACAGGATGGTAATGAGTCAGACAGGGATTCGATAGTGTTCTACCCCTCTCTGGTCTATGCAATGGGACAGTCCAGATAATGTATGTGTAATCTGTTATGTTTCTCATGAAACGTTTTGCTTTCTTTGAGCTTGTAATGTGCACAGGCTGTTTCTCAATATTCACGTGTTAATGTTTGTGAGTGAGTGAGTGAGTGAGTGAGTGAGTGAGTGAGCCAGTCAGTTACCTGTGGGCATGATGGCAGGCACCCCGTAGTAGGCGAACGCTCCGTTCTCAAACCTCAGAGCCTCTTTACCAAACTCCACCTCCACACGACCCTGAACACACAGGACAGAGAAATGGTCAAGTTCCCTGATTTGTGTCTAAGCCACATTCTAGATATTCCAAGCTATATATAAAACCAGGGTTGTTGTAGCAGTCAGCACCTCCACCTGCAGCACATGATATACTGAGTATACAAAACATTAGGACACCAGGTTAAAGCTATAATCCTTTATTGATGTCACTTGTTAAATCCACTTCAATCAGTGTAGATGAAGGGGAGGAGACAGGTTAAAGAAGGATTTTTAAGCTTTGAGACAATTGGGACATGGACTGTGTGTGCCGTTCAGAGGGTGAATGGACAAGACAAGATAGTTAAGTGCCTTTGAACGGGTAGTACAGTAGGCGCCAGGCGCACCGGTTTGAGTAAGTCAAGAACTGCAACGCTGCTGGGTTTTTCACGCTCAACAGTTCCGGTGTGTTTCAAGAATGTTCCACCACCAAAAGGACGTCCAGCCAACATGACGCAACTGTGGGAAGCACTGGAGTCAACATGGACCAGCATCCCTGTGGAACGCTTTCCACACCTGGTACATGCCTCGATGAATTGAGGCTGTGCTGATGGCAAAAGGAGGTGTAACTCAATATTAGCAAGGTGTTCCTAATGTTTTGTCCACTCGGTGTCTCTCTGTGTGGGATCGAATCCTCTGCTTTGACACACGTATCTCCTAACTGTCCTGTCGGTTCTCTACTCTCCTATCAATAACATACATCAAATCAATTTGATTTATCGCTAAGGGACAATTATTGCGGGCGTTTATACCTGTAGTAACAGGATGAAGTAGTCAACAGGTTTGTTTCTCTGAAACAGGAAGTGCTGTGGGGCCAGTTTGTTCTTGTCATCGTAGCTCAGCTCCTGGACCACACTGGGGTGTTTAATGAGACGCAGTAAGATCTTCTCTGATAGGTGGGCTGGCTTGAAGGGCTCCACCTCTACGGGAGGGAGGGAGGGAGGGAGGGAGGGAGGGAGAGAGAGAGAGAGAGAGAGAGAGAGAGAGAGAGAGAGAGAGAGAGAGAGAGAGAGAGAGAGAGAGAGAGAGATAAAAGGGGAGAGATGAAAGAGGGATAGAAGAGGTAGGAGGAGAGGGTAGTAAAAGGGGAGAGATGAAAGAGGGATAGAGAGGAAGAAATGAGAGAGTCAGTGGAAAAGTAGTAAGAAAAAGGTAATTTGTAATAACTGGTAAACACTTCTTTACTATTCAATGGGTTGTTTTTTACCAGGCCAAATTGAGAACAACTTACTTCCACGGAGATTATATATTTCCTTATTTAACACTCAGGAAGTGACCTCACATTGGACAGGAAGTGACATCACAGTGGGCCTACCTGTGGAGAGGAAGCGGTGCGTGGCGAGGAGGAGCTGGGGAGAGATCTTCACCTTCATCTCGTTCTCCGACAGCTTAAAGATGGAGAAGTCCTGCTGCTTCCTCTCATGGTGAGAAACACGACGCTTAGAGCGGTTATCAGCTGTAGAGGAAGACACTTAGAGAGGTTATCAGCTGTAGAGGAAGACAACACTTAGAGAGGTTATCAGCTGTAGAGGGAGACAACACTTAGAGTGGTTATCAGCTGTAGAGGAAGACAACACTTAGAGAGGTTATCAGCTGTAGAGGGAGACAACACTTAGAGTGGTTATCAGCTGTAGAGGAAGACAACACTTAGAGAGGTTATCAGCTGTAGAGGAAGACAACACTTAGAGAGGTTATCAGCTGTAGAGGAAGACAACACTTAGAGAGGTTATCAGCTGTAGAGGAAGACACAACTTAGAGAGGTTATCAGCTGTAGAGGAAGACAACACTTAGAGAGGTTATCAGCTGTAGAGGGAGACACAACACTTAGAGAGGTTATCAGCTGTAGAGGGAGACAACACTTAGAGAGGTTATCAGCTGTAGAGGGAGACAACACTTAGAGAGGTTATCAGCTGTAGAGGAAGACAACACTTAGAGAGGTTATCAGCTGTAGAGGAAGACACTTAGAGAGGTTATCAGTTGTAGAGGAAGACAACACTTAGAGAGGTTATCAGCTGTAGAGGGAGAAAACCTCTAAGTGTTATCAGCTGTAGAGGAAGACAACACTTAGAGAGGTTATCAGCTGTAGAGGAAGACAACACTTAGAGAGGTTATCAGCTGTAGAGGAAGACAACACTTAGAGCGGTTATCAGCTGTAGAGGAAGACACTTAGAGAGGTTATCAGCTGTAGAGGAAGACAACACTTAGAGAGGTTATCAGCTGTAGAGGGAGACAACACTTAGAGCGGTTATCAGCTGTAGAGGAAGACACTTAGAGAGGTTATCAGCTGTAGAGGAAGACAACACTTAGAGAGGTTATCAGCTGTAGAGGAAGACAACACTTAGAGAGGTTATCAGCTGTAGAGGAAGACAACACTTAGAGAGGTTATCAGCTGTAGAGGAAGACAACACTTAGAGAGGTTATCAGCTGTAGAGGAAGGCAACACTTAGAGAGGTTATCAGCTGTAGAGGAAGACAACACTTAGAGAGGTTATCGGCTGTAGAGGGAGACAACACTTAGAGAGGTTATCAGCTGTAGAGGGAGACAACACTTAGAGAGGTTGTCAGCTGTAGAGGGAGACACAACACTTAGAGAGGTAATCAGCTGTAGAGGAGACAGAGTTGTTATCAGGTGTGGAGGAGACACTTAGAGAGAGATTATCAGCTGTGTGTGTGTGTGTGTGTGTGTGTGTGTACGTACTGTAGAGGTCAGTCTCGTCCAGTATCTCTGACTTGATGATCTCCTCTATAACGTCCTCCAGGGTCACGATGCCCATGACCTCATAAAAGGGGTCACCCTCACCCTCGTTGTTGACCCGCTGGACGATGGCCAGGTGGGACTTGCCTGGAGAGAGACAGGATATGACATCATAATACTACCCTAACCTGTGAGACTTAGCTAACAAACATGGAGGGGATAGACTATGTGGGAGGTGAAACTCCAACATAAAACAATGTCATTTTTTAGTATACAAAAGCATGTATGTATTTAAACATATTTATTCTGGCTGTGTAAAGGGATCTAACTACGTGAATGGGGTCTGAGGTAAGGGGAATAACAAGAGAGGAAATTGGTGGAGACAACAGATCTCCCTTGACATGTTCCTGAGGAGATAAATAAACAAACAAAGAAAGGCACTTGTCTTTTCCTACTAACACTGACTTTACTGATAAATACTTTGTTGAGGGAAATGTACTTACTATGACTGTGATGTGGTTGTCTCACCTAGCTGTCATAAGATGAATGCACTAACTGTAAGTCTCTCTGGATCAGAGTGTCTGCTAAATGACTCACTAACTGTAAGTCTCTCTGGATCAGAGTGTCTGCTAAATGACTCACTAACTGTAAGTCTCTCTGGATCAGAGTGTCTGCTAAATGACTCACTAACTGTAAGTCTCTCTGGATCAGAGTGTCTGCTAAATGACTCTCTAACTGTAAGTCTCTCTGGATCAGAGTGTCTGCTAAATGACTCACTAACTGTAAGTCTCTCTGGATCAGAGTGTCTGCTAAATGACTCACTAACTGTAAGTCTCTCTGGATCAGTGTCTGCTAAATGACTCACTAACTGTAAGTCTCTCTGGATCAGAGTGTCTGCTAAATGACTCACTAACTGTAAGTATCTCTGGATCAGAGTGTCTGCTAAATGACTCACTAACTGTAAGTCTCTCTGGATCAGTGTCTGCTAAATGACTCACTAACTGTAAGTCTCTCTGGATCAGAGTGTCTGCTAAATGACTCACTAACTGTAAGTCTCTCTGGATCAGAGTATCACTGAAACACAAACACACAGACTACATCTACCATGAGGCCACAGGAATAGAAGCAGTTGGCGATCTAGTAGAAACACAAACAGGGGGGTGTATTCATTAGAGCACACCATAGCAACCCATTGCACAACATTTGGAAACGGAATAAAGAACCCTCCCCGTTTTGTTCAGTGTGCTTCCGTTTGGTTTCTAGAGAATACACATCCCTGGGTCATCGCCCAGTGACACACCAATACCCAGGAGGCCCTAGTGACGCCAATCTTCCCAGCAGAGGGATGATGCACAGCTGCACCATATTTCCTATTTAGTGCGAGAGAGGGAAACAATCAAACTGGGTGCCATTTGTGATGCACAAATGGGGGAGGGGTAACCTCCATGGTAACAGGGGGGTATTATTAGAGACACCGCCAGAGTAAATGGGGAATCGTTTCAGATAAACAGTCTAGTTGATTTGTTAGTTAGATATGGTCTATTTCTCCTACTGTTTGTTGATGTTAAAGGTTCTGTGAGATGGTGATTTAGATGGAAGGAATGGGAGGCTGGTTCATTGTGCTTGTTTGTGAATGAGTGAGGAGAGGAGAAGAAGAGGGAGGAGGAGAATAGAGGGGAGGTAGGGGTTGGAGGGAGTAGGGGGTGGGAGGGGGCGTGCAAGGTGATTGAGTTGTACACTGCTCAGGGCTCCCCCTGGAGAGAGAGGAAGAGTGAGAGAGACTGCACTGCAGACACCAGCAGCTGAAGATTACATCATCAGCCATTATGTAACACAGTCAACACTTAACACACATCCTTGAACACAGCTGCAGCTACCCTCTCTTTCTCTCACACACACACAGCTGCAGCT
>NC_048581.1:15744224-15764224 GCF_013265735.2 Oncorhynchus mykiss | reverse complement strand
TGAAAGAGAGGGGAGGGAGAAAAGGAAAGATAGAGAGAGAGTGAGAGGGGAGACACACAATCATCATACTATCTTTTCTAGAGTTTCTTGGGTGATCTTACCCCCCCCCCCCTCCTTACCCTTCTTGAACTCCTCCAGCATGGCGTCCAGTTTGGTGTCGTTGAACACACAGTGCATGGGGTGTTTATAGAACTGTGTTATGGTCTTCAGATGGGTACAGTCATCCGGGTCAACGAACGCCAAGTCCTTCACGAACAGAATATCCACAATGTTCGACCGCAGGTTTTCGAACACCGGGATGCGCGTGTAGCCGCTCTGCATAATCTCCGACATGGTGTTGAAGTCTAGCACCGCTTCCGAGGTGAGCATGAAGCAGTCGGATAGCGGAGTCAGAACATCTTCTACGGTCTTGGTCCGGAGCTCGAGCGCGCCCTGTATGATGTTGAGCTCCTCTTTAACCAGGTCGTGGTACGGGTCGGTCACGCGCAGCATCTCAAGGAGTTTTTCCCGCGTATAAAAGTTACTGATCTCCTGGTGGAGGATGAAGTCCAGGAGTTTACTGATGGGGTAGGAGATGGGGAAGGAGAGAACCATGAGAAGACGGGTGACCCAGATGGTTTTGGACGCGATGGCCAGGCCGTGTCGCGACGCAACAGAGTGTGGCAGGATCTCCCCAATGAAAAAGATCCCAAACGCGCAGATAATGGTGGACAACCAGGTCATCCCCAGGATCTGACACATCCACACTGCGAGCGCCGCGTTGATCAGCGCGTTGCCCAGCAGCAAAGTGCACAGGACGTAGTTACCGTGCCGCCGCACGGACTCGATTTTCCTCGCGTATTTCTGCTCCTTGTCCGTGCCGCTGTTCTGCAAAACCTGGAGTTCCACCGGGTCCAACGCGAGCAGACTGAGGTTCAGGCCACTGAAGAGCGCCGAGAGGGCCAGTAACAGAACCGATACTAACACTTGAAGCCAGAGGTCCGGTTCGGCCCCGCGCTCCACCACGGCGACCCAGAAATCCCGGGTCCGGTAGTGCTCCCATTTGGACCCGTCGAAGGCACAAATCGAATAGTACTTAATCTTCTCTCCCCTGCGCAGGTTCTTAGCCAATACTTCCACCAACACGGAGTTCTGACTCGAAGCGGACTTGAAAGAGCCCAAGATCTCAATATCCGAGCTCCTGGCGTTTTTATCCATGCACATATTCCGCTTCGGGTGGACCTGCCCCTCTCTTCCCGGCCTCGGCTCCTCGATGAATGCTATCCAGGGAGCGGCGTTGGCTCTGGCCCCAGCGGTCCGGTTGAGCCTCTGTGGGGATGAGGCGTAGTAGACCCGCAGCATGAAGCGGGTTCCCTCCGTGGCTTTCAGCACCCCGTCGTCCACGGACAGCTCTCCCCCGGTCTCCTCCGGACGGAAGCCGAGCAGGGCGAGGGACGGGGAGGGGATGAGGCAGAGGGAGAGGAGAGAGAGGAACAGCAGCCGGGCTGGGGAGAAGGGTACCCTGGGGAAGAGGGGGGCGGTTCGGGACCGGGCAGCTACATCTTCCGCAGCCATGATGCAGAGTGAGATTCTCCGCCACACTACAGATGCGAACCGACCGAGTCACGTGGCGGTGGCGCGCTCACACTCCATCTGCCGGTGGTGGGTGGGGGACCAGTTCCTTTACAGCAGCTGCATTTCCCGGTGTTGTTGTTGTTGATGCTGATGATGCTTCTCTACTCTACTACACCATGCAGCTAACGGAGCGGCTGGCTGGACGCCTGTAGTCAAGTCCTTGTTTTGGTGGGAGAGAGAATTCACCAGAATTATGTAGTGACGTAATGCAATTTTGCACGAAGATGCCGGCTACGAATGCCAATAGGCACACGTACTGAGGCACACGTACTGAGACACACAGAAATAGAACACGGGAAGTTTCCATTCCAGATTGCTTCCCCAGTAATTGTCCAGTGATAAATATAATAAGACTTCATTATCAGATTCCTTATCAATCCCCCCACTCTGTCTAGCTGTTCTCGCTACACCCAAACTGAATCTGTTTTTGCGCACGGACAAATAGCAGCCTATGCTACTACCTGCACTGCACCTACAAAAACATCATTCCAAAGATGTCTATGTTTTTGTTCAGTGGGTTTATAATTACGTAAACAGCGTAGTCATCCTACTGGTATGTCTGCCTGTCTCTCTGTTATATTCCCATAACAACACTTTCTGGGCAGACGGAATGGAAACAAAAATAACTGCTGAAAGAATGTCGTGGATCGGATGTGGCTTTTATGAAACTATTCTCTCTCTCCCTCTCACCCTTCTCTCTCTCTCTGTCTCCCACTCTGCATCTCTTTCTCGCTCGCGCTCTGCCTGTTTCTCTCCCAATTCTCTCTTTATCCTACCTATCTCCCTCATTCGCCCCCCCCCCCCCCCCCCCCCTTCTCTCATACATGAACAAAAGGCTGAGGAGCAGTTTATTGTTGTGTAGAGTTGGCCGAGACACAGCCTGGCTCAGTAAACAGCTCTCCCTGATCAGCGCCAAGGCCAGGACTCTTTCAGACACACAGACCATGCTCAGAATGGTGATTATGCCTCCAGACTACACAAAGGTTCTATATAGAACCAAAAAGGGTTATATCGTTTGCTTCATGTATGGAACCCCTAAAAGTTCCATAGAGAACCCCAAATAACCCCTTTTTCTAAGAGCATACCTAGAACCAGTACCTGGTATAGTTTGAGGATAACATTAATAATATGTATATTTTTAAAGACATTATGCAAAGTAATCTCATGTGAAGCAATATCATTTTGTGAATTAGGACTATTGGGGTTTCAACGTGGATCACTCGTGAGTTGTCTTGTGTGTCGTCATAATATCATGATTGTAATATATCGGCTATAATCTCCAGAAGACGGCGGTATTGTACAACATATGATAATATGTGTGCTAACAATAATTCATGATAATCTATCCATCTTTACCTATAACTGATTGAAGCCCTGGTCATAGCTGTAGTAATATCACATATTCTATAGATTCAGGATCCATTGTCCTCATAATAAATTACATCACCCAGGTTCCAAAGAAACGTTATGATTTGCATATGGATATAGTATGCGAGATTTGGTCATTTAACAAAAACATTATCACTCATATCGGTAAGTAGCCTACTTTCTGAGGTTTGTTTTTCTAAACATCAAAAATACTCATCTTTCTTTAGATTAGTGGATGGCTACATCTCATTATTTTAATACTCTTTTGAATATTCGATGATGGTTGTTGACGTCAACCGCCTGTGTTCAATGGAAGGACTCTATGCCACTTGCCTCATATCATGAATATGCATAGCCATCTCGAGACAACTGCGATATAAAGTGTTTTTTCTCTAAATTGCGGTGATGTCACGTGTGCTACTTATATCAGCACACTCTAACAACCTAAGCGTTTCAAAATGTCTATTCAATCATATAAACCTCGCGTAGCACACGGGAGGTTAATAAGCCATTCATTGTTTGTTGTTGACCAAATTCGACACTCATTGACCGACAAAAACAAAAACTCCTTGCTTGTTGTGCGAAAAAACGTCACCTGCTGGAGGGAGACCGACTTTCCGCCGAGTCTGGCCTCTCCTTACCGCTTCATCTCTGCCAAAACTGAAGCAAGTCTGCGCTGCAGCCTAACCAGCTTGAAAGTTGCTTAGGTCCTACACCCCACTGAAATGCACATATTTTATTCACTGGTATGTCTTAATTCAATGTGCAAATGAGAATGTCCGAATAGTGATATTGAACTGAAAGTGTATAGAGATCGGCAACTTTGGAGAGTTTAGGCCTATATTCTTGGGAGCCCACAACTCGCCTAGCGCATAGAATAAACATGGGTAACGTACTTGTATTACTAGACTCGCTGAGGAAGGCCACCTGATTTCCAAAGCTGGGAAAATGTCAACCCCCCTGAACTTTTTGTCAATATTTAGAGAGCGTCGTTGCATATTAACTGGGCTGGCATAGTCTGTGCAACATCTGTTGGTGTCGGCCACCGTACCTTGTCAACCCACCCGCTTCTGCAGCCAAAATACAGCCGTTCCATTTGACACAATGTTCGGTGTCAAAACTCTCCGAACTGTCGGTCCAGCAGTGTGTAGACGTGGTGCCTCTGTGCTGTGGAAGCCAACTAGGACCCAGAGCCGAACCCAAAGCGCGGCGGCTGGACAGAGAGTGGACATCGGGGGGATCTACCCGCCAATAGCCACGCCGTTTACTCAGAAAGAGGACGTGGACTATCAGAAACTGGATGAAAACCTGCAGAAGTATGCAAAGATTCCTTTCAAAGGTAATTACAATTTACAAAGTATTTTCTGCAATGACTGACTGGTTTGTCCTGGTTCAAGTTGTTGTATTGTCTGTCTTCTTTGCAAATCGAAATTAATTATGAAAATGAAGACGACATGATCAGAAGATAATACATTATTTCGTATGCATATTAGTCTATGTAGTCTAAAAATATTGCGTTTCCCGACGAAAGTGTCCTAACAGTCGCCTATAGTCTAAATGTGACAATTAAACCTATATCTTGCGTTGAGAAGGTAGTACCGTGGTCGTGTCGGTGGCCTCGTTTGTCATATAGATTGTCAGCCACTTAATTTGGTTAGGGGCCAGGCCCAGGGGCAAGGTCCGACAAGAGGTGCACGTTTGCAGGCAAGGTACAATATATTGGTATAGTCCCCAGTGGAGGGTGTTTGGTGCCCTCTGGCCGATTCCCACGGTCAGTCGCGTTTTCCTGTATACTGACGTTTCAGGGCTAGGCGCTGTTCTTTCACGACTTGGATCAAATCAAAGTTTATTTGTCACGTGCGCCGAATACAACAGGTGTAGTAGACCTTACAGTGAAATGCTTACTTACAGGCTCTAACCAATAGTGCGAGAAAGGTATGTGTGTAGGTAAGTAAAGAAATAAAACAACAGTAAAAAGACATTTGAAAATGAGAGTACGAGGGTTTAACAGTAGCGAGGCTATATACAGACACCGGTTAGTCAGGCTGATTGAGGTAGTATGTACATGTAGATATGGTTAAAGTGACTATGCATATATGATGAACAGAGAGTAGCAGTAGCGTAGAGGGGTTGGCGGGTGGTGGGACACAATGCAGATAGCCCGGTTAGCCAATGTGCCGGTTGGTCGGGCCAATTGAGGTATTATGTACATGAATGTATAGTTAAAGTGACTATGCATATAAGATAAACAGAGAGTAGCAGCAGCGTAAAAATAGGGATTGGGGGGGGGGGCACACAATGCAAATAGTCCTGGTAGCCATTTGATTACCTGTTCAGGAGTCTTATGGCTTGGAGGTAAAATCTGTTGAGAAGCATTTTTGTCCTAGACTTGGCACTCCGGTACCTCTTGCCATGCGGTAGTAGAGATGGCAGGCAGCTTTGCCCCAGGATGTACTGGGCCGTACACACAACCCACTGTAGTGCCTTGCAGTCGGAGGCCGAGCAATTGCCGTACCAGGCAGTGATGCTCGGCCTCTGACCGCAAGGCACTTACAGAGGTTAGTGCGAACAGCCCAGTACATCACTGGGGCTAAGCTGCCTGCCATCCACGACCTCTATACCAGGCGGTATCAGAGGAAGGCCCTAAAAATTGTCAAAGACCCCAGTCACCCCAGTCATAGACTGTTCTCTCTCCTACCACATGGCAAGAGGTACCGGAGTGCCAAGTCTAGGACAAAAAGGCTTCTCGACAGTTTTCACCCCAGTTTTTACCCCCAAGCCATAAGATTGATTGGTGCAAACATGATGAAGATGTTCTGTGTTCCAGGTCTGGTGGTGCAGGGCTCTAATGGAGAGTACCCGTACCTGGCGGAGGAGGAGAGGGTAGAGGTGGTGAGGAGGGTCAGACTGGCACTGCCCACAGACAAGCTGGTCATGGCAGGATCCGGATGTGAATGTAAGGCCCTGTGTGAGTCTGTGTGACCGAGAAGGAGACCATGTGACTCTCATTAATGTAACTGACCGATGACCACCTATAGGAACCATATGAAAGATGTCTACCAAATTGTACAGCAAAAATGTGTTCATGTGCGAAGTGTGAATACTGTGATTTTGACTATTTCAGGAGACACTTTACCTCTCAGCCCAGCTATAGAGTTTTAATATCATGCGGTTTTATTGGCTGATAATGGTTGTCCAATAAACCCAATAACACAATCTTTTATTGGGCTGTATAGTCATTGCTACCACATCATGCCCCTGTAATGCCCCAGTGTTAACTACTGAAAAGGATGGCCACTTTCCTATATTGTATAGGTTACAACATGACATTAACATGGTGCACTTAGCCTACCTAGAGATGTTACAACACAGTACATAGCCAGTAATATAACATTTGAAATGTCTATGTTCTTTTAAAACTTTTAGAGCGTAAAGTTTCCCTCGTTTATTTCCCTTTTGTTTATTATCTACTTCACTTGCTTTGGCAATGTAATGATATGTTTCCCATGCCAATAAAGGCCTTTAATGGGATTGAATAGTGTTGTAAACATGGATCTGAATAAATCTCTTTCTCTCTCCTTTTCTTTTTCTCCCTTTTCTTTCTCTCTCCCATCTCGCTCTCTCCGTCTTTATCCTTTCTTCTCCTTTCTGTCCCTCATTCCTTCTGATCCCTCCCTCCCTCCCTCCCTCCCTCCCTCCCTCCCTCCCTCCCTCCCTCCCTCTCTCTTTCTTTCATTATTTTTCTCTCTCTCTGTCTCCCCCTTATCTCTCCTCTCTAACCTTTCCCTCACTCCGATCTTTCCCCCGCACCCTCACTTTCTCCCCCTCTCTCACCTGCCCCCCCTCAGCCACCAAAGCTACAGTAGTGATGACAGAGAGGATGGCGGGGGCGGGGGCAGACCTGGTTCTCGTGGTAACGCCATGCTTCTACAAGGGCATGATGGACAGCAGGGCGCTGGTTCACCACTTCACACAGGTCAGCTGATTTTTCTACTACTTCTACTACTTCTTCTACTACTACTTCTGCTACTTCTACCTCTACTACTACTACTTCTACTACTACTTCTGCTACTTCTACCTCTACTTCTACTACTACTTCTACTTCTTCTACTACTTCTTCTTCTACTACTACTTCTTCTACTACTTCTTCTTCTACTACTACTTCTTCTTCTTCTACTACTACTACTTCTACTACTACTTCTACTTCTTCTTCTACTACTTTTTCTACTGCTACTTCTTCTTCTTCTACTACTACTACTTCTACTACTACTTCTACTACTACTTCTTCTACTACTACTACTTCTACTACTACTTCTTCTACTGCTACTACTACTGCTACTACTACTACTTTTACTTCTACTGCTACTTCTTCTTCTTCTTCTACTACTACTACTACTACTTCTACTACTACTTCTACTACTACTTCTTCTACTGCTACTACTACTACTTTTGCTACTTATTCTACTGCTACTTCTTCTTCTACTACTACTACTACTACTTCTACTACTACTACTACTACTTCTACTACTACTTCTACTACTACTTCTTCTACTGCTACTACTACTACTTCTACTACTTCTACTACTACTTCTTCTACTGCTACTACTACTACTTCTACTACTACTACTACTTCTACTACTACTTCTACTACTACTTCTTCTACTGCTACTACTACTGCTACTACTACTACTTCTACTTCTTCTACTACTACTTCTGCTACTTCTGCTACTACTACTACTTCTACTACTACTTCTACTACTACTACTACTTTTGCTACTTCTACTACTACTTCTACTTCTACTACTACTTCTGCTACTTCTACTTCTGCTACTTCTACTACTTTTACTATACTTCTGTTACTTCTGCTACTTCTACTACTTTTACTACTACTACTTCTGCTACTACTACTACTACTTCTTCTGCTACTTCTACTTCTACTACTACTACTACTTTTGCTACTTCTACTACTACTTCTACTTCTACTACTACTTCTGCTACTTCTACTTCTGCTACTTCTACTACTTTTACTATACTTCTGTTACTTCTGCTACTTCTACTACTACTACTACTACTTCTACTACTACTACTACTACTTCTACTACTACTACTTGTACTTCTACTACTTCTTCTTCTCCTCTTCTTATTCTTCACACAAAACAGCTGTCCTCTCTAATAGAGGTCGACCGATTAATAGGCATGGCCGATTAATTAGGGCCGATTTCAAGTTTTCATAACAACCGGTAATCAGCATTTTTGGATGCCGATTATGGCCAATTACATTGCATTCCACGAGGAAACTGTGTGGCAGGCTGATCACCTGTTACGCGAGTGCAGCAAGGAGCCAAGGTAAGTTGCTAGCTAGCATTAAACTTATCTTATAAAAAACAATCAATCTTAACATAATCACTAGTTAACTACAGATGGTTGATGATATTACTAGGTTAACTAGCTTGTCCTGCGTTGCATATAATCAATGTGGTGCCTGTTAATTTAACATTGAATCACAGCCTACTTCGCCAAACGGGGGATGAATTAACAAAAGCGCATTCGTGGCAAAAAAGCACAATCGTTGCACAAATGTACCTAACCATAAACATCCATGCCTTTGTGTCACTTCTCTTGCGTTCATTGCACACAGAATCAGGGTAGATGCAACAGTTTGGGCCGCTTGGCAAGTCCTCAACTGGCAGCTTCATTAAAAAGTACCCGCAAAACACCAGTCTCAACGTCAACAGTGAAGAGGTGACTCTGGGATGCTGGCCTTCTAGGCAGAGTTGCAAAGAAAAAGCCATATCTTAGACTGGCGAAATAAAATAAAAGATTAAGATGGGCAAAATAACACAGACACTGGACAGAGGAACTCTGCCTAGAAGGCCAGCATCCCGGAGTCGCCTCTTCACTGTTGACATTGAGACTGGTGTTTTGCGGGTTCTTTTTAATGAAGCTGCCAGTTGAGGACTTGTGAGGCGTCTGTTTCTCAAACTAGACACTCTAATGTACTTGTCCTCTTGCTCAGTTGTGCACCGGGGCCTCCCACTCCTCTTTCTATTCTGGTTAGAGTCAGTTTGCGCTGTTTTGTGAAGGGAGTGGTTGTACGTTGTATCAGTTTCTTGGGAATTTCTCACATTCAATGGGCTTCATTTCTCAGAACAAGATTAGACTGACGAGTTTCAGAAGAAAGTTTCTAGCCATTTTGAGCCTGTAATCGAACCCACATGCTGATGCTCCAGACACTCAAATAGTCTAATGAAGGCCATTTTTATTGCTTCTGTAATCAGGACAACAGTTTTCAGCTGTGCTAACATAATTGAAAAAAACTTTTCTAATGATCAACTAGCCTTTTAAAATGATAACTTGGATTAGCTAACACAACATGCCATTGGAACACAGGAGTGATGGTTGCTGATAATGGGCCTCTGTACGCCTATGTAGATATTCCATAAAACATCGGCCATTTCCAGCTACAATAGTAATTTACAAAGTTGCATCTCTAGGGGCGCTATTTCATTTTTGGATAAAAAACGTTCCCGTTTTAAGCGCGATATTTTGTCACGAAAAGATGCTCGACTATGCATATAAGAAAACAATCTGAAGTTTCAGAATCTGCAAAGATTTTGTCTGTAAGTGCCCCAGAACTCATTCTACAGGCGAAACCAAGATGATACGTGAAACAGGAAATGAGCAGAATTTCTGAAGCTCTGTTTTCTAATGTCTCCTTATATGGCTGTGAATGCGACAGGAATAAGCTTAGACCTTCTGCCATTTCCCCAAGATGTCGGCAGCATTGTGACGTATTTGTAGGCATATCATTGGAAGATTGGCCATAAGAGACTACATTTTCCAGGGGTCCGCCCGGTGTCCTTTGTCTAAATTTGTGCGTAATCTTCAGGTGCGGGCATTTTCTCCTGGGATTCAGGAGAGAAAGCACACTTCCACGAACGATATATCATCGAAGAGATATGTGAAAAACACCTTGAGGATTGATTCTAAACAACGTTTGCCATGTTTTCAGTCGATATTATGGAGTTAATTTGGAAAAAAGTTCGCGTTTTGAGGACTGAATTTTCAGAGTTTTTTGGTAGCCAAATGTGATGTACAAAACGGAGCTATTTCTAATACACAAAGAATCTTTTTGGAAAAACTGAGCATCTGCTATCTAACTGAGAGTATCCTCATTGAAAACATCAGAAGTTCTTCAAAGGTAAATTATTTTATTTGAAGGCTTTTATGTTTTTGTTGAAATGTTGCGTGCTGGATGCTAACGCTAAATGCTAACGCTAAATGCTAACGCTAAATGCTAACGCTAAATGCTAACGCTAAATGCTAACGCTAAATGCTAACGCTAAATGCTAACGCTAGCTAGCTACTTTTACACAAATGATTGTTTTCCTATGGTTGAGAAGCATATTTTGAAAATCTGAGATGACAGTGTTGGTTACAAAAGGCTAAGCTTGAGAGATGGCATATTTATTTCATTTAATTTGCGATTTTCATGAATAGTTAACGTTGTGTTATGCTAATGAGCTTGCTGATAGATTTACACAATCCTGGAAACAGGGGTTTTTTCATAGCTAAACGTGACGCAGAAAACGGAGCGATTTGTCCTAAACAAATAATCTTTCAGGAAAAACTGAACATTTGCTATCTGAGAGTCTCCTCATTGAAAACATCTGAAGTTCTTCAAAGGTAAATTATTTTATTTGAATGCTTTTCTGTTTTTTTGTGTAAATGTTGCCAGCTGAATGCTAATGCTAAATGCTACGTTAGCCATCAATACTGTTACACAAATGCTTGTTTTGCAATGGTTGAGAAGCATATTTTGAAAATCTGAGATGACAGTGTTGTTAACAAAAGGCTAAGCTTGAGAGCTAGCATATTTATTTCATTTCATTTGCGATTTTCATGAATAGTTAACGTTGCGTTATGGTAATGAGCTTGAGTCTGTATTCACGATCCCGGATCCGGGATGGGGAGATCAGAAAGGTTAACAATGTCTACACTGTATTTCTGATCAATTTGATGTTATTTTAATGGACAAAAAATGTGCTTTTCTTTCAAAAACAAGGACATTTATAAGTGACCCCAAACTTTTGAACGGTAGTGTATACCATATGTCTTAATATTGTAATGAAACAGCAGAGAGCAGGTCTCGAACCTTCGACCTTCTAGCCCGAGGTCCGGCGCGCTATCGACTGTGCCGCAAAAGCATGCTCCAGTGGCAGAGTCGATATCTGCGCTTATAAACCCAGGGTCATTACAAAATATACCATATGTCTTAATATATAATATATACCATATGTCTTAATATATAATATATACCACATGTCTTAATATATAATATATACCATATGTCTTAATATATAATATATACCATATGTCTTAATATATAATATATACCACATGTCTTAATATATAATATATACCATATGTCTTAATATATACCACATGTCTTAATATATACCACATGTCTTAATATATACCACATACCTTAATATATAATATATACCATATGTCTTAATATATACCACATGTCTTAATATATACCACATGTCTTAATATATACCACATACCTTAATATATAATATATACCATATGTCGTAATATATTATATATACCATATGTCTTAATTTATACCATATGTCTTAATATATAATATATACCATATGTCTTAATATATAATATATACCATTTGTCTTAATATATACCATATGTCTTAATATATACCATATTTCTTAATATATACCACATGTCTTAATATATACCATATTTCTTAATATATACCATATGTCTTAATATATACCACATATCTTAATATATAATATATACCATATGTCTTAATATATAATATATACCACATGTCTTAATATATACCATATGTCTTAATATATAATATATACCATATGTCTTAATATATAATATATAGCACATGTCTTAATATATAATATATACCATATGTCTTAATATATAATATATACCATTTGTCTTAATATATACCATATGTCTTAATATATACCATATTTCTTAATATATACCACATGTCTTAATATATACCATATTTCTTAATATATACCATATGTCTTAATATATACCACATATCTTAATATATAATATATACCATATGTCTTAATATATAATATATACCACATGTCTTAATATATACCATATGTCTTAATATATAATATATACCATATGTCTTAATATATAATATATAGCACATGTCTTAATATATAATATATACCATATGTCTTAATATATAATATATACCATATGTCTTAATTTATACCATATGTCTTAATATATAATATATAGCACATGTCTTAATATATAATATATACCATATGTCTTAATATATAATATATACCATTTGTCTTAATATATACCATATGTCTTAATATATACCATATTTCTTAATATATACCACATGTCTTAATATATACCATATTTCTTAATATATACCATATGTCTTAATATATACCACATATCTTAATATATAATATATACCATATGTCTTAATATATAATATATACCACATGTCTTAATATATACCATATGTCTTAATATATAATATATACCATATGTCTTAATATATACCATATGTCTTAATATATAATATATACCATATGTCTTAATATATACCATATGTCTTAATATATAATATATACCACATGTCTTAATATATAATATATACCACATGTCTTAATATATAATATATACCACATGTCTTAATATATACCATATGCTAATTCGTTTGAGGCTATGATTACGCTCCCGCATGCAGGGTGGGTAGTATCAAGAAGTTTATATATAATACATACCTTATGTCTTAATATATACCATATGTCTTAAAACCTCTAGTGACTCCCCATCCCTCATGCGGGAGCGTAATCATCGACTGACACTAATTAGCATAACGCAACGGACATAAATATTCCTAGAAAATATTCCTATTCATGAAAATCACAAGTGAAATATATTGAGACACAGCTTAGCCTTTTGTTAATCACCCTGTCATCTCAGATTTTCAAAATATGCTTTACAGCCAAAGCTAGACAAGGATTTGTGTAAGTTTATCGATAGCCTAGCATAGCATTTTGTCCAGCTAGCAGCAGGTAACTTGGTCACGGAAATCAGAAAAGCAATCAACTTAAATCGTTTACCTTTGATGAGCTTCGGATGTTTTCACTCACGAGACTCCCAGTTAGATAGCCAATTCCAAAAATATAATTTTTGTAGGCGAAATAGCTCCGTTTGTTCTTCACATTTGGCTGAGAAAAATATTCCAAATTAGCTCCATAATATCGACAGAAACATGGCAAACGTTGTTTAGAATCAATCCTCAAGGTGTTTTTCAAATATCTATTCGATAATATATCTACCGGGACAATTAGTTTTTCAGTAGGACCGATTGGAATAATGGCTACCTCTGTATTTTACGCGAGAATCACTCTGGGAGCCATTAGGTGACCAGTTGCGCAATGTAGCCGCTTACGGGTATTCTTCAACATAAATGCGTAAAACTACGTCACAATGCTGTAGACACCTTGGGGAATACGGAGAAAAAGTCATCTGGTTGATAGTCCATTCACTGCTCAATAGGGACACATTGGAACGCAGCGCTTTCAAAACATGAGGCACCTCCGGATTGGATTTTTCTCAGGCTTTCGCCTGCAACATCAGTTCTGTTATACTCACAGACAATATTTTAACAGTTCTGGAAACTTTAGAGTGTTTTCTATCCTAAGCTGTCAATTATATGCATATTCTAGCATCTGGTCCTGACAACATATCCTGTTTACTACGGGAACGTTATTTTTCCAAAAATGAAAATACTGTCCCCTAGTCACAAAAGGTTCATATATTCCACATGTCTTTAATATACAGTCTGTACCATAGAAATAGAATTCAATAGATACATAATTATTCTGATTCTATGGCCTGGGCCGGGGGGTTGTGTTTGGACCCGGTGTTGTCTCTGTCTCCCCCTGCAGGTGGCAGACAGTAGTCCAGTACCAGTAGTTCTGTACAGTGTCCCGGCTAACACAGGTCTTGACCTCCCTGTTGATGCTGTGGTGAGACTGGCCCAACACCCTAACATACTGGGACTCAAGGACAGCGGAGGAGACGTGAGTCCTCACACACACACGCACACACACAATTTATTTATTTGATTGATTGATGGATCAGTTACCGACCGTGCTGACTTGTTGCAAGTGATTTGACTGACTGATGGTTGCTAAAAACGTTTTCAGATTTCCCCTGTGGGTTTTCCCACTGTGTGTGTGTGTCGTTCTCTGTTTTTTCTATCCTTTGAACATCGCAGCATTTCAGGTTTATTTGGAAACGGTGGTTCATGTCTTGACTGACAAGAGAATAAAACAAAAACAGAGAGGGATGAATATTGCATAGAAAACTCCCTTCATCTCCTCTTTTGAAGTATCTCTTCTCACCTGTCAAAACTCGTTCCTCGTTCCATTCTCTCTCTCTCTCTCTCTCTCTCTCTCTCTCTCTCTCTCTCTCTCTCTCTGTTTATTTATCAGTAGTTAGTTAGTGATGAGAGTTGTTTGGTACTACTGGCCTACTGCTCCTCCTGACAACAGTCCTCATCCTGACAGCAGGGAGGAGTGATGGGGAGAACATGCTGGCGGCATCCCAAAAGCCACCCTATTCCCTATATAGTGCACTACAGTTGACCAGGGCCTATAGGGACGCACCCCACTGTGTTTCTCTCCTTTTACATCCCTGGGTTTTTCTCCTGTCGTTCCTCAGATCACCAGGATCGCTCTGATCGTTCACAAAACGAAGCCGCAGGATTTTCAGGTTCTGGCGGGTTCCGCTGGGTTCCTTATGGCGGCGTATTCCGTGGGTAAGAACTTAGAACCTGGCACACAGACCCTATAGCTTAGAATCTAGAACCTACGACATAGAATGTAGAATTTAAGAACCACAAACATAGAACCTAGAACTTGGAACTGACATTGACCATCTCAATTCCCTCTCTGGTAATCACTTAGCGTTACATCACATGGTGTAGGGTACTAAACATCACTTCTCTCCTACGCTAGCTAGAACCAACCCACTTTGTACTGCAGACAGGTATGACTATCTGAAAACCTTAGGGGATAGAGATAATAGAGTATGAACGACTAATGAGTCGTTCTCTTTGTCAGATTATACTGTCTCTGTATTATACAGTATCTGTCCTACAGAGCTCTCTCTCTGTCTCTCTGTCTCTCTGTCTCTCTCTGTCTCTCTCTCTGTCTCTCTCTCTGTCTCTCTGTCTCTGTCTCTCTCTCTGTCTCTCTCTAGCTCTCTCTCTCTCTCTGTCTCTCTCTAGCTCTCTCTGTCTCTGTCTCTCTCTGTCTCTCTCTGTCTCTCTCTCTCTGTCTCTCTGTCTCTGTCTCTCTGTCTCTCTCTCTCTCTCTATGTATGTCTCTCTGTGTCTCTCTCTGTGTCAGTAATATAGATTATTTTATTTAACTAGGTAGGTCAGTTGAGAACAAATTCTTATTTACAATGACCTACCAAAAGGCCTCCTGTGGGCACAGGGGGCTGGGATTTACATTTTTAAAATAAATTAAATAAAAATATAGGACAAAACACATCCCGACAAGAGAGACAACACAACACTACATAAAGACAGACCTAAGACAGCAACACATGACAACACAGCATGATACCAATACAACATGGCAGCAGCACAAAACGGTGTACAAACATTGGTCACAATTCATCACACAAAGCAGCCGTAACTGTCAGTAAGAGTGTCCATGATTGAGTCTTTGAATGAAGAGATTGAGATAAAACTGTCCAGTTTCAGTGTTTGTTGCAGCTCGTTCCAGTCGCTAGCTGCAGCGAACTGAAAAGAGGAGCGACGCAGGGATGTGTGTGCTTTGGGGACCTTTAACAGAATGTGACTGGCTGAACGGGTGTTTTATGTGGAGGATAAGGGCTGAAGTAGATATCTCAGATAGGGGGGAGTGAGGCCTAAGAGGGTTTTATAAATAAGCATCAACCAGTGGGTCTTGCAACGGGTATATAGAGATGACCAGTTTACAGAGGAGTATAGAGTGTAGTGATGTGTCCTATAAGGAGCAGTAATATAGTGCAGAGTGTAGTGATGTGTCCTATAAGGAGCAGTAATATAGTACAGAGTGTAGTGATGTGTCCTATAAGGAGCAGTAATATAGTGTAGTGATGTGTCCTATAAGGAGCAGTAATATAGTACAGAGTGTAGTGATGTGTCCTATAAGGAGCAGTAATATAGTACAGAGTGTAGTGATGTGTCCTATAAGGAGCAGTAATATAGTGCAGAGTGTAGTGATGTGTCCTATAAGGAGCAGTAATATAGTGCAGTGATGTGTCCTATTAGGAGCAGTAATATAGTGTAGTGATGTGTCCTATAAGGAGCAGTAATATAGTGTAGTGATGTGTCCTATAAGGAGCAGTAATATAGTGTAGTGATGTGTCCTATAAGGAGCGGTAATATAGTACAGTGATGTGTCCTATAAGAAGCGGTAATATAGTGCAGAGTGTAGGGATGTGTCCTATAAGGAGCAGTAATATAGTGTAGTGATGTGTCCTATAAGGAGCAGTAATATAGTGTAGTGATGTGTCCTATAAGGAGCAGTAATATAGTACAGTGATGTGTCCTATAAGGAGCAGTAATATAGTGTAGTGATGTGTCCTATAAGGAGCAGTAATATAGTACAGTGATGTGTCCTATAAGGCGCAGTAATATAGTGTAGTGATGTGTCCTATAAGGAGCAGTAATATAGTACAGAGTCTAGTGATGTGTCCTATAAGGAGCAGTAATATAGTACAGTGATGTGTCCTATAAGGAGCAGTAATATAGTACAGTGATGTGTCCTATAAGGAGCAGTAATATAGTACAGTGATGTGTCCTATAAGGAGCAGTAATATAGTACAGAGTGTAGTGATGTGTCCTATAAGGAGCAGTAATATAGTAGAGAGTGTAGTGATGTGTCCTATAAGGAGCAGTAATATAGTACAGAGTCTAGTGATGTGTCCTATAAGGAGCAGTAATATAGTACAGAGTCTAGTGATGTGTCCTATAAGGAGCAGTAATATAGTACAGAGTGTAGTGATGTGTCCTATAAGGAGCATTAATATAGCACAGTGATATGTCCCATAAGGAGCAGTAATAGAGTGTAGTGATGTGTCCTATAAGGAGCAGTAATATAGCGTAGTGATGTGTCCCATAAGGAGCAGTAATATAGTGTAGTGATGTGTCCTATAAGGAGCAGTAAAATAGTACAGAGTGTAGTGATGTGTCCTTTAAGGAGCATTAATATAGCACAGTGATATGTCCCATAAGGAGCAGTAATAGAGTGTAGTGATGTGTCCTATAAGGAGCAGTAATATAGCGTAGTGATGTGTCCCATAAGGAGCAGTAATATAGTGTAGTGATGTGTCCTATAAGGAGCAGTAAAATAGTACAGAGTCTAGTGATGTGTCCTATAAGGAGCAGTAATATAGTACAGAGTGTAGTGATGTGTCCTATAAGGAGCAGTAATATAGTGTAGTGATGTGTCCTATAAGGAGCAGTAATATAGTACAGAGTGTAGTGATGTGTCCTATAAGGAGCAGTAATATAGTGTAGTGATGTGTCCTATAAGGAGCAGTAATATAGTGTAGTGATGTGTCCTATAAGGAGCAGTAATATAGTGTAGTGATGTGTCCTATAAGGAGCAGTAATATAGTACAGAGTCTAGTGATGTGTCCTATAAGGAGCAGTAATATAGTACAGAGTCTAGTGATGTGTCCTATAAGGAGCAGTAATATAGTACAGAGTCTAGTGATGTGTCCTATAAGGAGCAGTAATATAGTACAGAGTCTAGTGATGTGTCCTATAAGGAGCAGTAATATAGTACAGTGATGTGTCCTATAAGGAGCAGTAATATAGTGTAGTGATGTGTCCTATAAGGAGCAGTAATATAGTACAGTGTGTAGTGATGTGTCCTATAAGGAGCAGTAATATAGTACAGAGTGTAGTGATGTGTCCTATAAGGAGCAGTAATATAGTACAGAGTCTAGTGATGTGTCCTATAAGGAGCAGTAATATAGATGATCTGCAGAGAGGAGGAGCTCAAGTACAGGATGTCTAATGGCATGTGACTGGGATCTGGTGGGTGTGTTTGTACCGTGTGTCTGTACTTTGTGAGTGTGTCTGTATTGTGTGTCTGTACTGTATGTCTGTACTGTGTGGGTGTGTCTGTACTGCGTGTGTGTACTGTGTGGGTGTGTATGCACCGTGTGTCTGTACTGTGTGTCTGTACTGTGTGGGTGTGTCTGTACTGCGGATGTGTACAGTACGTATTGTGCATGCGTGTATGTGTTATCTGGTGTGTGTGTGTGTGTGTGTGTGTCTGCGTTGTTGAGATCCAGAGCTCCTTCATCGACCTCAGGATGCTGAAGGAAGGGGTGTGTCATATGGCTGTCAATCAAAATGCATATTTGAGGAAATTATAACGGATGTCAGTCACACACACACACCGCAAGGGTCCAGGGCCCAACTGCCAATCATTACAGTTAGATATGCTTCCATAACCTGTCAATCAAATTGTAGGAATATGAAGGAGCAGGTCACATGTGAGTGTTAAAGCTGTTTCAGATCAATAATACTGACAAGAGTCCCTTTGTGTGTGTGTGTGTGTGTGTGTGTGTGTGTGTGTGTGTGTGTTGCAGGTTGTGTGGGCGGTGTGTGTGCGCTTGCCAACGTGCTGGGGCGTGAGGTGTGTGAGCTGGAGCAGCTGTGTGTGTCGGGGCGGTGGGAAGAAGCCACTGCTCTGCAGCAGCGCCTCATAGAGCCCAACACTGCTGTAAGTCAAGCTGCATAAACCCTATGTAACCCTACATAAGAGTTGACATAGAGCCCAACACTGCTGTAAGTCAAGCTGCATAAACCCTATGTAACCCTACATAAGAGTTGACATAGAGCCCAACACTGCTGTAAGTCAAGCTACATAAACCCTATGTAACCCTACATAAGAGTTGACATAGAGCCCAACACTGCTGTAAGTCAAGCTACATAAACCCTATGTAACCCTACATAAGAGTTGACATAGAGTCCAGCACACCTTTGAGTGAACCTACATAGCCCTAAATAACCCCCCCATCCACTCCTCTCTTTGTTGCTAGGTGACCAGGAAGTTTGGCGTTCCCGCTCTCAAGCAGGCGATGGAGTGGTTTGGTTACCACGGTGGCACCTGTCGCTCTCCTCTTCAACCGCTCTCAGAGGCTGAATCACAGCAGCTTAGACTGGACTTCTCCACCAACGGCTGGCTCTGAAGGGGACAGGGGGCGGGACTGAGTAGAAGACAGGGGACTGGGCTTGCTCCAGGTTGAAGTTGCCATCATAGAATAGAATGCGTAGAACATTATGGCATCATTGACTTGAATGTGGATTTCCTTTCTACTCATTCTAATTATATGGTTGTCTCTAACCACAGATCTAGGATCAGGTGACTCTACACCCAGTCCTAACCTTAACCATTAGGGAGTTGATAAAAGATGTGACCCTGTATCAGTTGTTAGGGGCAACATCAACCTACTGTGACTGTTTCATACATGCATAGCTTCCTTCCCTTCCTGGCCTTAAATCTAAGAGGACTTGATAGTTGGAAGCAATAACCAATCCAGTCCTTTCACCTATCAGTGGTCTTGCTGCCTTGCTATATAGGAGGCCGTTGTGAGGGTGTTGTGTGTTAGAGACGTCAACACTGTAGGACTACCCCAAGGCTTCCCACCTGTAATGGCCATAGGGGTTTTCAATGTGTCCCACATCACACCCTATTCACTACATAGTGCACTGCGGTTGACCAGAGCCCTATGGGTCCTGGTTAAATAGTAGTGCACTGTATAGGGGAATGGGTTGCCATTTTGGGACGCACCCTTTGACATGAATTAAATACAGCAGGAAATAAAAAGACATGTAAGGAATCAGTTTGTTTATATTCCCGAAGGATGTTTTTCAAATAAAGAGAAAGACCACCTACCCA
>NC_048581.1:15679224-15739224 GCF_013265735.2 Oncorhynchus mykiss | reverse complement strand
CTGCTGCTACTCTGTTTATCATATATCCTGATGCCTCGTCACCTTACCACTATACATATCTACCTCTATAGATCCAGTATCCCTGTACATTATAATATGGAACTGACCCTGTATATAGTATGTTTACCCCTATACATATCTACCTCTATGGATCCAGTATCTCTGTACAGTTGGCTTTTCATAGCCGATCATTAAGAGTATCTCTACCGCTCCTGCTGTCTCTAGAGTGTTGAAAACAGCAGGTCTGGGACAGGTAGCACGTCCGGTGAACAGGTCAGGGTTCCATAGCCGCAGGCAGAACAATTGAAACTGGAGCAGCAGCACGGCCAGGTGGACTGGGGACAGCAAGGAGTCATCATGCCAGGTAGTCCTGAGGCATGATCCTCCGAGAGAGAGAAATAGAGAATTAGAGAGAGCATACTTAAATTCACACAGGACACCGGATAAGACAGGACAAGTACTCCAGATATAACAAACTGACCCTAGCCCTCCGACACAAACTACTGCAGCATAAATACTGGAGGCTGAGACAGGAGGGGTCAGGAGACACTGTGGCCCCATCCAATGATACCCCCGGATAGGACCAAACAGGAAGGATATAACCCCACCCACTTTGCCAAAGCACAGCCCCCACACCACTAGAGGGATATCTTCAACCACCAACTTACCATCCTGAGAAAAGGCAGAGTACAGCCCACAAAGATCTCCGCCACGGCACAACCCAAGGGGGGGCACCAACCCAGACAGGAAGATCAAATCAGTGACTCAACCCACTCTAGTGACGCCCCCCTCCTAGGGACGGCATGGAAGAGCACCAGTAAGCGACTCTAAGAGCCCCTGTAATAGGGTTAGAGGCAGAGAATCCCAGTGGAGAGAGGGGAACCGGCCAAGTAGAGACAGCAAGGGCAGTTCGTTGCTCTAGAGCCTTTCCGTTCACCTTCACACTCCTGGGCCAGACTACACTCAATCATATGACCCACTGAAGTGATGAGTCTTCAGTAAAGACTTAAAGGTTGAGACCGAGTCTGCGTCTCTCACATGGGTAGGCAGACCGTTCCATAAAAATGGAGCTCTATAGGAGAAAGCCCTGCCTCGAGCTGTTTGCTTAAAAATTCTAGGCACAATTAGGAGGCCTGCGTCTTGTGACCGTAGCGTACGTGTAGGTATGTACGGCAGGACCAAATCAGAGAGATAGGTAGGAGCAAGCCCATGTAATGCTTTGTAGGTTAGCAGTAAAACCTTGAAATCAGCCCTTGCCTTAACAGGAAGCCAGTGTAGGGAGGCTAGCACTGGAGTAATATGATAAAACATTTTGGTTCTAGGCAGGATTCTAGCAGCCGTATTTAGCACTAACTGAAGTTTATTTAGTTCTTTATCTGGGTAGTCGGAAAGTAAAGCATTGCAGTAGTCTAACCTAGAAGTAACAAAAGCATGGATACATTTTTCTGCATCATTTTTGGACAGAAAGTTTCTGATTTTTGCAATGTTACGTAGATGGAAAAAAGCTGTCCTTGAAACAGTCCTGATATGTTCGTCAAAAGAGAGATTAGGGTCCAGAGTAACGCAGAGGTCCTTCACAGTTTTATTTGAGACGACTGTACAACCATCAAGATTAATTGTCCGATTCAACAGAAGATCTCTTTGTTTCTTGGGACCTAAAACAAGCATCTCTGTTTTGTCCGAGTTTAAAAGTAGAAAGTTTGCAGCCATCCACTTCCTTATGTCTGAAAGGCTTCTAGTGAGGGCAATTTTGGGGCTTCACCATGTTTCATTGAAATGTACAGCTGTGTGTCATCCGCATAGCAGTGAAAGTTAACATTATGTTTTCGAATGACATCCCCAAGAGGTAAAATGTATATAGTGAAAACAATAGTGGTCCTAAAACGGAACCTTGAGGAACACCGAAATTTACAGTTGATTTGTCAGAGGACAAACCATTCACAGAGACAAACTGATATCTTTCCGACAGATAAGATCTAAACCAGGCCAGAAGTTGTCCGTGTTGACCAATTTGGGTTTCCAATCTCTCCAAAAGAATGTGGTGATCGATGGTATCAAAAGCAGCACTAAGGTCTGGGAGCACGAGGACAGATGCAGAGCCTCGGTCTGACGCCATTAAAAAGTTTTTACCACTTTCACAAGTGCAGTCTCAGTGCTATGATGGGGTCTAAAACCAGACTGAAGCATTTCATATACATTGTTTGTCTTCAGGAAGGCAGTGAGTTGCTGCGCAACAGCTTTTTCTAACATTTTTGAGAGGAATGGAAGATTCGATATAGGCCAATAGTTTTTTATATTTTCTGGGTCAAGGTTTGGCTTTTTCAAGAGAGGCTTTATTACTGCCACTTTTAGTGAGTTTGGTTCACATCCGGTGGATAGAGAGACGTTTATTATGTTCAACATAGGAGGGCCAAGCACAGGAAGCAGCTCTTTCAGTAGTGTAGTTAGAATAGGGTCCAGTATGCAGCTTGAAGGTTTAAAGGCAATGATTATTTTCATCATTGTGTCAAGAGATATAGTACTAAAACACTTGAGTGTCTCTCTTGATCCTAGATCCTGACAGAGTTGTGCAGACTCAGGACAACTGAGCTTTGGAGGAATACGCAGATTTAAAGAGGAGTCTGTAATTTGCTTTCTAATGATCATGATCTTTTTCTCAAAGAAGTTCATTAATTTATTACTGCTGAAGTTAAAGCCATCCTCTCTTGGGGAATGCTGCTTTTTAGTTAGCTTTGCAACAGTACCAAAAATAAATTTCTGATTGTTCTTATTTTCCTCAATTAAATCTTCACTTGAGGCCGCCGCATCCCAAATGACACCCTATTCCCTACACCCAATTCCCATATGGGCCCTGGTCAAAATAGTCCACTATGTAGGAAATAGGGTCCCATTCAGCCATAGGCTACTGTTTTGTTACACTCTACATGTACCTACAGTAGTCTGTCTGTAGGTTCAGCTCCTTCAGGGATGATATGTGTCCCAAGTGGCACCCTCTTCTCTTCATAGTTCACTACTTTTGACCTGAGCCCTATGCAAAAGTAGTGCACTATATAGGGATTGGGGTGCCATTTGGGATTCAGACCTTCTAAAGACTTTTTTTATTTAACCTTTATTTAACTAGGGAAGTCAGTTAAGAATAAATTCTTATTTTACAATGACGGTCTACCCCGGCAAAACCCTCCCCTAACCCGGACGATGCTGGGCCAATTGTGCGCTGCCCTATGGGATTCCCGATCACGGCCGGTTGTGATACAGCCCGGGATCGAACCAGGGTCTATAGTGATGCCTCTAGCACTGAGATGCAGTGCCTTAGACCGCTGCACCACTCGGGAGCCCGAAAGGAAACGTTAAAAAGTCCTCGAGCGTCTCAACAGGTGGCTGTTCTCTTTTTCTATTCATGTGATATACTTCAACACCCTGAACCCGTCAGACGTGCATGTGTGAACTGGGAACTGCATCCATATCCTACATACGCTGCCCTCCACCCCCATGTTGGAAATGCTTAGGGCCTGATTCACCAGAAACAGACAGGAAAAGAGGATCACTCCCAGATGTATTGTCTTTATAGAATTCAAAGCCAATGATCATAGCAGTGTTTGTTTTTTAATGTATTAAACCAGGCAACACAGGCTGATTTTGTATTCGTATAGTCAAGTTTATTGGTGCCATTCTCTGCTCGGTAACAGTGTTTCTCTGTGTGTCTCTGCAGTAGCAGGGTCCTATCAATCTGTGGTTTGCAGTTCCACACTAACACGCTTCAAAGCTTTTGGGAGTCTGTGAAGGGTGTGTGTGTGGTGTGTTTGTGTGAGAGGGTGCTTGCCGTGAAGCTTGGCTGATAAGATAACAAAGAGCTTTCTTTAAAACACACACAAGTGTGAAATAGACTGAAGGGGTAAATCTGTCCCAATGGAAGAAAAAACAATAACCACCAAGAAAATGAATAAACTAACCCCCCCCCCCCCCCCCCCCCCACACACACACACACACACACATTCTAGTGTTGAAGGATTCATTTATTTCAGTCAGGGAACAAAAGACAACACACACGCACACAGACATGCACATGCACACAGACATGCACACGCACACAGACATGCACACACACACACACACACACACATTCTAGTGTTGAAGGATTCATTTATTTCAGTCAGGGAACAAAAGACAACACACACGCACACAGACATGCACACGCACACAGACATGCACACGCACACAGACACGCACACGCACACAGACATGCACACGCACACAGACATGCACAACCGTGTTTCTTCCTTCAACTGACACTTCTGCACTTGTCAGGTAAAGACGTCTGTAGTGAACGGCCGAAAAGCAGAGTAAACAATATTTAAATATTTTGCCATGGCAACAAGCTGTATGATTATGGTGGCAGGCAGGCAGGCAGCACTTGGGATTCAGATGATACAAATTAAGGGAACTCTGAACGGTTGCCAAGGAGACGGAACAGGCGGGGGGTTAAAGTCCAACCTAAACACACCTTAAAGCTATTTTAGTTGACAGGAGGGGGAGAGAGAGAACGAGAAGGAGGAGGGGTGTAGGGCTGTCTGTCAGCAAGGGCGAGAGAGAGAGAACCGGAGGGGAAGGATGAGGATGGCTGTAGGGCTGTCTGTCAGCAAGGGGGAGAGAGAGAGAACCGGAGGGGAAGGATGAGGATGGCTGTAGGGCTGTCTGTCAGGAAGGGGGAGGGAGAGAGAACCGGAGGAAAAGGAGGAGGTATGTAGGGCTGTCTGTCAGGAAGGGGGAGAGAGAGAACCGGAGGGGAAGGAGGATGGCTGTAGGGCTGTCTGTCAGGAAGGGGGAGGGAGAGAGAACCGGAGGGGAAGGATGATGGCTGTAGGGCTGTCTGTCAGGAAGGAGGAGGGAGAGAACCGGAGGAGAAGGAGGAAGGGTGTAGGGCTGTCTGTCAGGAAGGGGGAGGGAGGGAGAGAACCAGAGGAGAAGGAGGATGGCTGTAGGGCTGACTGTCAGATAGCTACTCCTGGGAATTATGGGATCAGAGTCCAAAATACTGCTCATAGTGTGTGGGTGTGTTTTGGTTTAGGGTGTGTGCGTGTGTGTATTTTGGTTTAGGGTGTGTGTGTGTGTGTGAGCGAGAGCGAGAGAGAGAGTCTTTTGGTTTAGGGCATGCAAGTGTGTGTGTGTGTGTGTGTGTGTGCATGTATGTGTGTATTTTGGTTTAGGGACGTGTGTGTGTGTGGGGTGGTTGTGTTTTGCTGACATACCATCCAGAGGTTTCTAACCCAGTCTATTAAGGACCACACAAAGAGACACAACTACACTTAATTAAAATCAATGCTCTTTTCACCTCCTAACATTTGTTCTACTAAAAAAAATGTAATTAGCAAGTCAAAAATCGTTTTCTCTTTAATTAATGATCTTAAATGTTCATTTTAATGCCAAATACTTTTGTCTTCAAATACATATATGTAGAATATGCCTTTTGAATTCCCCATAGAGAACACAACGATCAATTGGCTCCGATGACATCACAGTTTTTCAGTTTCCCTGAAATCGCAACACGTTTATCTCCGGATTTATTTGTTTGTTTCTTTCTCTCTGTCGCTCTCCTCCCTATCTCCCATCTCTCTCTGTCGCTCTCCTCCCTATCTCCCATCTCTCTCTGTCGCTCTCCTCCCTATCTCCCATCTCTCTCTGTCGCTCTCCTCCCTATCTCCCATCTCTCTCTGTCGCTCTCCTCCCTATCACCCATCTCTCTCTGTCGCTCTCCTCCCTATCTCCCATCTCTCTCTGTCGCCCTCCTCCCTATCTCCCATCTCTCTCTGTCGCTCTCCTCCCTATCTCCCATCTCTCTCTGTCGCTCTCCTCCCTATCTCCCATCTCTCTCTGTCGCTCTCCTCCCTATCTCCCATCTCTCTCTGTCGCTCTCCTCCCTATCTCCCATCTCTCTCTGTCGCTCTCCTCCCTATTTCCCATCTCTCTCTGTCGCTCTCCTCCCTATCTCCCATCTCTCTCTGTCGCTCTCTGTCGCTCTCCTCCCTATCTCCCATCTCTCTCTCTCTGTCGCTCTCCTCCATATCTCCCATCTCTCTCTGTCGCTCTCCTCCCTATCTCCCATCTCTCTCTCTGTCGCTCTCCTCCATATCTCCCATCTCTCTCTCTGTCGCTCTCCTCCCTATCTCCCATCTCTCTCTCTGTCGCTCTCCTCCCTTTCTCCCATCTCTCTCACACACACACACACACACACACACTCCCAAGACCCCAAACAGAGAACAACAGCACAGGAAACCTATTCTGAGAAGGCCTTTGTGATTAGCTTTAATAGACTATCTCCCTGTACACTATAACACTGGTGGTGCCCACTGTGTACAGTTGAACTCCAACAGGGTCAAATTCATTAGTGCACACTGTAGCACAACAGTGCAAAAACACTTTGCAACAGGAAACAAAAACAAGCTTTTCTTTTCAGGTTAGTCCGTTTCTGCCCCTTGCTGCCGTTTGGTGCCAAGTGAACACGACCCCAGGCCTCTGGTTGACTGGCTCTTTCCTTCATTAGCAGGGAAAAGATAAACAAACAAGCCAACCTGAAAAACCCCTCAAACTGTAATAGTCATTATGGATGGATTCAAAGCACAGTGTTCCATGGGTTCAATGCAGGCACACAGATGTTCTGTCCCTTTGATTGGTGTGTTTTCGGTGTGTGTGTTTTCTTAGACATGGTGGCTATAGTAAGTAAGTAGCCTTGCGGGTGCCAAGGCTTCATAGGAGCCGTGAGGCGGCTAGTTGTAGGAGTACACCCCCCGGACAGGAGTCTCTCAGGGCCTGGTATGATGGACCAATAGACTTTCTGTACTTATGAGGACAATAGTTCAACAGTTTGTCTGCGTGGTGTCTGTTATGACGACGCGCGACAAAACGGTGTGTGTAAGTGTCCATGCAATGAAAGCATTGTGTTGACTTTTTATAGTTCTGCTAAATGTGGATTACACAAGAGTCTCTAGTACAGCACCACAACACTTAAGATACAACAGTAAAAACAATGGAGAACAGCGTTGTGTTTCAGCTCCCAGAGATATCACTACAATACAACGTGGAGAAGTGAAACATACATTCAACTCAGGACTTCCACTATATAGAACCAGGAACCTGGTCTATTGTCAAGTAAACAGTCATATAGTCTCAATTGAAATATATCAGACACAGATTAAACAAAATACCTCTGCACCAAACCAAGCACCTTGACATGAGCTTCTTCTGTTACTGTAACTAACTGGTCATGTAATAAAGACATTAGGTTGTTACTGTAACTAACTGGTCATGTAATAAAGACATTAGGTTGTTCTGTTACTGTAACTAACTGGTCATGTAATAAAGAAATTAGGTTGTTACTGTAACTAACTGGTCATGTAATAAAGACATTAGGTTGTTCTGTTACTGTAACTAACTGGTCATGTAATAAAGACATTAGGTTGTTACTGTAACTAACTGGTCATGTAATAAAGACATTAGGTTGTTACTGTAACTAACTGGTCATGTAATAAAGACATTAGGTTGTTCTGTTACTGTAACTAACGGGTCATGTAATAAAGACATTAGGTTGTTACTGTAACTAACGGGTCATGTAATAAAGACATTAGGTTGTTACTGTAACTAACTGGTCATGTAATAAAGACATTAGGTTGTTACTGTAACTAACTGGTCATGTAATAAAGACATTAGGTTGTTACTGTAACTAACTGGTTATGTAATAAAGACATTAGGTTGTTACTGTAACTAACTGGTCATGTAATAAAGACATTAGGTTGTTACTGTAACTAACTGGTCATGTAATAAAGACATTAGGTTGTTACTGTAACTAACTGGTCATGTAATAAAGACATTAGGTTGTTACTGTAACTAACTGGTTATGTAATAAAGACATTAGGTTGTTCTGTTACTGTAACTAACGGGTCATGTAATAAAGACATTAGGTTGTTACTGTAACTAACTGGTCATGTAATAAAGACATTAGGTTGTTACTGTAACTAACTGGTCATGTAATAAAGACATTAGGTTGTTCTGTTACTGTAACTAACGGGTCATGTAATAAAGACATTAGGTTGTTACTGTAACTAACTGGTCATGTAATAAAGACATTAGGTTGTTACTGTAACTAACTGGTCATGTAATAAAGACATTAGGTTGTTACTGTAACTAACTGGTTATGTAATAAAGAAATTAGGTTGTTCTGTTACTGTAACTAACGGGTCATGTAATAAAGACATTAGGTTGTTACTGTAACTAACTGGTCATGTAATAAAGACATTAGGTTGTTATTGTAACTAACTGGTCATGTAATAAAGACATTAGGTTGTTACTGTAACTAACGGGTCATGTAATAAAGACATCAGGGTTGTTCTGTTACTGTAACTAACTGGTCATGTAATAAAGACATTAGGTTGTTACTGTAACTAACTGGTCATGTAATAAAGACATTAGGTTGTTACTGTAACTAACTGGTCATGTAATAAAGACATTAGGTTGTTACTGTAACTAACTGGTCATGTAATAAAGACATTAGGTTGTTCTCAGAATGGTTACAGGTTTGTAAAGGGTTTTAAAATACCGGTAACTTTCCCAAAATTCCCAGGTTTTTCCAGAAATCCCGATTGGATGTGTCCATGAATCATAAGGGTATACGCAGGAAATCCGAAATCCTCCAACCAGGATTTCTGGAAAACCTTGGAATTTAAGAAACGTTAATGGAGTTTTGCAAACCCTGTAAAGGGTTCAACCCCAGTTCCAAACACCTGTCAGTATTCCTCAATCCATTCCTAGGGGATCCTCAGGGGGTGCGTGTTTTTGTTCTACCCCAGCACTAGCACATTCAGGTGCTGAGCCAGAACAACACTCAAGTGACGCAGCTGGCGCTAACAAACCGGATTAGAAATGATTAGTGTTGGGCTAGAACAAAAACCAGTACCCCCAGGAATGGCTTGAGCAACACTGTCAGACACATCTAACCTTTAAGACTAAAATGTGTCTCATGATTCAATACACAAAAGTGAAAGGATAAGTCATAATTCAAAAGGATAAGTCATAATTCAAAAGGATAAGTCATAATTCAAAAGGATAAGTCATTCTGGAGTGTCATATTTTCAAATGGAGACGGAACAGGTGTTCAGTGATTACAGCGTGATACTAAGGCAGGAGCCATGATTTCATACAGCAACAACGGTGGATGCCTAACAAGGCCAGCTCAGTACAGCTTGGTTTGGATCGGCTCTGTTCGGCCCAGTTGTGTAAAAATCCCTCTAGAGCCACATAAATGAATGACAGGTGTAAGACAGACCCCCCCCCCACACACCAGAAATAAGCTGCACCCCATTTTTTTCTATTGAATATTGATAAAAATCCACCTTGTAAATATATACTTGAATAGGCAAGTTTGAGGTGAAACACAGCTTCCCTCAGTTTCAATGGGTATGACACCTCTCCCCTAATGCCCCCTCCCCCTGCACACTACATATACACACAGACAACTCTCCTCTAATGCCCCCTCCCCCTGCACACTACATATACACACAGACAACTCTCCTCTAATGCCCCCTTCCCCTGCACACTACATATACACACAGACAACTCTCCTCTAATGCCCCCTCCCCCTGCACACTACATATACACACAGACAACTCTCCTCTAATGCCCCCTCCCCCTGCACACTACATATACACACAGACAACTCTCCCCTAATGCCCCCTCCCCCTGCACACTACATATACACACAGACAACTCTCCTCTAATGCCCCCTCCCCCTGCACACTACATATACACACAGACAACTCTCCTCTAATGCCCCCTCCCCCTGCACACTACATATACACACAGACAACTCTCCTCTAATGCCCCCTCCCCCTGCACACTACATATACACACAGACAACTCTCCTCTAATGCCCCCTCCCCCTGCACACTACATATACACACAGACAACTCTCCTCTAATGCCCCCTCCCCCTGCACACTACATATACACACAGACAACTCTCCTCTAATGCCCCCTCCCCCTGCACACTACATATACACACAGACAACTCTCCTCTAATGCCCCCTCCCCCTGCACACTACATATACACACAGACAACTCTCCCCTAATGCCCCCTCCCCCTGCACACTACATATACACACAGACAACTCTCCTCTAATGCCCCCTCCCCCTGCACACTACATATACACACAGACAACTCTCCTCTAATGCCCCCTCCCCCTGCACACTACATATACACACAGACAACTCTCCCCTAATGCCCCCTCCCCCTGCACACTACATATACACACAGACAACTCTCCCTTATCAGGCACAATGTCACATCATCAAACCACGTGTGAAATGTGTGTTAGTCACTAGCACGACTGTTCACAAAACTTGAGGTTAGTTAGTTCAAAACTTTTTTTCTGTAAAAACACATACTGACATTAAACATTTAATCTTATTTATCGTAAAAAATAGATGACATATTTGTCAGATACAGGAAGGGAACAGCTATACAGGAAGTTCATCTGTGTGTTCTTGTAATGGTGGTTTTCTTCTGTGTGATGAAGTTGTTGACAAATCAAAACTTGTGCTCCACTGTCCGACTTTATCCCCATGGCACCCTATTCCCTATATAGTGCACTACATTTGACCAGGGCCCATAACCCTATGACAGACACAGCAGTAGTTTAGTATTCTCCTCTATGTATCTAAACCCTTATTTAAGGACGATTGAACCCCCAAAGATACATTTCTAAATATCTTTATCAAATTGCACTAGTGTCATCTTAATGCAGACATACTTGTCATTTGTCCCAACATGGCCACCATCCCTTAACACCCAATGAAAATACCCCCTACCATCATCACTACCTACACATCAATAGTCCTTCCCAACCTCCCAACACAGTAGCTATAACCAGGGACAGGAGCTTTCCCTAATCATGTGACCGGAGCAGTAGGGACTTAGACAACAATAATTAAAGCCTGGAGATTGTGTCCTGGGCAGATCATATGATCAGGGAAAATCTTCTGTCCTGCTTGCTACCAGGGGAATACTCCAGTCCCTAGTGAGGCATCTATTGAGATCCACTGATCTGGAATCAGCTCCAGGTCCTGCTCCAGTCTCTTGGCACAGTATGGTTGGTTGGCATTAAGGTAATGGCGTTTCAGTCAGCTGACCCCAGAACAGATTGAGCCATGTTATGTGGCACAGAGTATGAATTATTCTAATTCTGGCCTTTAATACTGAGCCTCTGGCCTCTTAATACTGAGTCTCTGGCCTCTTATGCTGCTTTTCCACAGGGACATCGGTGTAAAGTCTGAGTCTTTAGGCCAAGCACCGGTGTAAAACCCCGTGGTGGAAATGTGACAGATCCAAATAGGGTCTCTGCCTGCTTGGACACTAGTTTCAACTCCTGAGTAGTTGCGGTTGATGTCGGTTAGAGCTGATCTGGGAACATATTTAGCAGTAGGTAGGTAGCACCGTATGTTGAATGAATGGTTAGGAACGAGGAGGAGGTGTGGGTTTTGGCTCAGCAGATCCTGGATCAGATTCAGTAGCTCGTTGGTTGACTGTGATGTGGAGGGTAAAGTCTAATGACATGTAGCGCACCAAGCAGGCACAACCAGAGGGGAAAACACATGATAGACGTAGAGAGGAATGGAAAGACATGGATAGAGGAGGATGTGGATACAAAGAGGGGTGAGAAAAAAAACACAGATCAAGATAAAGAAAGAAAAGAGAGAGAAACAACAGAAGGGAATATACACTGAGTGTACATAGGGCTGTGGCGGTCATCACATTTCGTCAGCTGGTGATTGTCATGCAGATAACTGCCGATCTCACGGTAATTGACCGCTGATTAGCATAAACATGTTTAGCATCTCCGGCTTCAATGCACAGCCCACAAGCCACTGATGCGGACCTTTTGGAAAATCTACATTTATAAAAGTCTAATCCATCCACGTAATATAGCCTACACCATCACAATAAATCTATTATTCATTTTAGGCAGGTCTAAAGAAACATGTTGACATGAAGAAAATGTTGCCTATTTTAGGTGAAGTGTTCTCCTTATGATAAGGCTCTGATCTGTCTATGCCATATGGCTGTGGGCGACACTAGTTCATTTAGCAGACTGGATTAGTTTATAATTCCCGTGGCATTATTTTGTATTATTTTACATGAAGAACAATACAATTGAACAAAGCTAAATAAAATAGAAAGGATATTTTTTCCAAACGATTTCCGAGGGACTGCGCCCATACGGCTATTCTGTGTTGAGCGGTTAACAAAGGAACAGGTCTTCCTATATGCTTCATTTATTTATTTATGCAACTTTAGCTGTGATACAAACGTTGGGCTATATGTTTAGAATTTGAATACATTCTAAGGCCGTATGATGCGACAAATGATGATTTGGAAAAAGCTGAATGAAAGGGAATCACTCTGCTGTGTTTCTTACGCAGGCTGCACACACTTCATCAGTCTCTCATTCACTATTTGACAAGCGCTGGATAATATTCTCACCCATCAGACTATTCTCAATTTAATCTGGTCTTTACATTTGGAATCAACATGGGCCAGCATCCCTGTGGAACGCTTTCGACACTTTGTAGAGTCCAGGCCCCCGAAGAACTGAGGCTGTTCTGAGAGCAAAGGTGTTCTTAATGTTTTGTACACTGTGTACAGAGGAGTACAGCCGTAAAGACAGAGAACAGAATGAAATGAATGAAGAAAAAGAAGGGTGTGAGTATGAAAGTGAATTGCTCCCTGAGTAGCGCACCCTAGCTGCAGGTCACATGGAGAGCGCCCGTGCCTTGGCGGCTGCCCCCTGTGCCCGCTGCACCGTGCCCTGGCACCCCTCTCTGCCCACCAGCTGGCCTCTCTCAAACAGACCCTCGTGGCTCGTCCCTCCTCTTCCTCCTCCTCTTCCTCCTCCTCCTCCTCCCCCTCTTTCCGGACCTCCGTCAGCGAACGTCAGCATACCTGCAAAGGTCATGTTTAAGTTCAAGTCTTAAGGATCCGCCCATTTTTTTCAATTTTTGCCTAAAATGACATACCCAAATCTAACTGCCTGTAGCTCAGGACCTGAAGCAAGGATATGCATATTTTTGATACCATTTGAAAGGAAACACTTGGAAGTTTGTGTAAATGTGAAATTCTTTCGTAAAAGAATATAACACATTAGATCTGGTAAAAGATAATACGTAGAAAAAAACATGCATTTTTTTGTATTTGTTTTGTACAATCATATTTGAAATGCAAGAGAAAGGCCATATTGTATTTTTCCAGCCCAGGCGCAATTTAGGTTTTGGCCACTAGATGGCAGCAGTGTATTTTCAAAGTTTTAGACTGAATCAATGAACCATTGCATTTCTGTTCAAAATGTTGTAGATTAACAAGAATTTCGGCTTTCTGCCAATATCAGATATGTCTATGACCTGGGAAATGTTCTTGTTACTTACAACTTAATGCTAATCGCATTAGCCTATGTTAGCTCCACCGATCCCATAGAGGTTTTAAACCGAAATCTAACCTTACTGCTACACATTAAACCCCCCTCTAAATATACAGAATAATTGAAAAAGACCCTGCTACAGATTCCTTTTACAAAGTGAGTTGTGTCATTTAACAGTGAGAGAGAGAGAGAATTAACTTGTTTAGTTCAACCTTATAAGAGAAGTATAAAGAGAGTGTTGCTGAGATTCTACTGTTTACCGTATCCCTGCACACATCCACTCTTGAACTCTCCCTCGAACTTCATCCCGTCGAAACGACTGAAGACGCCTGCGCCTTGGAACTTCCCCTGAATGAAGTCTCCTTCGTACCTGCAAGAGACACACAGATGCACAAACAGTGGGGTGTGTTCATTAGGCACCAAACGGAAGAACACAGATGGAAACAGGGAGGAACTAACTGGGTTTGTCCAATAAGAAATTATCAGGTCTGTGGACAATGCTGTCAACATTTACATTTTAGTCATTTAACAGACCCTCTTATCGAGAGCGACTTGCCTTGCTCACCTTGCTCACCTAGTCGGCTCAGGGATATGAACCAGAGACCTTTTGGTTACTGGCCAAGCGATGTTAAATCTTCTTGACGCACCCATCCCGTTAGCGGGATCATTTCCGGCATCATCCGCTGAATTGCAGAGTGCCAAATTCAAATTAAATTACTAAAAATATTTAATTTTCATGAAATCACAAGTGCAATATAGCAAAACACAGCTTAGCTTGTTGTTAGTCCACCTGGCGTGTTCGATTTCAAAAAAGCTTTTCGGCGAAAGCATACCAAGCATTTATGTAAGGACATCTCTCTCAGCAGAAAAAACATTACAAACAGCTAGCAGCAAAGAAGATTGGTCACGAAAGTCAGAAAAGCAATAAAATTAATCGCTTACCTTTGATGATCTTTGGATGTTTGCACTCAGGAGACTCCCAGTTACACAATAAATGTTCCTTTTGTTCCATAAAGATTATTTTTATATCCAAAATACCTACATTTGATTGGCGCGTTATGTTCAGAAATCCACAGGCTCGAGCGGTCATAACGGGGCAGATGAAAATTCCAAATAGTATCCGTAAAGTTCGTTGAAACATGTCAAACGTTTTTTATAATCAATCCTCAGGTTGTTTTTACAATATATAATCGATAATATTTCAACCGGACTGTAGCTTCTTCAATAGGAGAGAGAGAGAAAATGTCTGCTCCACTCTGTTGGCGCATTCAAAACGCTGCTGGCACCCAGCTATCCAATAACGCGATGTGCTCATTCTCACTCATTTTTCAGAATAAAAGCCTGAAACTATGTCTAAAAACTGTTCACACCATGTGGAAGCCATAGAGAAAGGAATCTGGTTGATATCCCTTTAAATGGCGGGAAGGCATGCAATGAAACAGGGAGATTAGTTTCTCTTAGGCACTTCCTTGTTGGATTTTCCTCAGGTTTTCACCTGCAATACCAGTTCTGTTATACTCACAGACAATATTTAGACAGTTTTGGAAACTTTAGAGTGTTTTCTATCCTAATCTGATTATCTGCATATTCTAGATTCTGGGCCTGAGAAATAGGCAGATTCATTTGGGTACGTTTTTCATCCAAACATCAAAATACTGCCCCCTACACTCAACAAGTTAACCGCTAGGATACCTCACACAACATGAACCTACGCTACATCATCAAACACCTGGATAACCCAAAGACATATGCAGTGATTTTGTTTGTGGATTTTAGTTCAGCATTCAATAGCATCATCCCAGAACTGTTACAAGACACTCCTAGCTGAACGTGTCCAGTTCCATCTGTCAGTGGGACACTGACTTCCTGTCCAACTGGAGCGCCACAAGGATGCGTGCTCTCGCCTCTACTCACTCTACACCAATGACTGCACCTCCAACAACGCATTTGTCAAACTACTCAATTTTGCAGATGACACAGCTCTAGTCATCACCAAAGGCGATGAGTCCATGTACCATGGAGAGGTCGACCGGTTAATGGCACGGTGCAGTCGCAATATCCTGGAACTCAACACAGAGAAAACCGTGAAAATGGTGGTTGACTTTAGAAAATGCCCCCCACAATCTCTCCGCCTCTAGATTGATGGCTCAGCTGTTAACACAGTTGAATCACTCAAATTCCTGGGCACCATCATCTCCCACAACCTCAAATGGGAGGACAGCATCACGGAGGTCGCCAAGAAGGCACAGCAGCAGATGTATGACTTGCGACAGGTGAAAAAACTCAATCTCCCAGTCAATCCTGAGCCGGTTTTACGCATTAACCATCGAGTCCATCCTCACCTCTATAACCGTCTGCTTTGGGCCTGGATCTGCCCGCCGCAAGGGAAAACTGCAATGCATTGTCCGATCTGCAGAGAGGGTCATCGGCTGCCACCTGCCCTCCATCGAGGTCCTGCTCGACTCCAGGGCAAGGAAGTGTGCAGGAAAGATCATTGCCAACACCTCCCACCCGGTCACCCCCTTCTCCAAAAATGCCCCTCTGGCAGGCGGTTCAGGTCACTCATGACAAAAACTGCCACCTGAAAAGTTTATTCCCCCGGACCGTGGCCCTCACCGTGGCCCTCACCGTGGCCCGCACCGTGGCCCTCACCGTGGCCCTCACCGTGGCCCTCACTGTGGCCTGCACCGTGGCCCTCACCGTGGCCCTCACTGTGGCCCTCACCGTGGCCCGCACCGTGGCCCTCACCGTGGCCCTCACCGTGGCCCGCACCGTGGCCCTCACCGTGGCCCGCACCGTGGCCCTCACCGTGGCCCTCACCGTGGCCCGCACCGTGGCCCTCACCAACCAGCTATCTGGCCAATAGAGACTGAAGGACTATGGACTCGATGCTGCACACCGCATCAAGCCATCTCTGAACTGTAATCTAAATAACTGTACTATACTGCATTGCACTCTGTTCATCTCTGAAAATAGACATATTTATACTGAAACTATACAGCCACTGTGTATCAATAGTTTACACACTGTGAATGAACCGTATACCCACTGTGTATCAAACGTAACCTTTGTTTTAACTTGTCTATATTCTGTATCTAAATGTTGTCGTTCACTAGCAGCACCATATCACCAGGTAACATTCTGATTATGTTGTCGTTCACTAGCAGCACCATATCACCAGGTAACATTCTGACTATGTTGTCTTTTACTAGCAGCACCATATCACCAGGTAACATTCTGACTATGTTGTCTTTCACTAGCAGCACCATATCACCAGGTAACATTCTGACTATGTTGTCTTTCACTAGCAGCACCATATCACCAGGTAACATTCTGACTATGTTGTCTTTTACTAGCAGCACCATATCACCAGGTAACATTCTGACTATGTTGTCTTTCACTAGCAGCACCATATCACCAGGTAACATTCTGACTATGTTGTCTTTCACTAGCAGCACCATATCACCAGGTATCATTCTGACTATGTTGTCTTTCACTAGCAGCACCATATCACCAGGTAACATTCTGACTATGTTGTCTTTCACTAGCAGCACCATATCACCAGGTAACATTCTGACTATGTTGTCTTTCACTAGCAGCACCATATCACCAGGTAACATTCTGACTATGTTGTCTTTTACTAGCAGCACCATATCACCAGGAATCATTCTGACTATCTTGTCTTTCACTAGCAGCACCATATCACCAGGGACCATTCTGACTATGTTGTCTTTTACTAGCAGCACCATATCACCAGGGACCATTCTGACTATGTTGTTGTTCACTAGCAGCACCATATCACCAGGTAACATTCTGACTATGTTGTCGTTCACTAGCAGCACCATATCACCAGGTAACATTCTGACTATGTTGTCGTTCACTAGCAGCACCATATCACCAGGTAACATTCTGACTATGTTGTCGTTCACTAGCAGCACCATATCACCAGGTAACATTCTGACTATGTTGTCGTTCACTAGCAGCACCATATCACCAGGTAACATTCTGACTATGTTGTCGTTCACTAGCAGCACCATATCACCAAGTAACATTCTGACCTTGTTTCCTTTCACTAGCAGCACCATATCACCAAGGAACACTATGATTCTGATTTTAGTTTTCTGTAGCAAAGCATTTAAAAGTGTTTTTCACTGCTTACCATAATGAATAGGACCCCAATGTCAAGGAGTTTGTTTCTGCACACTGATTGTGTTAACTTTGTTTTGAGTGGATTTAAAAAAAAATGTATTTGTTAGGCAGTTGTCTGGTGAATAACTATTTAGTGAGCTATGCTGTCATATAATAGATATCATTCAGCTGAGAGATGTCACCAAGAAGTCTCGAACAAGAACAGAATGCTGTCAGAACACAGACAAATATAAGCAGAGAACCTTGACCTGAGGTGGGTGGAATCTTCACTGATGGACTGATCCATTCTCCTGTTCTCACAACCCAGGTCTGCTACGTGCTCTGTGACACGGAATACAATACACAGCAATAAAAAGTCCATTTGTGCAGCGATTCCTTTTACTTTAGCCGCGCAGTGGGTGACGTTGCCGAGATCCTCGTTAAAGCAACTGACACTTAATTATCTCAATCAAGCTCTGCTCTCAAGGTGAAGGAGGTTGGTTATAATTGCGATGCAAGCAACACAAATTGCATCCCCGCGTGACTTTGTGTGACATCGGAGTAGAGTTGGATCTAGAGGAAAGCGGTGCCTGTTGCTTCTAAAATCACAACACTAAGAGAACATCTGTTTGCAAAACCACATGGGCGCGGTAAGGAAGTCTTCTCCAGTTAGAAGTAACACGAATGAAGACAATGAACAGGGGAGATATCTAAATGCAACACGTTGCCTCAGGGCATCGGTCAATATAAATGTGCTGTAAGGGGGAATAGGGTCGTTTTAGACACAGCCAGCGTTTTAGACGTCAGACAGTTTTAATGTCATTAGCAGGGTCAAAGGTGAAATAGGAATGGTGAGACATTGTTACCTGGATCCATCAGGGAAGACCAGCATCCCACAGCCGTTGAAGAGTCCGTTCTCGAACTGACCCGTGTAACACGTCCCGTCACTTAAAGTCAGCTGGCCTAGACCATGTCTCAGACCTGGGGGACAGACAAACCAGTTAGTTACTGGCCTAGACCATGTCTCAGACCTGGGGGACAGACAAACCAGTTAGTTACTGGCCTAGACCATGTCTCAGACCTGGGGGACAGACAAACCAGTTAGTTACTGGCCTAGACCATGTCTCAGACCTGGGGGACAGACAAACCAGTTAGTTACTGGCCTAGACCATGTCTCAGACCTGGGGGACAGACAAACCAGTTAGTTACTGGCCTAGACCATGTCTCAGACCTGGGGGACAGACAAACCAGTTAGTTACTGGCCTAGACCATGTCTCAGACCTGGGGGGCAGACAAACCAGTTAGTTACTGGCCTAGACCATGTCTCAGACCTGGGGGACAGACAAACCAGTTAGTTACTGGTCTAGACCATGTCTCAGACCTGGGGGACAGACAAACCAGTTAGTTACTGGCCTAGACCATGTCTCAGACCTGGGGGACAGACAAACCAGTTAGTTACTGGTCTAGACCCTGTCTCAGACCTGGGGGACAGACAAACCAGTTAGTTACTGGCCTAGACCATGTCTCAGACCTGGGGGACAGACAAACCAGTTAGTTACTGGTCTAGACCATGTCTCAGACCTGGGGGACAGACAAACCAGTTAGTTACTGGCCTAGACCCTGTCTCAGACCTGGGGGACAGACAAACCAGTTAGTTACTGGCCTAGACCATGTCTCAGACCTGGGGGACAGACAAACCAGTTAGTTACTGGCCTAGACCATTTCTCAGACCTGGGGGACAGACAAACCAGTTAGTTACTGGTCTAGACCATGTCTCAGACCTGGGGGACAGACAAACCAGTTAGTTAATGGTCTAGACCATGTCTCAGACCTGGGGGACAGACAAACCAGTTAGTTACTGGCCTAGACCATGTCTCAGACCTGGGGGACAGACAAACCAGTTAGTTACTGGTCTAGACCATGTCTCAGACCTGGGGGACAGACAAACCAGTTAGTTACTGGTCTAGACCATGTCTCAGACCTGGGGGACAGACAAACCAGTTAGTTACTGGTCTAGACCATGTCTCAGACCTGGGGGACAGACAAACCAGTTAGTTACTGGCCTAGACCATGTCTCAGACCTGGGGGACAGACAAACCAGTTAGTTACTGGTCTAGACCATGTCTCAGACCTGGGGGACAGACAAACCAGTTAGTTACTGGCCTAGACCATGTCTCAGACCTGGGGGACAGACAAACCAGTTAGTTACTGGCCTAGACCATGTCTCAGACCTGGGGGACAGACAATGCCAGTTAGTTAGTTAGTTACCAGTTAGCTAGACCATCATTGTAAATAAGAATTTGTTCTTAATTATTTAACATTTATTGAATAAATAAAGGTTAAATAAAATACACAAATAAGTCAGTTAGTAGTTAGTTAGTTACACGTTTATTCGTTATCAGCTAGTTAGTCACAAGTTAGTTAGTTATGTTAGTTATCAGTTAGTTAGCGAGCAGGCAAGTTAGTGCAAAATTAAATTGCAATAGACCGAACTGGACAAAAATAAAAAAAATGTCAAATTCACTCTGAAACATGAATGAAAGAAATCAAAAGACCACCTTATTTTTCATAATAATTGTTCGTAAATCACCATGTGGATAAAGGATGGAGATGTGTCATGTGGAAGAGGTTAATGCAAGGTGAAGACCTTATTGGACCATATGAAACCACCAGCTCTATAGTACAGCTGCTATATAGACTCTCTGGGTTTCGGCCTGTACCTTTAAAAAAGCCTGTCTGTCTCGCCTTTATCCGTACAGACTATACAGTACATGAAGGCCTTTGTTGGTCAAATCTGCATGGCTATTCTTCAGGTAGTTGGGTCGTGAAGTAATTGTGAAGTAATATTATTATAATAGGGCCAGAACACTCAATTGCTCCAAATACCTTACAACCGGAGTCAGGCTCTTTGTCAGTACTTAGAGCTTCAAAATAGTCTGTCTAGCTGTCTGTCTAGCTGTCTGTCTAGCTGTCTGTCTAGCTGTCTGACTAGCTGTCTGTCTAGCTGTCTGTCTAGCTGTCTGACTAGCTGTCTGTCTAGCTGTCTGTCTAGCTGTCTGTCTAGCTGTCTGTCTAGCTGTCTGACTAGCTGTCTGTCTAGCTGTCTGACTAGCTGTCTATCTAGCTGTATGTCTATCTAGCTGTCTGACTAGCTGTCTGTCTATCTAGCTGCTGTCTAGCTGTCTATCTAGCTGTCTGTCTATCTGTCTGTCTATCTATCTATCAATCTGTATATCTAGATGTCTATATCTGTCTGTCTGTCTGTCTGTCTGTCTGTCTGTCTGTCTGTCTGTCTGTCTGTCTGTCTGTCTGTCTGTCTAGCTGTCTGTCTGTCTAGCTGTCTGTCTGTCTGTCTAGCTGTCTGTCTGTCTGTCTGTCTGTCTGTCTGTCTGTCTGTCTGTCTGTCTGTCTGTCTGTCTGTCTGTCTGTCTGTCTGTCTGTCTGTCTGTCTGTCTAGCTGTCCGTCTTTCTCACTTTTGTCCTTGTTCTTTAGACTATACATGCAGCTTATTTAGAAGTGCCAGGTCTGTCTACTCAAACCCACATCACTTGTCATGGGGTGGTTGGGTCAGGAAAAAAAATGTATTGCTCCAAATACACCTCTCAGGGCTTCCAAATACACCTCTCAAGGCTTCCAAATACACCTCTCAGGGCTTCCAAATACACCTCTCAGGGCTTCCAAATACACCTCTCAAGGCTTCCAAATACACCTCTCAGGGCTTCCAAATACACCTCTCAGGGCTTCCAAATACACCTCTCAGGGCTTCCAAATACACCTCTCAAGGCTTCCAAATACACCTCTCAGGGCTTCCAAATACACCTTTCAGAGCTTCCAAATACACCTTTCAGGGCTTCCAAATACACCTCTCAAGGCTTCCAAATACACCTCTCAGGGCTTCCAAATACACCTCTCAGGGCTTCCAAATACACCTCTCAGGGCTTCCAAATACACCTCTCAGGGCTTCCAAATACACCTCTCAGGGCTTCCAAATACACCTCTCAGGGCTTCCAAATACACCTCTCAGGGCTTCCAAATACACCTCTCAGGGCCTCCAAATACACCTCTCAGGGCTTCCAAATACAACTCTCAGGGCTTCCAAATACAACTCTCAGGGCTTCCAAATACAACTCTCAGGGCTTCCAAATACAACTCTCAGGGCTTCTTCCAAATACAACTCTCAGGGCTTCCAAATACAACTCTCGGGGCTTCCAAATTTTCTTGGAAGTTGAAAAGAGGCTGCCTGTCTTTCCTTGGTCCTTGTTAACGTCTATACTGTTGTTTCTTTGGGAGACCTGGGCATGTTCTATTCAAACATACATCTCAGGGTCTCTGTAACCTATATAGTTAAAGAAAATTACACTTTTCGTGGGCAGTTGGATCGAAAGTAATTTAACAGTGAAGTGGGACTAAAAGATTGTCTTGCTCTAAGACATACCAATCTCAGGGTCTCTGAATGTTCTTGGAACTTAACAAACAGGCTGCCTTGTCACTTCTAGTAAAGAATGTGAGTAAAAAAAAGAAAAAATTCTAATGTTTTGTCCTGTCAGTCGACGTAGATTTAACACATACCCTCTAGGAGGCATTCAAGCCATGTCTCAACACACTGCATTTTACAACTGTGCATATTGTAGGCTACAGCATTCTCCCAATTGTAGCCTACTGAATGAGGTCCACTGCATGGAGTCCACTGAATGAGGTCCACTGCATGGAGTCCACTGCATGGAGTCCACTGAATGAGGTCCACTGCATGGAGTCCACTGAATGAGGTCCACTGCATGGAGTCCACTGAATGAGGTCCACTGCATGGAGTCCACTGCATGGAGTCCACTGAATGAGGTCCACTGAATGAGGTCCACTGCATGGAGTCCACTGCATGGAGTCCACTGAATGAGGTCCACTGCATGGAGTCCACTGAATGAGGTCCACTGCATGGAGTCCACTGAATGGGGTCCACTGCATGAGGTCCACTGCATGGAGTCCACTGAATGAGGTCCACTGAATGAGGTCCACTGAATGGGGTCCACTGAATGAGGTCCACTGAATGAGGTCCACTGAATGGGGTCCACTGAATGAGGTCCACTGCATGGGGTCCACTGAATGGGGTCCACTGAATGAGGTCCACTGAATGGGGTCCACTGAATGAGGTCCACTGAATGAGGTCCACTGAATGGGGTCCACTGAATGAGGTCCACTGCATGGGGTCCACTGAATGGGGTCCACTGCATGGGGTCCACTGAACGGAGTCCACTGAATAGGGTCCACTGAATGGGGTCCACTGAACGGAGTCCACTGAATGGGGTCCACTGAATGAGGTCCACTGAATGAGGTCCACTGAATGGGGTCCACTGAATGAGGTCCACTGAATGGGGTCCACTGAATGAGGTCCACTGAATGGAGTCCACTGAATGGGGTCCACTGAATGAGGTCCACTGAATGAGGTCCACTGAATGGGGTCCACTGAATGAGGTCCACTGAATGAGGTCCACTGAATGAGGTCCACTGAATGGAGTCCACTGAATGAGGTCCACTGAATGGAGTCCACTGAATGGAGTCCACTGAATGAGGTCCACTGAATGGAGTCCACTGAATGGGGTCCACTGAATGGAGTCCACTGAATGGGGTCAGGTGAAATGTTCTGAGCTTCTCGTTGCTCCGTAGGTATTTGGGCAGCAAGACGTTTGAACGTAAAGTATCGGAGTACACAAGTGAACACAGTGGATTAGGATTTAGGAAGGGGGAGGTGAGAGTGAGAGAGAGAGAGGAAGGGGGAGGATGGAGGGAGGGGGAGGTGAGAGTGAGAGAAGAGGGGGAGGGTGGAGGGAGGGAGGGGGAGGTGAGGTGAGGGTGAAAGAGGGAGAGGAAGGGGGAGGGTGGAGGGAGGTGAGGGTGAGTGAGAGAGATGAGGGTGGTTTTCTGCTGCCAGATAATAGTGTACTAAATTAGTATAACACAGTATTAGGATTTAGGAAGGGGGTGAGAGAGGAGGGGTGAGAGGAGTGGAGGGAGGAGGGGTGAGAGGAGTGGAGGGAGGAGGGGTGAGAGGAGTCGAGGGAGGAGGGTTGAGAGGAGTGGAGGGAGGAGGGGTGAGAGGAGTGGAGGGAGGAGGGGTGAGAGGACTGGAGGGAGGAGGGGTGAGAAGACTGGAGGGAGGAGGGGTGAGAGGACTGGAGGGAGGAGGGGTGAGAGAGGGGTGAGGGAGGAGGGATGAGAGAGGGAGAGGAAAGGGTGAGGGAGGGAGGGGTGAGAGAGGGAGAGGAAAGGGTGAGGGAGGGAGGGAGGGGTGAGAGAGGGAGAGGAAAGGGTGAGGTAGGAGGGGTGAGAGAGGGAGAGGAAAGGGGGAGGGAGGGGTGAGAGAGGGAGAGGAAAGGGTGAGGGACAGAGAGGTGAGAGAGGGAGAGGAAAGGGTGAGGGAGGGAGGGGTGAGAGAGGGAGAGGAAAGGGTGAGGGAGGGAGGGGATGAAAGAGCACAGGGCTGCCAGCTAGTGGTGTAGATTGACTAAATTAGATGTGCCATCTGTCACTATGACTACGCAAACCTCCTCTCTCTAATCTCAGTTCAGTTTTTTTTTTTTTTTAATGAGATTTGGACGGCGAGGTAAAACTAAACTGGCTGTTAGACGAAATACAGTCAAGAGCCTTCCGGAATCAAATCAAATTGTATTTGTCACATGCACCGAATACAACAGGTGCTTACTTATAAGCCCTTAATGTGTGTGTCTGCACGTGCGTGTGTATGTGTGTGTGTGGGCCGTACGGTGTTGACATGGGATTTGTGTCCCCCAAATCTCAGTGTCGAAGCCAGCCAAGTAGAGTTAAGTAAGAGGCGGTGTCTGAGATTTCACAAGGCTTCCTTCCACTGACTGAGGTCCACTGAATGTTGGTTAGATAGTAGGTTTTGTTGTGGAATTGTTAGATATTACCTGTTAGATACTGCCTCGCTGTCGGATCTAGAAGCATAAGCATTTCGCTACACTCGCAATAAGATCTGCTAACCATGTGTATGTGACCAATAACATTTGATTTGATTTGTCAAGCAGGGACGTCAGTCGTCTTACACGAGGCAAGAGGGTTGAAATAGCAACCATTTAAAACCTAAAGGACACAAGAAAGTGCATTTCTATCCCATGTTTCTCTAGCTCACGTGATCAAGGTCAAATTCCTGAACTGTCAAAAACATTCTGAATGAAAATGTTTGGGAAATGACTTCACAGTTTGACAGAACTATTATCAATGCCGCAAGTTGTTTCCAAGCAAGATATGTATAACACACAAACATCTCCCTATACTACTACAACTAATTCATTTCCCCCAGTATTACAACTAATTCATTTCCCCCAGTATTACAACTAATTCATTTCCCCCAGTATTACAACTAATTCATTTCCCCCTAGTATTACAACTAATTAATTTCCCCCTAGTATTACAACTAATTAATTTCCCCCTAGTATTACAACTAATTAATTTCCCCTTTGTATTACAACTAATTAATTTCCCCCCAGTATTACAACTAATTAATTTCCCCTATTGTACAGAGTAATTAGCCTTACCAGTTTAGCTAAAGCAGTAGTGCTACTGGATCAAATCAAATCCAATTAAAATTGTATTTAAAGTGCATTAAAAAATAGCAACACACTTAATATTAAAACAATACAATGAAAATAATTATAAGCAAACAAGAAGCCGTAAAATGTAGAAAATAAAAAGTACACAGTCTAAAACAATAAAAGCACTAATTAAAGGCCAAGCTTCGGACCAGCTAATAGATTGTGTACACTACTGTACTTACAAGCTGCCCGTCTCTCCTTTCGTCTAGTTTGATTCCAGAAATCAGTCCAGAGTTTAATCTGGTGAACGGTTCTTAGCATCGCGTCGTTGGGGCCAATCTTGTTGTTAGGTCACGGTTGCCAAGGTTGCCATGTTAATTTAGCTTTAGCTGAATTTGTCGGCTTTTATATCAATCAATAGTCCTAGTGCACTGACCCCCCCCCCCCCCCCACACACACACAAACAAACACACGCACACACACACACACACACACACACACACACAAACACACACACACACACACACACACAAACACACACACACACACACACACACACACAAACACACACACACACACACACACACAAACACACACACACACACACAAACACACACACACACACGCACACACACACAAACCTCTCTGTCAAAGTTGTCTTTCTTAGCTAATAACAGACTTGAACGGTGGATAATAAAATATATGCCATCAGTCAGCCTGTCTCCTGGGTGTCCCACTTCAACCTGTTAGCTATACCTGTCAATACAAACAATCACCCTTACAACAAGGGAACTAAACAACACACCAGACACACCAAATGACCTCTGACCTCTCTGAAGCCACCATATGTTATCAGTTAAACAGAACGGTTTTCTAAAATAGCTCCAAACTTGTTCTCTAGTTATTGTGGCATCCTTTATCTCTGGGGCTACCGTGACGTCTCGTGTTTTTGTCAAACTGCAAATACTGGTTTGGTCAGTGTAGCGTTAATGTGGATATTACGCGGCTGTGTGTGTGTGTGTGTATTTGTTTGCTTGTGTATTTGTATGTGTGTTGTCGCTATGACAGCAGAGGGTATATAGTCTGTAGAGAATTGCCGGTGGATACAGATTCTGTTTTTGACCTAGAATTAGTACAGACGACACACCCTTAGGCTCCAGCCTACCACTCCTCTCTGCTGTTTACTCAGAAGCAACAATCTGGACTGAGTTGAGACTTTTGATTCGTTTGAAACCTCCAGACACCTGCGGCTGACACAGTGAGAAATACATCCAGAGGGGGAATGGAGCATGTAAAGTACCTGCTAACTTTACTTTCATGTCTGACGTGTACTGTTGGAGTACATACATGTTGTATTTATACCGAGTAAAAATAGAAACGCAACATGCAAAGTGTTGGTCCCATGTTTCATGAGCTGAAATAAAATATCCCAGAAATGTTCCATACACACAAAAAGCTTATTTCTCTCTCATTAAACAGGTGCTACACAGGGCGCCCTGTGCTAGGGACAATAAAAGGCCACTCTAAAATGTGCCTTTTTGTCAAACAACACAACATCATAGATGTTAGTCTCAAGTTTTGAGGGAGTGTGCAATTGGCATGCTGACTTCAGGAATGTCCACCAGAGCTATTGCCAGAGGATTTAATGTTAATTTCTCTACCATAAGCCGCCTCCAACATCCTTTTAGAGAATTTGGCAGTACGTGTAACCGTGTAACCACGCCAGCCCAGGACCCCCACACCGGCTTCTTCACCTGCAGGATTGTCTGAGACCAGCTATAAGTGATAAAGGTATGAGTAAAGTGATAGAGGGATGAGTAGAGTGATAGAGGGATGAGTACAGTGATAAATGGATGAGTAAACTGATAGAGGGATGAGTAAAATGATAGAGGGATGAGTAAAGTGATAGAGGGATTAGTAAAGTGATAGAGGGATAAGTAAAGTGATAGAGAGATGAGTAAAGTGATAGAGGGATTAGTAAAGTGATAGAGGGATAGAGGATAGAGGGATTAGTAAAGTGATAGAGGGATAGAGGGATTAGTAAAGTGATAGAGAATAGAGGGATGAGTAAAGTGATAGAGGGATGAGTAAAGTGATAGAGGGATAGAGGGATGAGTAAAGTGATAGAGGGATAAAGGGATAGAGGGATTAGTAAAGTGATAGAGGGATAGAGGGATTAGTAAAGTGATAGAGGGATTAGTAAAGTGGTAGAGGGATAGAGGGATGAGTAAAGTGATAGAGGGATGAGTAAAGTGATAGAGGGATAGAGGGATTAGTAAAGTGATAGAGGGATAGAGGGATGAGTAAAGTGATAGAGAGATGAGTAAAGTGATAGAGGGATGAGTGCAGTGATATAGGAATTAGTAAAGTGATAGAGGGATGAGAAAATTGATAGAGGGATTAGTAAAGTGATAAAGGGATAAGTAACATGAAAAAGGGATGAGTAAAGTGATAAAGGGATGAGTAACATGATAAAGGGATGAGTAGAGTGATAGAGGGATAGAGGGATTAGTAAAGTGATAGAGGGATAGAGGGATAGAGGGATGAGTAAAGTGATAAAGGGATGAGTAACATGATAAAGGGATGAGTAAAGTGATAGAGGGATGAGTAAAGTGATAGAGGGATGAGTAAAGTGATAGAGGGATTAGTAAAGTGATAGAGGGATTAGTAAAGTGATAGAGGGATTAGTAAAGTGAGAGAGAGATTAGTAAAGTGATAGAGGGATGAGTAAAGTGATAGAGGGATGAGTAAAGTGATAGAGGGATTAGTAAAGTGATAGAGGGATACAGGGATGAGTAAAGTGATAGAGGGATTAGTAAAGTGATAGAGGGATGAGTAAAGTGATAGAGGGATGAGTAGTGATAGAGGGATTAGTAAACTGATAGAGGGATGAGTAAACTGATAGAGGGATTAGTAAAGTGATAGAGGGATTAGTAAAGTGATAGAGGGATTAGTAAAGTGATAGAGGGATAGAGGGATTAGTAAAGTGATAGAGGGATTAGTAAAGTGAGAGAGAGATTAGTAAAGTGATAGAGGGATGAGTAAAGTGATAGAGGGATGAGTAAAGTGATAGAGGGATTAGTAAAGTGATAGAGGGATACAGGGATGAGTAAAGTGATAGAGGGATTAGTAAAGTGATAGAGGGATGAGTAAAGTGATAGAGGGATGAGTAGTGATAGAGGGATTAGTAAACTGATAGAGAGATGAGTAAAGTGAAAGAGGGATTAGTAAAGTGATAGAGGGATAGAGGATAGAGGGATGAGTAAAGTGATAAAGGGATGAGTAACATGATAAAGGGATGAGTAAAGTGATAGAGGGATGAGTAAAGTGATAGAGGGATGAGTAAAGTGATAGAGGGATTAGTAAAGTGATAGAGGGATAGAGGGATTAGTAAAGTGATAGAGGGATTAGTAAAGTGAGAGAGAGATTAGTAAAGTGATAGAGGGATGAGTAAAGTGATAGAGGGATGAGTAAAGTGATAGAGGGATTAGTAAAGTGATAGAGGGATGAGTAAAGTGATAGAGGGATGAGTAGTGATAGAGGGATTAGTAAACTGATAGAGAGATGAGTAAAGTGATAGAGGGATTAGTAAAGTGATAGAGGGATAGAGGATAGAGGGATGAGTAAAGTGATAAAGGGATGAGTAACATGATAAAGGGATGAGTAAAGTGATAGAGGGATGAGTAAAGTGATAGAGGGATGAGTAAAGTGATAGAGGGATTAGTAAAGTGATAGAGGGATAGAGGGATTAGTAAAGTGATAGAGGGATTAGTAAAGTGAGAGAGAGATTAGTAAAGTGATAGAGGGATGAGTAAAGTGATAGAGGGATGAGTAAAGTGATAGAGGGATTAGTAAAGTGATAGAGGGATACAGGGATGAGTAAAGTGATAGAGGGATTAGTAAAGTGATAGAGGGATGAGTAAAGTGATAGAGGGATGAGTAGTGATAGAGGGATTAGTAAACTGATAGAGAGATGAGTAAAGTGATAGAGGGATTAGTAAAGTGATAGAGGGATAGAGGATAGAGGGATTAGTAAAGTGATAGAGGGATAGAAGGATTAGTAAAGGGATAGAGAATAGAGGGATGAGTAAAGTGATAGAGGGATGAGTAAAGTGATAGAGGGATAGAGGGATGAGTAAAGTGATAGAGAAATAAAGGGATAGAGGGATTAGTAAAGTGATAGAGGGATAGAGGGATTAGTAAAGTGATAGAGGGATAAAGGGATAGAGGGATTAGTAAAGTGATAGAGGGATAGAGGGATTAGTAAAGTGATATAGGGATTAGTAAAGTGGTAGAGGGATAGAGGGATGAGTAAAGTGATAGAGGGATGAGTAAAGCTATAGAGGGATAGAGGGATTAGTAAAGTGATAGAGGGATAGAGGGATGAGTAAAGTGATAGAGAGATGAGTAAAGTGATAGAGGGATGAGTAAAGTGATATAGGAATTAGTAAAGTGATAGAGGGATGAGAAAATTGATAGAGGGATTAGTAAAGTGATAAAGGGATAAGTAACATGAAAAAGGGATGAGTAAAGTGATAAAGGGATGAGTAACATGATAAAGGGATGAGTAAAGTGATAGAGGGATAGAGGGATTAGTAAAGTGATAGAGGGATAGAGGGATAGAGGGATTAGTAAAGTGATAGAGGATAGAGGGATGAGTAAAGTGATAAAGGGATGAGTAACATGATAAAGTGATGAGTAAAGTGATAGAGGGATGAGTAAAGTGATAGAGGGATTAGTAAAGTGATAGAGGGATAGAGGGATTAGTAAAGTGATAAAGGGATGAGTAAAGTGATAGAGGGATTAGTAAAGTGAGAGAGGGATTAGTAAAGTGATAGAGGGATGAGTAAAGTGATAGAGGGATGAGTAAAGTGATAGAGGGATGAGTAAAGTGATAGAGGGATTAGTGAAGTGATAGAGGGATACAGGGATTAGTAAAGTGATAGAGGGATTAGTAAAGTGATAGAGGGATGAGTAAAGTGATAGAGGGATGAGTAGAGTGATAGAGGGATACAGGGATTAGTAAAGTGATAGAGGAATGAGTAAAGTGATAGAGGGATAAAGGGATTAGTAAAGTGATAGAGAGATGAGTAAAGTGATAGAGGGATGAGAAAAGTTATAGAGGGATGAGTAAATTGATAAAGGGATGAGTAAAGTGATAGAGGGATGAGTAAAGTGATAGAGGGACAAGTAAAGTGATATTGGGATGAGTAAAGTGATAGAGGGATTAGTAAAGTGATAGAGGGATGAGTAAAGTGATAGAGGGATGAGTAAAGTGATAGAGGGATGAGTAGAGTGATAGAGGGATTAGTAAAGTGATAAAGGGATGAGTAAAGTGATAGAGGGATGATTAAGTGATAGAGGGATGAGTAAAGTGATAGAGGGATGAGTAAAGTGATAGAGGGATTAGTAAAGTGATCGAGGGATAGAGGGATTAGTAAAGGGATAGAGGGATTAGTAAAGTGATAGAGGGATGAGTAAAGTGATAGAGGGATGAGTAAAGTGATAGAGGGATTAGTAAAGTGATAGAGGGATAAGTAAAGTGATAGAGGGATGAGTAAAGTGATAGAGGGATGAGTAAAGTGATAGAGGGATGAGTAAAGTGATAGAGGGATGAGTAAAGTGATAGAGGGATTAGTAATGTGATAGAGGGATAGAGGGATTAGTAAAGTGATAGAGGGATGAGTAAAGTGATAGAGGGATTAGTAAAGTGATAGAGGGATTAGTAAAGTGATAGAGGGATTAGTAAAGTGATAGAGGGATAAGTAAAGTGATAGAGGGATGAGTAAAGTGATAGAGGGATGAGTAAAGTGATAGAGGGATTAGTAAAGTGATAGAGGGATTAGTAAAGTGATAGAGGGATTAGTAAAGTGATAGAGGGATTAGTAAAGTGATAGAGGGATAGAGGGATTAGTAAAGTGATAGAGGGATGAGTGAAGTGATAGAGGGATTAGTAAAGTGATAGAGGGATTAGTAAAGTGATAGAGGGATTAGTAAAGTGATAGAGGGATGATTAAGTGATAGAGGGATGAGTAAAGTGATAGAGGGATGAGTAAAGTGATAGAGGGATTAGTAAAGTGATCGAGGGATAGAGGGATTAGTAAAGGGATAGAGGGATTAGTAAAGTGATAGAGGGATGAGTAAAGTGATAGAGGGATGAGTAAAGTGATAGAGGGATTAGTAAAGTGATAGAGGGATAAGTAAAGTGATAGAGGGATGAGTAAAGTGATAGAGGGATGAGTAAAGTGATAGAGGGATGAGTAAAGTGATAGAGGGATTAGTAATGTGATAGAGGGATAGAGGGATTAGTAAAGTGATAGAGGGATGAGTAAAGTGATAGAGGGATTAGTAAAGTGATAGAGGGATTAGTAAAGTGATAGAGGGATTAGTAAAGTGATAGAGGGATAAGTAAAGTGATAGAGGGATGAGTAAAGTGATAGAGGGATGAGTAAAGTGATAGAGGGATTAGTAAAGTGATAGAGGGATTAGTAAAGTGATAGAGGGATTAGTAAAGTGATAGAGGGATAGAGGGATTAGTAAAGTGATAGAGGGATGAGTAAAGTGATAGAGGGATTAGTAAAGTGATAGAGGGATTAGTAAAGTGATAGAGGGATTAGTAAAGTGATAGAGGGATAAGTAAAGTGATAGAGGGATGAGTAAAGTGATAGAGGGATGAGTAAAGTGATAGAGGGATTAGTAAAGTGATAGAGGGATTAGTAAAGTGATAGAGGGATTAGTAAAGTGATAGAGGGATTAGTAAAGTGATAGAGGGATAAGTAAAGTGATAGAGGGATGAGTAAAGTGATAGAGGGATAAGTAAAGTGATAGAGGGATTAGTAAAGTGATAAAGGGATGAGTAAAGTGATAGAGGGATAGAGGGATCTTGCCTTCCCTCCACTCCCCATGGTACTCTTCACCGTTGGAATAGGTGAAGGATCCTCTTGTCAGGGTCATATCACACAGGTCCTGTTGTACACACACACACACACACACACACACACACACACACACACACACACACACACACACACACACACACACACACACACACACACACACACACCAATTATTATTGGGTTATGATACTACATACCATGATGGGTTATGATACTACATACCATGATGGGTTATGATACTATATACCATGATGTGTTATGATACTATATACCATGATGTGTTATGATACTATATACCATGATGTGTTATGATACTATATACCATGATGTGTTATGATACTATATACCATGATGGGTTATGATACTATTTACCATGATGGGTTATGATACTATATACCATGATGGGTTATGGTACTATATACCATGATGTGTTATGATACTATATACCATGATGGGTTATGATACTATATACCATGATGGGTTATGATACTATATACCATGATGGGTTATGGTACTATATACCATGATGTGTTATGATACTATATACCATGATGGGTTATGATACTACATACCATGATGGGTTATGATAAACTATATGCCATGATGGGTTATGATACTATATACCATGATGGGTTATGATACTATAAACCTCCATCCCAAAGTACTTCGTGCCCCTCTAAATGAATGGGTGCATGACTCTTCTGCAAACACCCACAGAGCGCTAACCTGACTGAGACACATTTTGGCGCACAGTTTGGAGCGCTCGCCCAGACAACCCGTGGTTTAACTCACACAGAGAACTGATCTCTGCATTATTTTTGCGGTAGGCAGTACAGAGACCGTAAAATATTCATATGAGCGCCATGACGTTAGGCTTTTTAATGATGTGGTCTTTATTCTATTTGCAACTAATGAAAATGAATTATCAGGCTATAGCCTACTGAAAGAACGAATGGCCTACCCGAACTATAGCTGTGATGGCAGGTCAGGGCGAAATAATATGATCAAGAACACAGTTATAGCCTAAGAATGGAAAGTCCATCGATATATTCCATTGCTCATTGTTGTAAACTAGGCTGTGTCTCTGACACAGGGACGTTTGAAGGATTCTCATCCTATTTTTTCTCCTCTGGATATAATGATGTTACATCAGTACATGTGAATAAAACCAAAACACTTTTATATATTTAACAATAAGAAAAGGAATCCAGTAATTCATAGATATTGTTATTCTCTTAATGCAGCCTATGAATCAATACAATAGAGGATGTATATGCCCCGTCTAAAATGTTGCCACAGTAACGGTGCGATTTTCCCTTTCACGTTGCCGGCAGATAGCATTGAGAAAATCATCATTGCCACGGCGATTAAACAATCAAATTATTTACCTGCTAGGTATTTTACACCAAGAGAATCCACCTTCCCTACATCACTGACAGAAAACCGGTTAGTGGATGATTCTACACCTTCCAGTGAAAATTAGCTTTCCGTATCCGCGCATCTCCTGGCAAGAGGCTTCAGCATTATTCCAAGGTGGCGCGGTCCTATTGAGCATCTTTCACTTGACCTTGATTCAAACACTCATCCGATTGGCTGTCTGCTCCTCGTCCAGTGCATCTATGGAAGACATGTTTGTGAAGGGCAACCCCTCATTCAACAGAGTTCGCCGATATAATTAGCCGGAGTGCTCCTTGTTAAACCGTTTGCCCTTGCCTTTTATGTGCCGTCCACGTCTCTGAAGAGGTATAAACCGCCACTGAGGCTGCTTTTTAATGATATTATGTAACTTTGGTGATCAATTTGGTGATTATACTTTGGTGGCGGGTTTCATTGAAAACTCTGATTTATTTGACCCTATATCGCAAAAGAACAGCTGCGAGGGATGGCGAGGGTTTTGTCACCAAGCAGATGATATCTAAACCAATATGGCAAAGTAGAGGGGACATTCTTTTATTCCTGAAACATACCACATGGCAAACAGGAAGTCATAAAGATCGCAATTGAATTAATGTGATTAAGTTGTAGGAAACCTGATGAAGAAAAAAAACACGGTTGTGAAAATGGACCCGTCTTTGTAAAGAAGCTGTAACAGACGGGTTTTGATAAACTCCTTCTGTGTTTAGAACTGAGAACCCCCCTTTCTTTCCCCTTTGACTGAGGTCGAATACTATTACAGTAATATAGAATTATAAATAATATAATAAATTGGAATCAAATATAATTGAAATATAATTGGAATCAAATGTAATTGAATAGAATGTTAAAGAATTGGAATAGATTAGAATAGGATTGAAAGAACAGAATAGAACCAAAGCCAAGCAGTCTCTCAAATATCGGTAGGAACAGTGTAATTTCGATTCAGTATAAAGTTGATTATGCTTATCATACAACAACACACACAGCCAGAAATATGAATAATAATCTCTGTTCATACCGTCATACAAAGGTCTCTTCCCTGTAAATCCCTTGTATGTGTTCATGCTGAATTATCATTATCTCCTGTTTACACGTATTAAATATATGGTAATCATTGACCTTTCTTTTATTATGACGGTTCTATGGAAAAACATTGGCTGTACATTATCTATCTAAATACCACGGCAATGTATAGGCTACCCACTGCGCATTATTTAAACTCATAACGCACTGATGCCCTTTAACACAGATTTGAGAACATTTGGACCATAGCCTACACACTGTACATTCAATCTATACGTTTCTTTATTGATCCATATGCCTTTGTTGCGGGTTTAAATTCCATCACTGACGTTCATTCTCTCAACAGAACTGAGATGTTGGGGGGTCTATCGGGTGGGTGGTGGTGGTGGGTGGGACCGTGAGCGGATGCTGCAGCTATAAGTCCCCCCTACATTTTGTACTCCACCCATAACCCTCAAAAAGTATTGGTGACGTATGCGCACAAGCACCTAGCAGAATGTGCGCGTCCGCGGGAGGGCCCGGTAGAAAATGGCGAGTCTGTGCAAAAGGCAGCAATGCACGATCGAGAGGCGCGGCTTTCGGCAGGAACTTGACTCGTGGCGACACAAACTCATTCACTGTGTAGGTAAGCTCGTTTCGCCTTGCATGGAGGTTCGGCTGGAGAGCCAGGGTGCGCGTGGTTTGGGGAGAAAACACTTAAATGGCTTGGCTGTTGTGTCCTGGGGAAAAACTGACGCTGCTGCTGAGGTCCGCAAGCCAAGGGTGCTGAGCGGAGCGAGCTGTCATTTTTTTGTTGCCTCGCGTCTCAACACCGACCGCCTCCCCCGGATCTGCCCAAATATATAGTTAAAGTTTTTTAAAGCTTTGGATCTTATTGCCATGTGTTTCAGCGATATGGACGTTATGTTGTTATTATATGTGGATGTGATAAATGTGTTTTTCTCGGGTATTAGTGATTTGAAAGTGAGGAAACTATTTTTGTCATTTTTTGTGCTGTTTATTTATTGTAAAGCAGGGCGTGTCACGTGTCCAGATGGAATTGTAGCTCGGCAAATGAGAAAGGGTTTTCTGTGCCTGTGTGCGCGCTGCTCATTTTATTGTAGGCCTACTATAATATTGTTGGGGGAGGGCAGTGCGCGTTCCACCTTCAGAATTGAAACCGGGATTGGTGTTGCGCGTTACCTTGTTGCCCTGGACGTCGGCACCAGGGAACGCGCATTGCTGCATTGGGGAAATGTCACAGAAAATAATTTTAGTATTTTAGGGAAGGTGGGGGATGACAAAGAAAATGACACTGCGTTTCATCTCGCTGGCCACGGTTGAAAACACGGACTGTTCGTTCTTGTTGTTGTAGTACTTGTTGAAATCATTCGTTACAATGTAACTGATGCTGTACAACTCTGCAGTTTAGATTTTGTTTTGTAGCAGTTTACAGCAAACGATTGTTTAGGGAAAATGTTTTTTCTCATTTAGGTATAGCTTGTTGTTGTAATGTAAACCGATGCAGTGGACATTCCGTTGTTTTGGAAAGCTGCGTTATCCCACTCAATGCAATGTATTCTATTTTAATCTTTGATAATCGGTCCAACGTTTCTTCAATAGACTAACATTAATTGGCAACAGCATAATGACAGTATTTTAATAACAATATGGATATTTTGGATTTCCCCTCCCCCAATATTCTCTCGTTTCATTAGCTTTGTTTTATCCGGTTAAATCGGTAGATCCGGTGTCATTGGGAGATTATGATCAACTTCGTTCTGATCTTTAAAACTACAGGTTTCCTATTTTTCAAACCCCAGTTTGTAATCTCCCTTTTATCAGTAGAATATATCTATATATCTATATATCTATCCCTCTGCAACACTCCTGCCCTTGGCAGTATACTGTATCAGGTGTTAGGCTACAGACCTACCTACAGCTTGATCTTGTTCTGTGTGAAAATCTTCCTGGCCCCTGCCCTGCTGCCTGGCTAACCGGACTGACCCGCGCTAACCGGACTGACCCGACTGACCCGCGCTAACCGGACTGACCCGCGCTAACCGGACTGACCCGCGCTGACCCGCGCCTTGACGACGGTTTCATCTCAATTTAGGATCTTTTTTTCCAAAATAATAATTGAACCAGTAGGTACCATCGAAAGACACATCTAGACACATTTTCTCTTGCCGGGCTCACTTGAGAAACAAGAACAAACGTTTATTTTCAACTTCAGAGTAGGCCTAAGTGTTTTATTATCTCCTCTCCAAATAATAGTTGAACATTTCACTGTGGACATTTAACCATGTCTGCTTCTGTCACAACAGACATGTTCTTCAGGGATGTCAGGCAGCGTATCTATTGAGGCTTTCTATCGTGTTGTTGCATGTCAATAAACTCATTGGACTGTTTTTAGGAGGTTGGATTGGGTGTAGTGATCTTTATCCCACATAGCCCTGTATGTAATGTAGGTTTCATGTAGTATGTTCAATATCAGCCTCCCACCACGTTTCCATGGTGAATCTAACTGTATGCATATTCGCCTTAGGGCTTATTGATGTCAGTGAACAGCATAGGCCTTCTGTATCCTAGAGCACAAAGGTTGATGTTATTAACTGCTGTGTCTTTTTTCTGGCCCACTGTAATTGATTTGTGCACATGTGTAATAGTGTCTATATAACCGCTTGGCTGAGAAAGGGAGAGACTTGGAGACTTAAAGACTTCATAGATAATGGGGATTTTTCTACAGTTGGTCAGAGGAATACGTTTAGTCTCTAACACTTTAAAATCCATCTCTGTCTCTCTCTCTCTTTCCCTTTCCATCCCTCAGTGTTTCTCTCCCTCCATCCCTCTCTCTAGTTTCCAGATATCTGGTCATTCAGTATCACAGATGGGTTCCCCAGAGATTTGCCTCCTACTTTCTCATCTAGTTAATTCTCTCGTGGGGGTTTTGAAAAACATGTGTTGTCATTTATCAGGTGTACCTTAGCCCCGCAGTCTACCTCCACTAACCCGAGCGCACACACACACACACACACACACACACACACACACACACACACACACACACACACACACACATTCAGGGTTAAGTTGAGAACAGACTGTACAGAGTTTAGATGTAGGGATTTAAAGGACTATAGACACACACACACACACACACACACACACAGACTGCTGAGATTGATAAGCACAATGTGTGTGTGGGCAGTTGTGTGTCTGAGGTGCCACTAGCTAGAACCTGCCCTTTGACTGCACTGACTAGTAATCCCCTGTCCTTTCTGCAGAGACACTGAGCCTCTTCGCCCATCTGTGCTGTACACACACACACACACACACTCCCTAAAACAAGAGCAAATGACATTTTAAATCTCATTTTTACTCACTTAAAAAAAAAACTCTAGACAGACACTATTTAGGAAGATATTTTCCAAAGTTGTATTTGGAGATGCTGTGCTGCTGTTAAGGTGCTGCTGTTAAGGTGCTGCTGTTAAGGTGCTGCTGTTAAGGTGCTGCTGTTAAGGTGTGTTAACTCAGCTCAGTAAAGCAGTACTAAAGGGTTTGACAAATATGATGTCATCAATGTATTTGAACTTTGGGTTAAAAATGCCAGTCTTCCTCTCCTCCCTGTTTCAGATCAAAGTCCTTTAAATCTCTAAATCTAAGCTACACTGTACTCAACTTAACCCTACATTTATATAACCCTTTTCTTTGTGTGGTGTGGGTCAAGATAACAGCCTTACATAAGAACCAGCCATTAAACAATCTGGTTGGGCAGGTTAAAAGAGATCAGTATATGGGCCCATGCTGGTCTGTGCTTTCTTAATGTACTGTTAAAGAGAATTTGACACACAGAGAGACGTTGCGAGGATTGATGCATCCGCAACTCCTTTTTTTGTGAAAAATAATGTTGACTTTGACACAGCTAGAAATCATATTCAAATCCCACAAAGTTGTTCAGTCATTTGTTATTTTATGTGAAAGGTGACATTTGAGCAAAAATGTAGTTTGTGTGTGTTTGACTAGCAGCGACGAAGAGAGGGAATTGTTTTGGTTTGGTGTGTTTGACTAACAGCGACGAAGAGAGGGAATTGTTTTGGTTTGGTGTGTTTGACTAACAGCGTAGAAGAGAGGGAATTGTTTTGGTTTGGTGTGTTTGACTAACAGCGTAGAAGAGAGGGAATTGTTTTGGTTTGGTGTGTTTGACTAGCAGCGACGAAGAGAGGGAATTGTTTTGGTTTGGTGTGTTTGACTAGCAGCGTAGAAGAGGGAATGGTTTGGTGTGTTTGACTAACAGCGACGAAGAGAGGGAATGGTTTGGTGTGTTTGACTAACAGCGTAGAAGAGAGGGAATTGTTTTGGTTTGGTGTGTTTGACTAGCAGCGACGAAGAGAGGGAATTGTTTTGGTTTGGTGTGTTTGACTAGCAGCGTAGAAGAGAGGGAATTGTTTTGGTTTGGTGTGTTTGACTAGCAGCGTAGAAGAGAGGGAATGGTTTGGTGTGTTTGACTAACAGCGACGAAGAGAGGGAATGGTTTGGTGTGTTTGACTAGCAGCGACAAAAATAAGTAATTGGTTTGGTGTGTTTGACTAGCAGCGTAGAAAAGAGGGAATGGTTTGGTGTGTTTGACTAGCAGCAACGAAGAGAGGGAATTGTTTTGGTTTGGTGTGTTTGACTAGCAGCGTAGAAGAGAGGGAATGGTTTGGTGTGTTTGACTAGCAGCAACGAAGAGAGGGAATTGTTTTGGTTTGGTGTGTTTGACTAGCAGCAACGAAGAGAGGGAATGGTTTGGTGTGTTTGACTAGCAGCAACGAAGAGAGGGAATGGTTTGGTGTGTTTGACTAACAGCGTAGAAGAGACGGAATGGTTTGGTGTGTTTGACTAGCAGCGACGAAGAGAGGGAATGGTTTGGTGTGTGTGACTAGCAGCGACGAAGAGAGGGAATGGTTTGGTGTGTGTGACTAGCAGCAACGAAGAGAGGGAATGGTTTGGTGTGTTTGACTAACAGCGACAAAGAGAGGGAATTGTTTTGGTTTGGTGTGTTTGACTAACAGCGTAGAAGAGAGGGAATGGTTTGGTGTGTTTGACTAGCAGCGACGAAGAGAGGGAATTGTTTTGGTTTGGTGTGTTTGACTAACAGCGTAGAAGAGAGGGAATGGTTTGGTGTGTTTGACTAACAGCGACGAAGAGAGGGAATTGTTTTGGTTTGGTGTGTTTGACTAACAGCGTAGAAGAGAGGGAATTGTTTTGGTTTGGTGTGTTTGACTAACAGCGTAGAAGAGAGGGAATTGTTTTGGTTTGGTGTGTTTGACTAACAGCGTAGAAGAGAGGGAATTGTTTTGGTTTGGTGTGTTTGACTAGCAGCGTAGAACAGAGGGAATTGTTTTGGTTTGGTGTGTTTGACTAACAGCCAAGAAGAGAGGGAAGGGTTTTGGTTTGGTGTGTGTTTAGTTGTGGAATTAATATTTGACTGTGTGTTTGAGGGAATGCTTTTGTGTTTGTGTATTTGAAGGAATGCATGTGTGTGTGTCTAGCTGTGTATTGGATCAATATTGTAAACCTCAAAAAGTGCTACCAAGGGATGCATAAATGTGTAGTTTATTGGAGCGTGCTGTTCACCTACCCCCTACCGCTCCCCGCCTTTCATTTTAGAAACCCCTGTATGATTCTCAGACCAAAACAGCACATTCCAGCACCACACAGTAGGGGATCTAAACCCCAGATACAAAACCATGACTAGATCTTAAAGTGTGTGTGTGTGTGCGTGTGCGTGTGCATGTGCGTGTGCGTGTGCGTGTGTGTGTGTGTCTTTTTCAAATGTCCAAAATCAATGGCTATTTCTAGTAGGTCGACTGATTATGATTTTTCAACACCGATACCGATTATTGGAGGACCAAAATAAGCCGATACCGATTAATCGGACGATTTTTATATATACAGTGGGCAGAACATGTATTTGATACACTGCCGATTTTGCAGGTTTTCCTACTTACAAAGCATGTAGAGGTCTGTAATTTTTTATCATAGGTACACTTCAACTGTGAGAGACGGAATCTAAAACAAAAATCCAGAAAATCACATTGTATGATTTTTAAGTAATTAATTTGCATTTTATTGCATGACATAAGTATTTGATCACCTACCAACCAGTAAGAATTCCAGCTCTCACAGACCTGTTAGGTTTTCTTTAAGAAGCCCTCCTGTTCTCCACTCATTACCTGTATTAACTGCACCTGTTTGAACTCGTTACCTGTATAAAAGACACCTGTACACACACTCAATCAAACAGACTCCAACCTCTCCACAATGGCCAAGACCAGTGGGCTGTGTAAGGACATCAGGGATAAAATTGTAGACCTGCACAAGAATGGGATTGGCTATAGGACAATAGGCAAGCAGCTTGGTGAGAAGGCAACAACTGTTGGCGCAATTATTAGAAAATGGAAGAAGTTCAAGATGACAGTCAATCACCCTCAGTCTGGGGCTCCATGCAAGATCTCACCTCGTGGGGCATCAATGATCATGAGGAAGGTGAGGGATCAGCCCAGAACTACACGGCAGGACCTTCTCAATGACCTAAAGAGAGCTGGGACCACAGTCTCAAAGAAAACCATTAGTAACACACTATGCCGTCATGGATTAAAATAATGCAGCGCACACAAGGTCCCCCTGCTCAAGCCAGCGCATGTCCAGGCCCGTCTGAAGTTTGCCAATGATCATCTGGATGATCCAGAGGAGGAATGGGAGAAGGTCATGTGGTCTGATGAGACAAAAATAGAGCTTTTTGGTCTAAACTCCACTCGCCGTGTTTGGAGGAAGAAGAAGGATGAGTACAACCCCGAGAACACCATCCCAACCGTGAAGCATGGAGGTGGAAACATCATTCTTTGGGGATGCTTTTCTGCAAAGGGGACAGGACGACTGCACCGTATTGAGGGGAAGATGGATGGGGCCATGTATCGCGAGATCTTGGCCAACAACCTCCTTCCCTCAGTAAGAGCATTGAAGATGGGTCGTGGCTGGGTCTTCCAGCATAACAAGGACCTGAAACACACAGCCAGGGCAACGAAAGAGTGGCTCCGTAAGAAGCATCTCAATGTCCTGGAGTGGCCTAGCCAGTCTCCAGACCTGAACCCAATAGAACATATTTGGAGGGAGCTGAAAGTCCGCATTTCCCAACAACAGCCCCGAAACCTGAAGGATCTGGAGAAGGTCTGTATGGAGGAGTGGGCCAAAATCCCTGCTGCAGTGTGTGTGCAAACCTGGTCAAGAACTACAGGAAACGTATGATCTCTGTAATTGCAAACAAAGGTTTTTGTACCAAATATTAAGTTCTAATTTTCTCATGTGTCAAATTCTTATGTCATGCAATAAAATGCTAATTAATTACTTAAAAATCATACAATGTGATTTTCTGGATTGTTGTTTTAGATTCCGTCTCTCACAGTTGAAGTGTACCTTTGATAAAAATTACAGACCTCTACATGCTTTGTAAGTAGGAAACACTGCAAAATCTGCAGGTTATCAAATACTTGTTCTCCCCACGGTATCTATTTGTAATTATGACAATTACAACAATACTGATTGGAACACTTTTATTTTCACTTAATATAACACATAAATAGAATCTATTTAGTCTCAAAATAAATAATGAAACATATACAATTTGGTTTAAATAATGCAAAACCACAGAAAATAAAAGTGCAATAAGTGAAAAGTAAAAAAGCTAACGTTTAGGTTCCTTGCTCAGAACATATGAAAGCTGGTGGTTCAATATTCCCAGTTCTTCAATATTCCCAGTTAAGAAGTTTTAGGTTGTAGTTATAGGAATTATGATGCTTTCACTCTTTCTCTCTATACCATTTGTATGTCATATACCTTTGACTATTGGATGTTCTAATAGGCACTTTAGTATTGCCAGTCTAATCTCAGGAGTTGATAGGCTTGAAGTCATAAACAGCGCTGTGGTTCAAGTATTGCTAACAGCTGCTGGCAAACACAGTGAAGTTTGAATGAACGCTTACGAGCCTGCTGCCGCCTACCACCGCTCAGTCAGACTGCTCTATCAAATATCAAATCATAGACTTATATTAGAATTAATAAACACAGAAATACAAGCATTTGATATGGTCAACTCTAATTTCGAAAACGGGGAACTGTTCCGTATTTTACTGAATGGGTGGGTGGCAACCATAAGTCTAAATATTGCTGTTACATTGCACAACCTTCAATGTTATGTCATAATTATGTAAAATTCTTGCAAATTAGTTCGTAACGAGCCAGGCGGCCCAAAATGTTGCATATACCCTGACTCTGCGTGCAATAAACCCAAGAGAAGTGACCCAATTCTCCTAGTTAATATTGCCTGCTAACATTAATTTATTTGAACTAAATATGCATGTTTAAAAATATATACTTCTGTGTATTGATTTTAAGAAAGGCATTGATGCTTATGTACATTCATGCAACGATTGTGCTTTTGTTAAATCATCACCTGTTTGGCGAAGTAGTGATTCGATGATATATTAACAGGCGCCACATTGATTATATGCAACGCAGGACACGCTAGTTAACCTAGTAATATCATCAACCATCTGTAGTTAACTAGTGATTATGTGAAGATTGATTGTTTTTTATAAGATAAGTTTAATGCTATCTAGCAACTTACCTTGGCTCCTTGCTGCACTCGCGTAACAGGTGGTCAGCCTGCCACACAGTTTCCTCGTGGAGTGCAATGTAATCGGCCATAATCGGTGTCCAAAAATGCAGATTACCGATTTGTTATGAAAACTTGAAATCGGCCCTAATGAATCGGCCACGCCGACTAATCGGTCGTCCTCTAGTTTCTAGTGACCAAGGCTGGTTGTGTGAGTGTGTCCCGTGTGTGTGTCTAACACCTGGTCCGTGCGCGCGTATGATTCATCTCCCTTACTACGCCGATCTAATAGGTCCATATGATGGGATGAGAATACACAGAGGACCGCTGTCTTCCTTTGTTTGATATGGCCATTATTATCTGTGGGACGACTGCTACAGGACACAGGACACTGCTCATCTTCAGCCTATGGGCATTGTAGTGTTCAATGAAGCTGATTTGAATGAGCGATTTGAGTGAAGACGCCATCTCTTCTCTGCTCGAAAAGAGATGGGCAGTGTTGATGGGTCTTTTGATGGCTTTCATAGCCGTGTGCTCAAGGTCATGAAGACTTGGCCATTCAGCAAACAAAGACCAACCCAAAGACTAGGCTCCTGTGTGTTAATTAGCCCATGACTACACCTTAAGTGTGCTGTAAGATAAGTGAACGTATGTCTGAGTGAAGACAGAGAGCACTCAGGAGTTTTACTGCTTTTGATGCGTTTCAAAGCGATATACTCAAGGACGTGTTTCAGTCCATAAACCCCGTCTGAACATAAAGAGCTCCCAAATACTTTTATTTTCCTTCTAAGACACGACTAGATCTTTGTAAAGTGTATTAGTGTGATTCTATGTGAGTTCAACATCTATTGAGAGCTGAAGGGACCAGATGATGTTATTCATGGTCAGCTGATAGAAACCTGTTCTTCATGTATTCACTCTGGCTGGACAAGGGAAGTTTTTAATATAGGAACATCTTTATTTGGACTTATTAACACCAACACAGGTCTGGATCTGGCCTTTATTGGAGAGTTTGAGGGAAGCTGAACACGCTGCCAGAAACACACTCTTTCTCTCTCTCTCTCTCTCTCTTCACCTCCCTCCCCCTGCTACCGGGCAGGTTCTCTCTCTTTCCCTCCCCCTGCTACCGGGCCGGTTCTCCTTCTCTCTCCACCTCACTCCCCCTGCTACCGGGACGGCTCTCCCTCTCCCTCTGCTAACGGACCGGTAGGGTGTTGTGCATGAGCGATCAGAGAATGGGGGTTAATGTGAGTGTTTTTGTTTAAGCATGCTGTGCCCACTAGGTATGGCATAACACCAGCCAAGGCTTATTGCCCACTGGAGCATGCTGGGTAATGTAGTCTGGAAGAGAGAGTTATGCTGTTCACTCCAAATGTACAGTGAGAGAAGATGGAGAGCCAGAGAGAGGGCGAGAGGCAGGGGGGAGTGAAAGGGAGACAGAGGGAGGACGAGAGGCAGGGGGAGTGAAAGGGAGACAGAGGGAGGACGAGAGGCAGGGGGAGTGAAAGGGAGACAGAGGGAGGGGGAGAGGCAGGGGGGAGTGAAAGGGAGACGGGGGGAGTGAAAGGGAGACGGGGGGAGTGAAAGGGAGACAGAGGGAGGGTGAGAGGCAGGGGGAGTGAAAGGGAGACAGAGGGAGGGCGAGAGGCAGGGGGGAGTGAAAGGGAGACAGAGGGAGGGGGAGAGGCAGGGGGAGTGAAAGGGAGACAGATGGAGGGGGACTAAAACAGAGAGGGTGGAGAGATAAAGAGGCAGTTTATGGATACAATTTGTATTTATTTTATTTCACCTTTATTTAACCATTTAGGCTAGTTGAGAACAAGTTCTCATTTACAACTGCGACCTGGCCAAGATCAAGCAAAGCAGTGCGACACGAACAACAACACAGAGTTACACATGGAATAAACAAACATACAGCCAATAATACAATAGAAGAAATGTAAAAAAGTCTACATACTGTGTGTGCAAATGAGGTAGGATAAGGGAGGTAAGGCAATAAATTGGCCATAGTGGTGAAATAATTACAATATAGCAATTAAACACTGGAGTGATAGATGTGCAGAAGATGAGTGTGCAAGTAGAGATACTGGGGTGCAAAGGAGCTAAATAAATAAAATAAATAACGGTATAGGGATGAGGTAGTTGGATGGGCTATTTACAGATGGGCTATGTACAGGTGCAGTGATCTGTGAGCTGCTCTGACAGCTGGTGTTTAAAGTTAGTGAGGGAGATCTACGACTCCAGCTTCAGTGATTTATGCAGTTCGTTCCAGTCATTGGCAGCAGAGAACTGTAAGGAAAGGTGGCCAAAGGAGTAATTGGCTTTGGGGGTGACCAGTGAAATATACCTGCTGGAGCGTGTGCTGCGGGTGGGTACTGCTATGGTGACCAGTGAGCTGAGATAAGACAGGGCTTTAACTAGCAGAGACTTATTGATGACCTGGAGCCAGTGGGTTTGGCGACGAATATGAAGCGAGGGCCAGCCAACAGGTCGCAGTGGTGGGTAGTATATGGGGCTTTGGTGACAAAACGGATGGCACTGTGATAGACTTCATCCAATTTGCTGAGCAGAGTGTTGGAGGCTATTTTGTAAATGACATCGCCGAAGTCAAGGATCGGTAGGACAGTCAGTTTTACAAGGGTATGTTTGGCAGCATGAGTGAAGGATGCTTTGTTTGCGAAATAGGAAGCCGATTCTAGATTTAATTTTGGATTGGAAATGTTTAATATGAGTCTGGAAGGATAGTTTACAGTCTAACCAGACACCTAGGTATTTGTAGTTGTCCACATATTCTAAGTCAGAACCGTCCAGAGTAGCTGGACGGGCGGGCAGGTGTGGGAAGCGATCGGTTGAAGAGCATGCCTTTAGTTTTACTTGCATTTAAGAGCAGGTGGAGGCCACGGAAGGAGAGTTGTATGGCATTGAAGCTCGTCTGGAGGGTTGTTAACACAGTGTCCAAAGAAGGGCCAGAAGTATACAGAATGGTGTCGTCGGGGTAGAGGTGGATCAGAGAATCACCAGCAGCAAGAGCGACATCACTGATTTATTCAGAGAAAAGAGTCGGCCCAAGAATTTAACCCTGTGGCACCCCCATAGAGACTGCCAGAGGTCCGGACAACAGGCCCTCCGATATGACACACTTAACTCTGTCTGAGAAGTAGTTGGTGAACCAGGTGAGGCAGTTATTTGAGAAAACAAGGCTGTTGAGTCTGCCAATAAGAACATGGTGATTGACAGAGTCGAAAGCCTTGGCCAGGTCTATGAATACAGCTGCACAGTACTGTCTCTTATCGGTTATGATATCATTTAGGACCTTGAGCGTGGCTGAGGTGTACCCATGACCAGCTCAGAGAAGGTACGGTGGGATTCGAAATGGTCTGTTTGTTAACTTGGTTTTGAAGACTTTAGAAAGGCTGGGTAGGATAGAAATAGGTCTGCAGCAATTTGGGTCCCCCTTTGAAGAGGGGGATGACCATGGCAGCTTTCCAATCTTTTGGGATCTCAGACGATACGAAAGAGAGGTTGAACAGGCTAGTATAGGGGCTGCAACAATTTCAGCGCATAATTTTAGAAAGAGATTGTCTAGCCCAGCTGATTTGTAGGGGTCCAGACTTTTGTAGGCTACCTGGATTTGGGTGAAGGAGAAATTGGGGAGGCTTGGGCAAGTTGCTGTGGGTGGTGCAGGGCTGTTGACCAGGCTAGGGGTAGCCAGCTGGAAAGCATGGCCAGCTGTAGAAAAATGCTTTGAAATTCTCAATGATGGTGTATTTATCGGTGGGGACAGTGTTTCCGAGCCTCAGTGCAGTGGGCAGCTGGGAGGAGGTGCTCTTATCGACTGTATGGTGGAGATCTGCAGCATAGATTGACATTCCTCACAATATCCATCGAGTCTGTGTTGTTGCTTTGTTACGCCTGTGGATCTTCTACAAATGGCATGAATACGGTTTGGATGGAATACACAGTATGTTCTGAAAGCACAGCCTCCCTCTTACAAGTACTGGAGATGTGGGTTTAAATACATGTATTGTTTGAGTTGGTATTTCTCTATTAGTGGTTGGCCAAGGCCAGTAAACAAGAAAACCTTGTATTTGTCTCTGTTGCAAAATCGATTTGTCCATTACCAGTGTTTTTTTTTGTTTTTTTTTTTGTTTTGGATGTTCATATTTACTTGGCACAAAAACATGTGCTTTCTAGAACCTTAAAGGGTTTTTTCGGCTGTCCTCATAGGAGAACCCTTTGAAGAACCCTTTTTGTTTCTTCAAAGCGGGTTCTACAGAGGGTTCTACATGGAACCCAAAAAGGTTCTACCTGGAACTAAAAAGTGTTCTCCTAGGGGGACAGCCAAACTCTTTTGGAACCCTTTTTTCTAAGCGTGTACAGTGCCTTGCCAAAGTATTCAATAGTTCACATTTCTTCACATTTTATTTTTTACATGTTCTGTCAACAGTCTATCCAAAATACTCCAATGTCAAAGTGGAATAACATTTTTAACATTTTGTAAAACAAAATCATATAAATGAAATAACTAAAATATAGTGGTTGCATAAGTATTCAGCTCCTTGAATCAATCCTTTAGAAACACCTGTGAGTCTTGGGCGAGACTCCAAGAGCTTTCCACTCCTGGATTGTGCAATATTAGCCCATTATTACTTTCAGAATTCTTCAAGCTCTGTCAAGATGTAGGGGATCACGGCTGGGCAGCAATTTTCAAGTGTATTCCTTTTCCGTGTTCATTTTTATTTTTTAACTTTTAGTGCCTTGTTGAAATACAAAATCGTTGTTTTAAATATTTGTATTCTGTATATTTGTATTCTTCTTGTCATTTAAATAATTATTATGGAGTCATTACAATGTTGTTGATCCATCCTCACTCTTTGTCCATCACAGCCTTTGAACTCTGTAACTGTTTTAAAATCACCAATGACCTCATGGTAACATCCCTGAGCAGGTTCCTTCCTGTCCTGCAGCTCAGTTCAGAAGGACGACTGTATCCCTGAGCAGGTTCCTTCCTGTCCTGCAGCTCAGTTCAGAAGGACGACTGTATCCCTGAGCAGGTTCCTTCCTGTCCTGCAGCTCAGTTCAGAAGGACGACACTGTCTTTGATGTGTCTGGGTGGGTTAATACATCATCCACAGCATAATTATTAACTTGGTCAGGCTTAAAGAGATATTCAATGTCTGATTTGTTATTGTTACCCATCTACCAATCACAGGCCTTATTTGAGGCTTTCTCAAAGCTTTGTGGTCTTTGTCGTTGAATCTGTGTTTGAAATTCAATAGTTGACTCCGGGACCTTACAGATGTTGTATGTACCGGGGGACAGAGGAGGGGTTAGTCATAAGAAAATCACTCCATATAGTTTATGTCATTTGTTAAGCCAAATGTGACTCCTGAACTCATTTAAGTTTGCCTGAACAAAGAGGCTGAATGCTTCCGCAACGACTGTATTTTAGTTATCACACTTTTAGTAACACAAAAACATCTTCCACTTTGATATTAGAGTATTTTGACTAGATTGTTTTAAATCACACTTGAAACAAAATGTGAAGGAATCCAAGGGGATGAAACACAGTGCCTTGCAAAAGCCACACACACACACACACACACACACACACACACACACACACACACACACACACACACACACACACACACACACACACACACACACAAATATATAAAAAAAGAATATATAAAAAATATATATATATATATATGTATGTATGTACAGTGCCTTGCGAAAGTATTCGGCCCCCTTGAACTTTGCGACCTTTTGCCACATTTCAGGCTTCAAACATAAAGATATAAAACTGTATTTTTTTGTGAAGAATCAACAACAAGTGGGACACAATCATGAAGTGGAACGACATTTATTGGATATTTCAAACTTTTTTAACAAATCAAAAACTGAAAAATTGGGCGTGCAAAATTATTCAGCCCCTTTACTTTCAGTGCAGCAAACTCTCTCCAGAAGTTCAGTGAGAATCTCTGAATGATCCAATGTTGACCTAAATGACTAATGATGATAAATACAATCCACCTGTGTGTAATCAAGTCTCCGTATAAATGCACCTGCACTGTGATAGTCTCAGAGGTCCGTTAAAAGCGCACAGAGCATCATGAAGAACAAGGAACACACCAGGCAGGTCCGAGATATTGTTGTGAAGAAGTTTAAAGCCAGATTTGGATACAAAAAGATTTCCCAAGCTTTAAACATCCCAAGGAGCACTGTGCAAGCGATAATATTGAAATGGAAGGAGTATCAGACCACTGCAAATCTACCAAGACCTGGCCGTCCCTCTAAACTTTCAGCTCATACAAGGAGAAGACTGATCAGAGATGCAGCCAAGAGGCCCATGATCACTCTGGATGAACTGCAGAGATCTACAGCTGAGGTGGGAGACTCTGTCCATAGGACAACAATCAGTCGTATATTGCACAAATCTGGCCTTTATGGAAGAGTGGCAAGAAAGCCATTTCTTAAAGATATCCATAAAAAGTGTTGTTTAAAGTTTGCCACAAGCCACCTGGGAGACACACCAAACATGTGGAAGAAGGTGCTCTGGTCAGATGAAACCAAAATTGAACTTTTTGGCAACAATGCAAAACGTTATGTTTGGCGTAAAAGCAACACAGCTGAACACACCATCCCCACTGTCAAACATGGTGGTGGCAGCATCATGGTTTGGGCCTGCTTTTCTTCAGCAGGGACAGGGAAGATGGTTAAAATTGATGGGAAGATGGATGGAGCCAAATACAGGACCATTCTGGAAGAAAACCTGATAGAGTCTGCAAAAGACCTGAGACTGGGATGGAGATTTGTCTTCCAACAAGACAATGATCCAAAACATAAAGCAAAATCTACAATGGAATGGTTCAAAAATAAACATATCCAGGTGTTAGAATGGCCAAGTCAAAGTCCAGACCTGAATCCAATCGAGAATCTGTGGAAAGAACTGAAAACTGCTGTTCACAAATGCTCTCCATCCAACCTCACTGAGCTCGAGCTGTTTTGCAAGGAGAAATGGGAAAAAATTTCAGTCTCTCGATGTGCAAAACTGATAGAGACATACCCCAAGCGACTTACAGCTGTAATCGCAGCAAAAGGTGGCGCTACAAAGTATTAACTTAAGGGGGCTGAATAATTTTGCACGCCCAATTTTTCAGTTTTTGATTTGTTAAAAAAGTTTGAAATATCCAATAAATGTCGTTCCACTTCATGATTGTGTCCCACTTGTTGTTGATTCTTCACAAAACAATACAGTTTTATATCTTTATGTTTGAAGCCTGAAATGTGGCAAAAGGTCGCAAAGTTCAAGGGGGCCGAATACTTTCGCAAGGCACTGTATGTATGTATATGTGTGTGTGTGTGTATGTATATATGTGTGTGTGTGTGTATATATATATACGGAGTGTGTGTGTGTATGTATGTATGTATGTATGTATGTATGTATATGTACACACAGGCACACACACAGGCACACACACTCCGTGCCACAGTAAGTAAAGATGACAGGCAGGGCCATGGGTTTTAGCTGTAGCATTGTGTGTACAGCTACTGTGTACTGCTTTGTCATCCCATGTTAGGTGTCAAATGCAGGAGGCTGCGCATTCAAATAAACCTGAAGGTCAACCAACCCTGCTGCTGCCACACACACAGACATATAAATGTCACATATGTTTAATCCTCTGTCGTCTTCCGAGTACCCCTCCCTCCCTCCTCTGGTTGTCTCTGTGCCACCTCATCTTCCTCCTGATGATCTTCTGACTTTGTTATTAAATATTCTGCTGTGTTTTTATAGGGTGACTCACATTGGTGAAAAAGACAGACATTGAAAGACTGGGTGATTATTTGATTCTACAAAATGTCACTGCTTTCTCCAGTTTTAACCACATGATTCCTGTACAGCTTGTACATTTTGAGTCCTACTTTTTTGTGGGGGAGGTGGCGGGATACGTTGGTATCCTGCGGCCATAGTCAGAAGTACTTCTAACACCCACCCCACCTGTCTGTACGTCTGCACGTCTGTACGTCTGTCTGTACGTCTGTCTGTTCTTCCACAGTCTTAATTGATACTTAGGTCGACAGGGAGACACTCTGCTTTATAATTGTATAAGTTAGATTCTGACCAGTGTTAGATTCTGACTGGTGTGTCTGACCAGTGTTAGATTCTGACTGGTGTGTCTGACCAGTGTTAGATTCTGACTGGTGTGTCTGACCAGTGACCAGCTATGGGTCAAAGGTAGCTGTTAACCATGTCAATCTGCTTGTCACCTCTCGAACACACACTCACCTTTTGACTGTAGCAATGGTTCAGTTAAATTAGGCTGGATGGGTTTTTAGGGAATGGTTCAGTTAAATTAGGCTGGATGGGTTTTTAGAGAATGGTTCAGTTAAATTAGGCTGGATGGGTTTTAGGGAATGGTTCAGTTAAATTAGGCTGGATGGGTTTTTAGGGAATGGTTCAGTTAAATTAGGCTGGATGGGTTTTTAGGGAATGGTTCAGTTAAATTAGGCAGGATGGGTTTTTAGGGAATGGTTCAGTTAAATTAGGCTGGATGCGTTTTTAGGGAATGGTTCAGTTAAATTAGGCTGGATGCGTTTTTAGGGAATGGTTCAGATAAATTAGGCTGGATGGGTTTTTAGGGAATGGTTCAGTTAAATTAGGCTGGATGGGTTTTTAGGGAATGGTTCAGTTAAATTAGGCTGGATGGGTTTTTAGGGAATGGTTCAGTTAAATTAGGCTGGATGGGTTTTTAGGGAATGGTTCAGTTAAATTAGGCAGGATGGGTTTTTAGGGAATGGTTCAGTTAAATTAGGCTGGATGCGTTTTTAGGGAATGGTTCAGTTAAATTAGGCTGGATGCGTTTTTAGGGAATGGTTCAGATAAATTAGGATGGATGGGTTTTTAGGGAATGGTTCAGTTAAATTAGGCTGGATGGGTTTTTAGGGAATGGTTCAGTTAAATTAGGCTGGATGGGTTTTTAGGGAATGGTTCAGTTAAATTAGGCTGGATGGGTTTTTAGGGAATGGTTCAGTTAAATTAGGCTGGATGGGTTTTTAGGGAATGGTTCAGTTAAATTAGGCTGGATGGGTTTTTAGGGAATGGTTCAGTTAAATTAGGCTGGATGGGTTTTTAGGGAATGGTTCAGATAAATTAGGATGGATGGGTTTTTAGGGAATGGTTCAGTTAAATTAGGCTGGATGGGTTTTTAGGGAATGGTTCAGTTAAATTAGGCTGGATGGGTTTTTAGGGAATGGTTCAGTTAAATTTGGCTGGATGGGTTTTTAGGGAATGGTTCAGTTAATTTTGGCTGGATGGGCTTTTAGGGAATGGTTCAGTTAAATTAGGCTGAATGGTTTTTAGGGAATGGTTCAGTTAAATTAGGCTGGATGGATTTTTAGGGAATGGTTCAGTTAAATTTGGCTGGTTGTGTTTTTAGGGAATGGTTCAGTTAAATTAGGATGGATGTGTTTTTAGGAAATGGTTCAGTTAAATTAGGCGGGATGTATTTTTAGGGAATGGTTCAGTTAAATTAAGATGGATGTGTTTTTAGGAAATGGTTCAAGGGCAAGTGTTACTCTATATAGGTCCTGATATTTTGAATGAAGGACGCTTACAGACCTTATAGCCCCCCCCCCCCCCAACAGCACCCACAAAGATCTCCTTACTGTGCTCCCCTCTCTTCTCACCCACTGTTGCTGCTTGACCGTGTCTCACCCTGGCTGTGTCTCACTCTGACAGCCAACTAGCTTTCCACGAACCCACGACCTTGTTGTTTCCAGCACCACGCTCCAACCCACTGAGACCCCCCATAGTACTACTGTTGTATCTCCAGACAGATGTCAAGGTATTTCTGCCTATCACAGCTAATATTATGACATTCACAAACCCATCTGCTGCACTGGATCAGTGTGAAGAGTCTATATTAGATGTTACTGTTAGAGGGTTCCTTCTACAGTCTCTCTCCCCCCCACGGTCTCTCACTCCCCCCACGGTCTCTCTCTCTGTCTCTCTCTCCCCCCACGGTCTCTCTCTCGGTCTCTCTCTCTCCCCACGGTCTCTCACTCCCCCCACGGTCTCTCTCTCTCTCTCCCCCCACGGTCTCTCACTCCCCCCACGGTCTCTCTCTCTCTCTCTCCCCCCATGGTCTCTCACTCCCCCCACGGTCTCTCACTCCCCCCACGGTCTCTCTCTCGGTCTCTCTCTCCCCCCACGATGTCTCTCTCGGTCTCTCTCTCCCCCCACGTCTCTCTCTCGGTCTCTCTCTCCCCCACGGTCTCTCTCTCTCTCTCCCCCCACGGTCTCTCTCTCGGTCTCTCTCTCCCCCCACGGTCTCTCTCTCTCTCTTTCCCCCCACGGTCTCTCTCTCTCTCTCTCCCCCCACAATCTCTCTCTCTCTCTCTCCCCCCACGGTCTCTCTCTCGGTCTCTCTCTCTCCCCCACGGTCTCTCACTCCCCCCACGGTCTCTCTCTCTGTCTCTCTCTCCCCCCACAATCTCTCTCTCTCTCTCTCCCCCCACGGTCTCTCTCTCGGTCTCTCTCTCTCCCCCACGGTCTCTCACTCCCCCCACGGTCTCTCTCTCTCTCTCTCTCTCTCTCTCTCTCTCCCCCCACGGTCTCTCTCTCGGTCTCTCTCTCTCCCCCACGGTCTCTCACTCCCCCCACGGTCTCTCTCTCTCTCTCTCTCTCTCTCCCCCCACGGTCTCTCTCTCGGTCTCTCTCTCTCCCCCACGGTCTCTCACTCCCCCCACGGTCTCTCTCTCTGTCTCTCTCTCCCCCCACGGTCTCTCTCTCTCTCTCCCCCCATGGTCTCTCACTCCCCCCACGGTCTCTCTCTCGGTCTCTCTCTCCCCCCACGGTGTCTCTCTCTGTCTCTCTCTCCCCCCACGGTCTCTCTCTCGGTCTCTCTCTCCCCCCACGGTCTTTCTCTCGGTCTCTCTCTCCCCCCACGGTCTCTCTCTCTCACCCCCCACGGTCTCTCTCTCGGTCTCTCTCTCTCCCCCACGGTCTCTCTCTCTCTCCCCCCACGGTCTCTCTCTCCTTTCCCCCCACGGTCTCTCTCTCTCTCTCTCCCCCCACGATCTCTCTCTCTCTCTCCCCCTACGGTCTCTCTCTCTTTCTCTCTCTCTGATTTATGAAAGTGAAATAGAGATTGCGTCTTGTGTAACTTCTGCCAGGGCGCACACACCGTGTGTGTGTGTGTGTGTGTGTGGTTTTCAGAGTGTCAGAGTTAAAAGTATCCATAAGTTTTCATCTGTTTATACTGCTGTGTGTGTGTGTGGCACGTGCCTTGCCCCCCTTATTAAACACACTCAGCTAGCTGCTCCAAAATGGGTTCAGATGATGTGCTCATCACAGGGTTTTTCTTAAAGCTGCGTGGCCTTTCACCTCTCTTATTTCAAACAGGGATTTCACAGGAATTTGGGGATTTTTTAATACCCTCTTAATACCCTCCAAAGTTTTGTAGGAATGTATTTGTCCGTTTTATAAAGCAGCCGGTCTGCTCCGCCTGGTTCTGGCATCAAGAGTATTTTTTGTGTGTGTGAGGAATGGGGGTTATTTCATCAACATCACTATTACAATAGTATACGGATGGTCAATATACATTGTGTTTAAACACAAAACATGAGCCTGGTTTTCTGTTGTTTTAAACCTGAGCACTGCTTTGTGAGGAGAGAGGCAGGCGCTCTATTGCAGCTTTGGAGAGGTCAGTGTGTGTGGGATGGGAACAATCTGAGCAGACAGAGGGGGAGAGAGGCTCGCTCTCTATTGCAGCTTTGGAGAGGTCAGTGTGTGGGATGGGAACAATCTGAGCAGACAGAGGGGGAGAGAGGCAGGCGCTCTATTGCAGCTTTGGGGGGGTCAGTGTGTGTGGGATGGGAACAATCTGAGCAGACAGAGGGGGAGAGAGGCTCGCGCTCTATTGCAGCTTTGGAGAGGTCAGTGTGTGTGGGATGGGAACAATCTGAGCAGACAGAGGGGGAGAGAGGCTCGCGCTCTATTGCAGCTTTGGAGAGGTCAGTGTGTGGGATGGGAACAATCTGAGCAGACAGAGGGGGAGAGAGGCAGGCGCTCTATTGCAGCTTTGGGGGGGTCAGTGTGTGTGGGATGGGAACAATCTGAGCAGACAGAGGGGGAGAGAGGCAGGCGCTCTATTGCAGCTTTGGAGAGGTCAGTGTGTGTGGGATGGGAACAAACTGAGCAGACAGAGGGGGAGAGAGAGACAGAACAACAAGGTAACGGTAGCCAAGGCAACACAGCTACAAGTAAGACTTGCTAACTTGTAGCAGCAACAATGTTGTTTTGCATCCCATATAACAGCCTGTCTTAACTGGAGTAGCCTAGACCAGTGGTTCCCATCCGGGGATACTAGGACCCCTGGGGGTACCTGGCCTATCCACAGGGGAGCTTGAGAAGACTGATGAGACCACAGGCCTACTGGTGAAAGGTACATGAGAGGTAGTCCGGGCAGAGCAACATTCAGTTGGTGGCACAGTAACCTTAAAAGGTTAGGAACGACTGGCCTAGAGAAGATAGATAATTGAGGCCACAGGCTGCACTTTCTCCCCAGCCCCATTCAGATAGAACTACCGTCTGTCTACCTGTTGGTTGCTCGTTGTAGCCTACTCCTTCTCATTTCGCTAGCTTTTTAATTCAGTCATTTTAATTCCATCTTGCATTGCATTAGTGAACTCTCAGTCCACTTGCTACACGTTGAGGCTCTCTGACGCTTTGATTGGCCAACGTAAACAACCCGCTACGCACGTGAAGGCTGCCAGGCGGCTGACGTGGCGTTCACCTTTAAAACAAACATTTAGTTGTTTTATTAAATGAATCATTTGAAATGTCATGGTGCAGTTCCTTCAGGATGTATTCAAACCCCTTGACTTATTCCACATTGTTACAGCCTGAATTCAACATGGATTGAATAGATTTGTTTCTCTCTACCCATCTACACACAATGCCCCATAATGCAATGTTTTTAGATTTATTTTGCAAAATGTATTGAAAATGAAATACAGAAATGTCATTTACATAAGTATTCACACCCCTGAGTCAATACAGTACATGCTAGAATCACCTTTGGCAGCAATTACAGCTGTAATTTAATTTGAAATGAAGTTGTAGACATTTCTAAAAACATAATTCCACGTTGACATTATGGGGTCTTGTGTGTTGGCCGACGACACAAAATGTAAATTAAATCAATTTTAAAGCCCAACTGTAACACAACAACATGTGGATGAAGTGGAGGGGTGTGAATACTTCCTGAAGGCTCTGTACATCCTGGTATGTAACAATGTCACGTGTATATCTTCATTTTAAAGTCCGTCTGTAACACAACAACATGTGGATGAAGTGGAGGGGTGTGAATACTTCCTGAAGGCTCTGTACATCCTGGTATGTAACAATGTCACGTGTAAATCTTCCTTTAAATCATAAAAATCCGATCCGGTGTTAAAATAGTTGTTATTTTTGTCTGTTTGGATATTTGAATAGCCATGCACATCTCGTGTGTGTGTGTGTGTGTGTGTGTGTGTGTGTGTGTGTGTGTGTGTGTGTGTGTGTGTGTGTGTGTGTGTGTGTGTGTGTGTGTGTGTGTGTGTGTGTGTGTGTGTGTGTGTGTGTGTGTGTGTGTGTGTGTGTGTGTGTGTGTAAAGTGATGTTGCTTAGCCTTAGACTGCATACCACCCCAGCTGACTGTAGTAACATAGTGTCCATTGTTCTTTCTCACAAGTCATAGGATGTTCTGGGAGTTGGGTTCCACCTGTGAAATACAATAACACATGTCCAAATGATGGATATATGGATGAAATATGTTTATGTTTGAGGCCAACACTCACAAACAAACACGCCCGCACACACACGGTGTTTCGTTCTGTTTGTTTGCTGACGGTGACTGGCAGAGAGAGAGGCATCTCAAGTCCCATGCTGAATCCCTGAAGACGCCTAGTAAACAGTCTTGCAGATCACACGTTTTTTTTACTAAAGGCCTGTATGCTAATGATGAGTCTTAATCCCAGTCAGACTTTAATTAAATACACGTCATCTATGTCTTTGTATATCATATCCCCCACCCGATGCACACACCTCCCTCACTGGAATTTTGGATTTTTTTTCTGGCTACCATTGTCTTGCACTCACTCACTCACTCACTCACTCACTCACTCACTCACTCATTCTCATTTTCCCTCTCTCACCTTCACTCTCTCCTTCACTCTCTCTCCCTCTCTCTCTCTCTCTCTCTCTCTGTCTCTGTCTCTCTCTCTGTGTCTCTCTCTCTCTGTGTCTCTCTCTCTGTGTCTCTCTCTCTGTGTCTCTCTCTCTCTGTGTCTCTCTCTCTCTGTGTCTCTCTCTCTCTGTGTCTCTGTGTCTCTCTGTCTCTGTCTCTGTCTCTCTCTCTGTCTCTGTCTCTCTCTGTCTCTCTCTCTCTCTCTCCCTCTCTCTCTCTCTCTCTCTCTGCCTCTCTGTCTCTGTCTCTCTGTCTCTGTGTCTCTCTCTCTGTCTCTCTCCCTCTCTCTCTCTCCCTCCCTCTCTGGGTCAGGTTGAAAGGCTTTACTGTCTCTACTGAACCTCTCTAGCTGAGACTCTCCAGTCTTCTGGTAAAACACAGGGTTTCTTCTAGCAGGGGAACTAGATGGTTTAATACAGCTTTTATTTCTGTGTGACTAAAAGCCTCCAACCTCTCAAAACACGTAATGACCCCTCACTCTAACGGCCTCTTTGGCCAAATTGGAGGTACATTATCTAACTTTAGGGTTCTCTCTTTGTGTGCTTGTGTTTGTGTGCTTATAGCTGTAATTATAGCTTGTAATTGCTAGAGTGACTCCGATTAGATATATATATATATTTTTTTTTAAATGTAGTTCAGAGTTAAGGGTCGACTATTATGTTATACTTTTTTTAAGTAGTTTGTGTTTGTAATTTAGAGAAAGAAAGAGAAAGTAGAGAGAGGAAAAAATAAAGTAGAGAAACAGACAGGAAGAGTTTGAAAGAGGGGGATTTCGGTCCTCTAAGCAGCTGTAGCACAGAGAACAAAGAGCCAGATGTTTCACTGGATGTATACATCTGAAGCATCCGGTTGGCGTTTCCACTCACTACCAAATATGGTGATGAGAGGAAGCCCAGTGGCCGGCATTGGGAGAAGGCGCAAAATCGATTTAGGCAGAAATAGATTTTTTTCTCATCGATGAAACATTTGATCTCCATACAATTTTCTGTTTCCAAATGACAGACTCTAGTCTTTCGTGGGTTAGTGATACTAACATTCAGCTGTAGTGTGTTAGGCAGACTGGCAGACAGGGAAACTGTCTGCCTGTCTGTAAGGAGCTCCCTGCCTGGGAATGATGTCTTTGTCTGGCTAATGACAATTAGCAACTTCATGTGAAAACATATAATAACAGGAGAGAAGAGCAGACACACATACAGAAGTGAGAAAGCAAACAGTATGTGTGTCTTTCTGACGGTTTGTCATGGCTTCCTTTGTTTTGGGAGGCGGAGAATGGTAGAACATTCCTCTGTCCAAACTGGTGTGTGTGTGTGTGTGTGTGTGTGTGTGTGTGTGTGTGTGTGTGTGTGTGTGTGTGTTAATGGTGATGATTCTGCTCACCTCTCCATATTTCTCAAGACGATGTGAAACCTAAAAGCTGAATCACGTGATCTCTGAATGTCTCCTTTCTCTCTCCATAGAAGACCACACTGACCTATTGATCGAACCAATACATTCAATGAAATGCTAATAAGAAAAACTAGCCTGAAGTTATCAAACTAACTTACAATCGTTTCAAGTGTATAAAGGTTGTGTTCGCGGGGTTACAAAGAAATCCATACATGTGACGGTCCATGTGACGGTCCATGTGACGGTCCATGTGACGGTCCATGTGACGGTCCATGTGACGGTTCATGTGACGGTCCATGTGACGGTTCATGTGACGGTTCATGTGACGGTCCATGTGACGGTCCATGTGACGGTCCATGTGACGGTTCATGCCCTAGTGTTCTCTATCTGCCTCTCACCTATCAGAATCCCTGGTGGCTGTGTGTGTGTCTGTGGTATTTAAATGTAGATGTTTTTAATTCTTGGGCTTTTCTCTGGACGCTCCACTGCTGTGTGACAGCGGTATCTCTGGACGCTCCACTGCTGTGTGACAGCGGTATCTCTGGACGCTCCACTGCTGTGTGACAGCGGTATCTCTGGACGCTCCACTGCTGTGTGACAGCGGTATCTCTGGACGCTCCACTGCTGTGTGACAGCGGTATCTCTGGACGCTCCACTGCTGTGTGACAGCGGTATCTCTGGACGCTCCACTGCTGTGTGACAGCGGTATCTCTGGACGCTCCACTGCTGTGTGACAGCGGTATCTCTGGACGCTCCACTGCTGTGTGACAGCGGTATCTCTGGACGCTCCACTGCTGTTTGACAGCGGTATCTCTGGACGCTCCACTGCTGTGTGACAGCGGTATCTCTGGACGCTCCACTGCTGTGTGACAGCGGTATCTCTGGACGCTCCACTGCTGTGTGACAGCGGTATCTCTGGACGCTCCACTGCTGTGTGACAGCGGTATCTCTGGACGCTCCACTGCTGTGTGACAGCGGTATCTCTGGACGCTCCACTGCTGTGTGACAGCGGTATCTCTGGACGCTCCACTGCTGTGTCACAGCGGTATCAACACAGTGTCATTTACCCACCCTGGCTTCAGGCGGGATTACAGCCCCATTCAAAATGCCACCTTCCATTTCCAAATCTCCTATAATTATAGCTTAATTCTTAGCTAGTGAAATGGACTAAAAACCAAGCCTTCGAGTTGCTTATTCCGTGTCTCTCTTTCTCTCCCTCCCTCAATATCTTTCTCTCCCTTACTCTCTCTCCATATCTCTCTCCAGCTCTCTTTCATA
>NC_048581.1:15389224-15674224 GCF_013265735.2 Oncorhynchus mykiss | reverse complement strand
TCTGTAGTTACTGATAGTGTTATGTGTTGCTGTCACTTTTCAATAGAAACAGTTGGACGTCCGCACGTCCGCATCTCAAATCCCCAACCATTTCCTCCCGCCTGCTCGCCTTGCCATCTATGAAATGTTTGGGTAAAATACCCATGACCCCGTCGACCACTTCCTCGCCGGGCGCCGCAGCTAAACATCAACAGAAGGTGTCCTCCGTTCTGTTCTGCCCGCGGCGGTGAATCGCAACGTCTCTGAGTGAGCCCAAGGTGCTGAATGAACAAAAAACAGTACAATCGTGATTCTAGTGATTCTACAGTTTTCTATGAGATTCTAAAGATTCTATGAGATTCTACAGTTTCTACAGATTCAATGCCTCCATCCTCTATTCCCCAAACAGAAAGAAGGAACATGCTTTGGAAAAAGACTGCAATTACTACTTTTAAAAAGGTGTATTGAGGGTTTTTGTGAGTGAATGCGAAGCTACCTGACCATGGTCTACACTAAGGGCAAGGTCATACTTCTGATATTCTGTGGAATCCTCGCTGTGCATTGTGGCTCCGCACTAATCTAACATTCCGTAATGTATTGACCCTATTGTCAGGAATTCTCCAGAATGTGAAAATAGATGTTAGAAGGAGGAGGAGAAGGTTCTGAGAAGTTAAGGTTATAGAACCGTCTGAAGTGAATGGACTCATGGCTGAAATAAGCTGTACATGCTTACCGTTTTCTGAACAGAGATAGTTTTGACACGTTTTGAATTCGTTTTTCAATTGATGGTTTTGACGACCTTGTCGATTGACAAAAGGGGCTACTGTTTGTGTTGTGGTGAAGAGCAAAATTTATCAGCCCCAGCCGTAGGTAGCCTTTTCTCTATTCTGTGACAGTTTAAAAAAACACAAAACATGTTTCTCTTTCAGGCAATATGCTTTATTAAGTTTGCTCCATCTCTTTTAAGAAGAAAATAAAATAAATGGTCCTGTATTTCCTCTCTAGTTTGTTGCTCCATAAATAAATGATCCTGTATTTCCTCTCTAGTTTGTTGCTCCATAAATAAATGATCCTGTATTTCCCCTCTAGTTTGTTGCTCCATAAAGAAATGATCCTGTATTTCCCCTCTAGTTTGTTGCTCCATACAGAAATGATCCTGTATTTCCTCTCTAGTTTGTTGCTCCATAAATAAATGATAATGTATTTCCCCTCTAGTTTGTTGCTCCATAAAGAAATGATCCTGTATTTCCCCTCTAGTTTGTTGCTCCATAAAGAAATGATCCTGTATTTCCCCTCTAGTTTGTTGCTCCATACAGAAATGATCCTGTATTTCCTCTCTAGTTTGTTGCTCCATAAATAAATGATCCTGTATTTCCCCTCTAGTTTGTTGCTCCATAAAGAAATGTTCCTGTATTTCCCCTCTAGTTTGTTGCTCCATACAGAAATGATCCTGTATTTCCTCTCTAGTTTGTTGCTCCATAAATAAATGATAATGTATTTCCCCTCTAGTTTGTTGCTCCATAAAGAAATGATCCTGTATTTCCCCTCTAGTTTGTTGCTCCATAAAGAAATGATCCTGTATTTCCCCTCTAGTTTGTTGCTCCATACAGAAATGATCCTGTATTTCCTCTCTAGTTTGTTGCTCCATAAATAAATGATCCTGTATTTCCCCTCTAGTTTGTTGCTCCATAAAGAAATGATCCTGTATTTCCCCTCTAGTTTGTTGCTCCATACAGAAATGGTCCTGTATTTCCCCTCTAGTTTGTTGCTCCATAAAGAAATGATCCTGTATTTCCCCTCTAGTTTGTTGCTCCATAAAGAAATGGTCCTGTATTTCCCCTCTAGTTTGTTGCTCCATAAAGAAATGGTCCTGTATTTCCCCTCTAGTTTGTTGCTCCATAAATAAATGATCCTGTATTTCCCCTCTAGTTTGTTGCTCCATAAATAAATGATCCTGTATTTCCCCTCTAGTTTGTTGCTCCATAAATAAATGATCCTGTATTTCCCCTCTAGTTTGTTGCTCCATAAAGAAATTGTCCTGTATTTCCCCTCTAGTTTGTTGCTCGATAAAGAAATGGTCCTGTATTTCCCCTCTAGTTTGTTGCTCCATAAAGAAATGATCCTGTATTTCCCCTCTAGTTTGTTGCTCCATACAGAAATGGTCCTGTATTTCCCCTCTAGTTTGTTGCTCCATAAAGAAATGATCCTGTATTTCCCCTCTAGTTTGTTGCTCCATAAAGAAATGGTCCTGTATTTCCCCTCTAGTTTGTTGCTCCATAAAGAAATGGTCCTGTATTTCCCCTCTAGTTTGTTGCTCCATAAAGAAATGTTCCTGTATTTCCCCTCTAGTTTGTTGCTCCATAAAGAAATGGTCCTGTATTTCCCCTCTAGTTTGTTGCTCCATAAAGAAATGGTCCTGTATTTCCCCTCTAGTTTGTTGCTCCATAAAGAAATGATCCTGTATTTCCCCTCTAGTTTGTTGCTCCATAAAGAAATGGTCCTGTATTTCCCCTCTAGTTTGTTGCTCCATAAAGAAATGATCCTGTATTTCCCCTCTAGTTTGTTGCTCCATAAAGAAATGGTCCTGTATTTCCCCTCTAGTTTGTTGCTCCATAAAGAAATGATCCTGTATTTCCCCTCTAGTTTGTTGCTCCATAAATAAATGGTCCTGTATTTCCCCTCTAGTTTGTTGCTCCATAAAGAAATGGTCCTGTATTTTCCCCTCTAGTTTGTTGCTCCATAAAGAAATGATCCTGTATTTCCCCTCTAGTTTGTTGCTCCATAAAGAAATGGTCCTGTATTTCCCCTCTAGTTTGTTGCTCCATAAAGAAATGGTCCTGTATTTCCCCTCTAGTTTGTTGCTCCATAAAGAAATGGTCCTGTATTTCCCCTCTAGTTTGTTGCTCCATAAAGAAATGATCCTGTATTTCCCCTCTAGTTTGTTGCTCCATAAAGAAATGATTCTGTATTTCCTCTCTAGTTTGTTGCTCCATAAAGAAATGATCCTGTATTTCCCCTCCAGTTTGTTGCTCCATAAAGAAATGATCCTGTATTTCCCCTCTAGTTTGTTGCTCCATAAAGAAATTAGAGGTAGAACGATTAATAGGCATGGCCGATTTTAATTAGGTCCGATTTCAAGTTTTCATAACAATCGGTAATCAGCATTTTTGGAGACTGATTGATTATGGCCGATTACATTGCATTCCACGAGGAAACTGTGTGGCAGACTGACCACCTGTTACGCGAGTGCAGCAAGGAGCCAAGGTAAGTTGCAAGCTAGAATTAAACTTATCTTATAAAAAACAATCAATCTTAACATAATCACTAGTTAACTACACATGGTTGATGATATTACTAGGTTAACTAGCGTGTCCTGCGTTGCATATAATCAATGCGGTGCCTGTTAATTTATCATCGAATCACAGCCTACTTCGCCAAACAGGTGATGATTTAACAAATACGCATTCAAGTAAAAACACAATTGTTTATTTTCTATACACAGAAGTATATATTTTTAAACCTGCGTATTTAGTTTAAATTAATACATTTTAGCAGGCAATATTAACTAGGGAAATTGTGCCACATCTGTTGCGCTCATGGCACACAGAGTCAGTGTATATGCAACAGTATGGGGCTCATGGCGAACTAATTTGCCAGAATTTTACATAATTATGACATAACATTGAAGGTTGTGTAATGTAACAGCAATATTTAGACTTAGGGATGCCACCCATTAGATAAAATACTGAATGGTTCCGTATTTCACTGAAAGAATAAACGTTTTGTTTTCGAAATGATAGTTTCCGGATTTGACCATATTAAATCAAATCAAATTTTATTGGTCACATACACATGGTTAGCAAATGTTAATGCGAGTGTAGCGAAATGCTTGTGCTTCTAGTTCCGACCATGCAGTAATATCTAACAAGTAATCAAACAATTTCACAACTTCCTTATACACACACAAGTGTAAAAGAATGAATAAGAATATGTACATACAAATATATGAATGAGTGATGGCTGAACTGCATAGGCAAGATGCAGTAGATGGTATAGAATACAGTATATACATATGAGATGAGTAATGTAGGTTATGTAAACATTATATAAAGTGCCATTGTTTAAAGTGATTAGTGATACATTTATTACATCCAATTTTTAATTATTAAATTGGCTAGAGATTTGAGTCAGTATGTTGGCAGCAGCCACTCGATGTTAGTGATGGCTGTTTAACAGTCTGATGGCCTTGAGATAGAAGCTGTTTTTCAGTTTCTCAGTCCCAGCTTTGATGCACCTGTACTGACCTCGCCTTCTGGATGATAGAGGTTTGGGGGGGGAACAGGCAGTGGCTAGGGTGGTTGTTGTTCTTGATGATCTTTTTGTCCTTCCTGTGACATCGGGGTGCTGTAGGTGTCCTGGAGGGCAGGTAGATTGCCCCCGATGATGCGTTGTGCAGACCTCACTACCCTTCGAGAGCCTTGCAGTTGTGGGCGGAGCAGTTGCCGTACTAGGCGGTGATACAGCCCAACAGGATGCTCTCGATTTTGCATCTGTAAAAGTTTGAGTGTTTTCGGTGATAAGCGAAGTTTCTTCAACCTCCTGAGGTTGAAGAGGCGCTGTTGCGCCTTCTTCACCACGCTGTCTGTGTAGGTGGACCATTTCAGTTTGTCCGTGATGTATATGCCAAGGAACTTTCCACCTTCTCCACTACTGTCCCATCGATGTGGATAGGGGGGTGCTTACTCTGCTGTTTGCTGAAGTCCATGATCATCTCCTTTTTGTTTTGTGACATTGAGTGTGAGGTTATTTTCCTGACACCACACTCCGAGGGCCCTCACCTCCTCCCTGTAGGCCGTCTCGTCGTTGTTGGTAATCAAGCCTACCACTCTAGTGTCGTCTGCAAACTTGATGATTTGAGTTGGAGGCGTGCATGGCCACGCAGTCATGGGTGAACAGGGAGTACAGGAGAGGGCTGAGAACGCACCCTTGTGGGTCCCCAGTGTTGAGGATCAGCGGGGTGGAGATGTTGTTTCCTACCCTCACCATTTGGGGGGGGCCCCATCAGAAAGTCAAGGATCCAGTTGCACAGGGCGGGGTCGAGACCCAGGGTCTTAATGACGAGTTTGGAGGGAACTACAGTGTTAAATGCTGAGCTGTAGTCGATGAACTACATTCTTACAGAGGTATTCCTCTTGTCCAGATGGGTTAGGGCAGTGTGCAGTGTGATGGTGATTGCGTCGTCTGTGGACCTATTGGGGTGGTAAGCAAATTGGAGTGGGTCTAGGGTGTCAGGTAGGGTGGAGGTGATATGATCCTTGACTAGTCTCTCAAAGCACTTCATGATGACGGAAGTGAGTGCTACGGGGCGATAGTCATTTAGGTCAGTTACCTTAGCTTTTTTGGGAACAGGAACAGTGGTGGCCCTCTTGAAGCATGTGGGAACAGCAGACTGGGATAAGGATTGATTGAATATGTCCATAAACACACCAGCCAGCTGGTCTGCGCATGCTCTGAGGATGAGGCTAGGGATGCCGTCTGGGCTGGCCGCTTTGCAAGGGTTAACACGGTTAAATGTTTTACTCACGTTGGCCGCGGTGAAGGAGAGTCCGCAGGTTTTGGTAGCGGGCCGTGTCAGTGGCAAGTATTGTCCTCAAAGCGAGCAAAGAAGTTGTTTAGTTTGTCTGGGAGCAAGATGTCAAATTTTGTTCCTTTTGATGGCATAGAAAGCCCTTCTTGCCTTGTCTTGTCTCTCAGATTGTTCACAGCTTTGTTGAAGTTATCTGTGGTGTATCTCTCTTACTCCATCTCACTCCATCTTTCTCTCTCTCTCTCTCTCTCTCTCCACTTGTCTTTAAATAACTTGGAGCTTTAGTGGGAATTGTAACAAACTGAACCACCCTCCCTCTTTCTCCTCTCCTCCCTTCCTTAAGTAACCCTTCCCCCCTCCTCTTGCTCTCCTCCTCCTCTCCTCCTCTCCTCCCTTCCTTAAGTCACCCCCCCTCCTCTTGCTCTCCTCCTCCTCTCCTCCTCTCCTCCCTTCCTTAAGTCACCCTTCCCCCCCTCCTCCCCCTCTCCTCCTCCTCCTCCTCCTCTCCTCCTCTCTTCCCTTCCTTAAGTCACCCTTCCCCATCTCCTCTTGCTCTCCTCCTCCTCTCCTCCCTTCCTTAAGTCCCCCTTCCCCCCTCCTCTTGCTCTCCTGCCCCTCTCCTCCTCTCCTCCCTTCCTTAAGTCACCCTCCCCCTCTCCTCCTCCTCTCCTCCTCTCCTCCCTTCCTTAAGTCACCCTTCCCCCTCTCCTCTTGCTCTCCTCCTCCTCTCCTCCTCCTCTCCTCCCTTCCTTAAGTCACCCTTCCCCCCTCCTCTTGCTCTCCTCTTCCTCTCCTCCTCTCCTCCCCCCCTCCTCTTGCTCTCCTCCCCCTCTCCTCCTCTCCTCCCTTTCTTGGCCGCATCTATAATTGTTATTGATTGGGTTCTCGTTAAGACTGTTGTTCACCACCCTGAGATTCACGGCCCCTCTATTAAAGGCTTCCGAGGGAGAGAGGAGAGGAATGATAGAAAAATGTGAGAAAAGAAATGAGGAAGAAAAAGGACAGGATGAATAAAAAAGGAGTGACAACCTTGTCTGTCACAGTGTAGCGCCCCCCAAACGCCTCCATCTTCTGCGCTCTTTTGATCTGCTAGGTTCTCAGTTCAGAAAGGTTTAGTGAGATGCCAATCTGTCTGTTTAGTATGATCCTCTGGCTATGACACTAAGAACTAAGTGCTGCGGAAGTTAACTAACTTCTCTCTCTCTCTGTTTCTCTTTCTCTCTGTCTCCGCCTCCATTTTTCCCTGTCTTCCCTTCTCCTCCTCTAAAGGATAATAACATAATTAGAGCAGGTCTTTTGCTGCATGGTGTATGATTGTGTGTGTAACTCCATTCCCTGGACTCTTAATTGATTGCCTTCATGGGGACTTGTTATATTCCTCCCTGGATGTGGAGGAGATGTTTATTTTCTTCTGTGTGTGTGGAGAGAGAGGGAGAGAGAAAGAGGGTGTGTGTGTGTGTGTGTGTGTGTGTGTGTGTGTGTGTAAAACATTCTACAGCTACAATATGATAGAGGTCATTTGGACGTACATTTGGACTGGTGCTCAATCAAACCGGCACTTCAGAAACCCCAAACTGTGGTTTGCTTACGTCAGTATGCATGGCTGTCCAATGTCTTAGTTGTGGTAAACAGGTCTTGATCCGTGCCTTCCATTTTAGCCTCCGTATCTTAGGTTATTTCATTTGGTGTGGAACTGAACAGAATGGCATGCTCATGTTTGGCTGGTCTTCTAATACCTGTTGGTTAGAGCCTGTAAGTAAGCATTTCACTGTAAGGTTGTTGTATCCTGTTGTATTGTTGTATCCTGTTGTATTGTTGTATCCTGTTGTATTGTTGTATCCTGTTGTATTGTTGTATCCTGTTGTATTGTTGTATTCGGCGCACGTGACAAATACACTTTTGATTTGATGCCATCTAGGCCCTATGTGGCTCAGTTGGTAGGGCCTGTATGTGGCTCAGTTGGTAGGGCCTGTATGTGGCTCAGTTGGTAGGGCCTGTATGTGGCTCAGTTGGTAGGGCCTGTATGTGGCTCAGTTGGTAGGGCCTGTATGTGGCTCAGTTGGTAGGGCCTGTATGTGGCTCAGTTGGTAGGGCCTGTATGTGGCTCAGTTGGTAGGGCCTGTATGTGGCTCAGTTGGTAGGGCCTGTATGTGGCTCAGTTGGTAGGGCCTGTATGTGGCTCAGTTGGTAGGGCCTGTATGTGGCTCAGTTGGTAGGGCCTGTATGTGGCTCAGTTGGTAGGGCCTGTATGTGGCTCAGTTGGTAGGGCCTGTATGTGGCTCAGTTGGTAGGACCTGTATGTGGCTCAGTTGGTAGGGCCTGTATGTGGCTCAGTTGGTAGGGCCTGTATGTGGCTCAGTTGGTAGGGCCTGTAGTAGGGCCTGTAGTAGTAGTAGGGCCTGTAGTAGTTGGTAGGGCCTGTATGTGGCTCAGTTGGTAGGGCCTGTAGTAGGGCCTGTAGTAGTGGATGGCCCTACCTGTGGTAGGGCCATCCACTAGCAGTGGTGTTGGATCTGTGACATCCACTAGCACTGGTGTTGAATCTGTGACATCCACTAGCACTGGTGTTGGATCTGTGACATCCACTAGCACTGGTGTTGGATCTGTGACATCCACTAGCACTGGTGTTGGATCTGTGACATCCACTAGCACTGGTGTTGGATCTGTGACATCCACTAGCAGTGTTGTTGAATCTGTGACATCCACTAGCACTGGTGTTGGATCTGTGACATCCACTAGCACTGGTGTTGGATCTGTGACATCCACTAGCACTGGTGTTGGATCTGTGACATCCACTAGCACTGGTGTTGGATCTGTGACATCCACTAGCACTGGTGTTGGATCTGTGACATATGCTAGCACTATTTCCCTCTATACCATTTTGTATTTCATTAACCTTTGACTATTGGATGTTCTTATAGATACTTTAGTATGGTCAGTGTAACAGTATAGCTTCCGTCCCTCTCCTCGCTCCTCCCTGGGCTCGAACCAGCAACACAATGACAGCAGCCACCACATCGAAGCAGCGTTACCCATGCAGAGCAAGGGAAACAACCACCCCAAGGCTCAGAGCAAGTAAAGTTTGAAACGCTATTAGCGCGTGCTAACTAGCCAGCCATTTCACTTCGGTTACACCAGCCTCATCTCGGGAGTTGATAGGTTTGAAGTCATAAACAGCGCAATGCTTGACGCACAACGAAGAGCTGCTGGCAAAACGCACGAAAGTGCTGTTTGAATGAATGTTTACTTGCCTGCTTCTGCCTACCATCGCTCAGTCAGAAACTTAGATACTTGTATGCTTGTATGCTCAGTCAGATTATATGCAACACAGGCCACGCTAGATAATATCTAGTAATATCATCAACCATGTGTAGTTAACTAGTGATTATGATTGATTGTTTTTTACAAGATAAGTTTAATGCTAGCTAGCAACTTACCTTGGCTTACTGCATTTGCGTAACAGGCTCCAGTGGAGTGCAACGAGAGAGAGGCAGGTCGTTATTGCGTTGGACTAGTTAACTGTAAGGTTGCAAGATTGGATCCCCCGAGCTGACAAGGTGAAAATCTGTCGTTCTGCCCCTGAACGAGGCAGTTAATTCTTGTGACTCTCAAACCCGGATCCGGGAGCATAATCATAGCCTCAAACTAATTAGCATAACGCAGCGGACATAAATACCCCTAGAAAAGGTTCCTATTCATGAAAATCACAAATGAAATATATTGATACAGGGCTTAGCCTTTTGTTAACAACACTGTCACCTCAGATTTTCAAAATATGCTTTACAGCCAACGCTAGACAAGCATTTGTGTAAGTTTATCATGGCATAATGCTATGCTAGGCTCTGCTGGCAGCAGGCAACATTTTCACCAAAATAAGAAAAGCAATCAAATTAAATAATTTACCTTTGAAGAACTTTGGATGTTTTCACTCAGGAGATTCCCAGTTAGATAGCAAATTCACAGCCATATAAGGAGTCATTGGCTTGAGGCGGTTTCAAAAAATGCGGCACTCCCTGATTGGATTTTTATCTGAGTTTCGCCTGTAACATCAGTTCTGTTGCACTCACAGACAATAGCTTTGCAGTTTTGGAAACGTCAGAGTGTTTTCTATCCAATGCATAGTCAAGCATCTTTTTGTGACAAAATATCTTGTTTAAAACGGGAACGTTTTTTATCCAAAAACTAAAATACTGCCCCCTAGTCGTAAAAGGCCACCGTTCCTAGGCCGTCATTGAAAATAAGAATGTGTTCTTAACTGACTTGCCTAGTTAAATAAATATTAAATAAAGGTGTAAAAAAAAAATTGGCAAATCGGCGCCCAAAAATACAAATTTCCGATTGTTATAAAAACTTGAAATCGGCCCTAATTAATTGGCCATTCCGATTAATGGGTCGACCTCTAGTTAGAGCCATCTGGAATGAGGATGAATTGAAACATTTTCTGGTTCACAGAAATGGTACAAAAGAGGTGGCTAACCACTGCTCAGCTGATTGGTTGGCATACTGTCAATTGAGACATTTGGTGACTAAATGTAATGGAAAGAAGAAGAAATGACATCACCAAACCAAGATAAATGACTTAAACCACAATGGGAAAAGACTTGGGAGTGTTTAAATGATGTCATGGGCAGAAAATCAAATGAATCTCCATCGTTCTTTGAAGTTGACGGGTCATTTATTACAAATCCTTTTTGATATTACCAATCATTTCCAAGACTGTTTCACTAGTGAATTTCACTAGTGAAGTGGACCGTCAGGGTTCTTAGTGAAGTGGACCGTCAGGGTTCTTAGTGAAGTGGACCGTCAGGGTTCTTAGTGAAGTGGACCGTCAGGGTTCTTAGTGAAGTGGACCGTCAGGGTTCTTAGTGAAGTGGACCGTCAGGGTTCTTAGTAAAGTGGACCGTCAGGGTTCTTAGTGAAGTGGACCGTCAGGGTTCTTAGTGAAGTGGACCGTCAGGGTTCTTAGTGAAGTGGACCGTCAGGGTTCTTAGTGAAGTGGACCGTCAGGGTTCTTAGTAAAGTGGACCGTCAGGGTTCTTAGTGAAGTGGACCGTCAGGGTTCTTAGTGAAGTGGACCGTCAGGGTTCTTAGTGAAGTGGACCGTCAGGGTTCTTAGTAAAGTGGACCGTCAGGGTTCTTAGTGAAGTGGACCGTCAGGGTTCTTAGTGAAGTGGACCGTCAGGGTTCTTAGTGAAGTGGACCGTCAGGGTTCTTAGTGAAGTGGACCGTCAGGGTTCTTAGTGAAGTGGACCGTCAGGGTTCTTAGTGAAGTGGACCGTCAGGGTTCTTAGTAAAGTGGACCGTCAGGGTTCTTAGTGAAGTGGACCGTCAGTCCCCATGTCCAAGATGAATTCACAGCAACACACATTATTACACAGAGCCATGATCACACATCCCTTCTATCTCTAATTACTCAAACAAATAGCAACACACATTATTACACAGAGCCATGATCACACCTCCCTTCTATCTCTAATTACTCAAACAAACAGCAACACACATTATTACACAGAGCCATGATCACACATCCCTTCTATCTCTAATTCCTCAAACAAACAGCAACACACATTATTACACAGAGCCATGATCACACCTCCCTTCTATCTCTAATTACTCAAACAAACAGCAACACACATTATTACACAGAGCCATGATCACACATCCCTTCTATCTCTAATTACTCAAACAAACAGCAACATGACCTGGACAAAAATATTCAACATTTCATGGAGCGGCGGGGACTGTGAGGGGACACACACACACACACACACACACACACACACACACTCGTATTAATGACATAGTTTTAGTTGTGTTGTTTGTACTCTTATTAATGACATAGTTTTAGTTGTGTTGTTTGTACTCTTATTAATGACATCGTTTTAGTTGTGTTGTTTGAACTCTTATTAATGACATAGTTTTAGTTGTGTTGTTTGAACTCTTATTAATGACATAGTTTTAGTTGTGTTGTTTGTACTCTTATTAATGACATAGTTTTAGTTGTGTTGTTTGAACTCTTATTAATGACATAGTTTTAGTTGTGTTGTTTGTACTCTTATTAATGACATAGTTTTAGTTGTGTTGTTTGAACTCTTATTAATGACATAGTTTTAGTTGTGTTGTTTGAACTCTTATTAATGACATAGTTTTAGTTGTGTTGTTTGAACTCTTATTAATGACATAGTTTTAGTTGTGTTGTTTGAACTCTTATTAATGACATAGTTTTAGTTGTGTTGTTTGTACTCTTATTAATGACATAGTTTTAGTTGTGTTGTTTGTACTCTTATTAATGACATAGTGTTAGTTGTGTTGTTCGAACTCTTATTAATGACATAGTGTTAGTTGTGTTGTTTGAACTCTTATTAATGACATAGTTTTAGTTGTGTTGTTTGAACTCTTATTAATGACATAGTTTTAGTTGTGTTGTTTCTATATGGTTGTATTTTCAGTGTGTGGCTGTCCTTGTGTATCAGTGTTTTGTTACTTGTCTTGTTTGGTGTTTTTTGTGGACCCCAGGAAGAACAGCTGCTTCTTCTGCAGAAGCTAATAAACAACCCCCCCCCCCCCCCCCCCCCCCCATCTTAAAAACCTTTTTCCAGATCTGGATGTATAACAGCCAGGGTTAAGATGAACTTGTTCCCAAAAGCTGGTTTAATCTCCCTCTTAGCAGCAGCTCTGCCTCTTAACCTGCATGGAGAGAGGGGAGTGTGGGGGGGGGGGAGCAAAAGAGAGAGAGAGAGAGAGAGAAGTAGAAAGAGAGAAAGCAAAGGCGAAAGAGAGGTAGGGAGACCGAGCTACTTTTATTTTAAGTGGTATTGATCTGCCCGCATTTCCTTTGGCATCACAGTAGGCTTGACTTGAAGGACAAAACCTCCCGTCGAGTTACCCCCTCTCTCCCTTCCTTCCTCTTTCTCACTCCCTCCCAAACCCCATACCACCCCCACCTCTCTACTCCAACCCCTCTAACCCTCTTATACCCATCTTCACTCCTCAGCTTCTTCACCAAGCAGTTTATTTTCCTCTCCTCCTCTCCTCCTCTTTCCTTTTAGAGAGAGTGGGGAGGGGGAGGGTGGAGGAGAGGAGGGGGGGGGGGGGGGGAGAAGGACGGGGTGGAGGAAACTGCAATATGTATTTGCGTTACTTCACAGGGTTGCCAAGCAACAGCTGAATCCAGTATTTACAGTTAATAAAAAGTGAGTGACATTAGCTAACAGTGTTATATTAGGTAAAGAAGGGATTTGCTTTTAAGAAAAGAAAATTAAAGCCAAGGTGTGTGTGTGTGTGTGTGTGCGCCAGTGTGTGGGGGTGGGGTCTGTCTGTAGAACTGTAAGTGGATGTGAGCCAGTGTGTGGGGGTGGGGTCTGTCTGTAGAACTGTAAGTGGATGTGAGCCAGTGTGTGGGGGTGGGGTCTGTCTGTAGAACTGTAAGTGGATGTGAGCCAGTGTGTGGGGGTGGGGTCTGTCTGTAGAACTAAGTGGATGTGAGTCAGTGTGTGGGGGTGGGGTCTGTCTGTAGAACTAAGTGGATGTGAGCCAGTGTGTGGGGGTGGGGTCTGTCTGTAGAACTGTAAGTGGATGTGAGCCGGGGTGGGGTCTGTCTGTAGAACTAAGTGGATGTGAGCCAGTGTGTGGGGGTGGGGTCTGTCTGTAGAACTGTAAGTGGATGTGAGCTCCCCCGTCTTCTACAAACCTGAGTCCTGTACTTAGTTGTTCTCTCTGTCTTCCCTGCAGGGTTTGAAAGCATTTTGGAAGGGCTGTTCGGGCCGGGACTAGTCAAAGATATTACCCTTTTTCAAGGTAAGCATGTCCTCGCCAACTATCTCCATACCTGTCTCCCAGATGGCACCCTATTCTCCATCTAGTGCACTGCTTTTCACCCATAGGCCCAGGGCCCATAGAGAGCAATAGTAATGGCATATTTTTGTAGGCACTAACTCCGCCATGGCCCGTTGGACAAAGCCTATGGGGAAATTATATACAGTGCCTTGCGAAAGTATTCGGCCCCCTTGAACTTTGCGACCTTTTGCCACATTTCAGGCTTCAAACATAAAGATATAAAACTGTATTTTGTTGTGAAGAATCAACAACAAGTGGGACACAATCATGAAGTGGAACGACATTTATTGGATATTTCAAACTTTTTTAACAAATCAAAACTGAAAAATCGGGCGTGCAAAATTATTCAGCCCCCTTAAGTTAATACTTTGTAGCGCCACCTTTTGCTGCGATTACAGCTGTAAGTCGCTTGGGGTATGTCTCTATCAGTTTTGCACATCGAGAGACTGAAATTTTTTCCCATTCCTCCTTGCAAAACAGCTCGAGCTCAGTGAGGTTGGATGGAGAGCATTTGTGAACAGCAGTTTTCAGTTCTTTCCACAGATTCTCGATTGGATTCAGGTCTGGACTTTGACTTGGCCATTCTAACACCTGGATATGTTTATTTTTTAACCGTTCCATTGTAGATTTTGCTTTATGTTTTGGATCATTGTCTTGTTGGAAGACAAATCTCCGTCCCAGTCTCAGGTCTTTTGCAGACTCCATCAGGCTTTCTTCCAGAATGGTCCTGTATTTGGCTCCATCCATCTTCCCATCAATTTTAACCATCTTCCCTGCCCCTGCTGAAGAAAAGCAGGCCCAAACCATGATGCTGCCACCACCATGTTTGACAGTGGGGATGGTGCGTTCAGCTGTGTTGCTTTTACGCCAAACATAACGTTTTGCATTGTTGCCAAAAAGTTCAATTTTGGTTTCATCTGACCAGAGCACCTTCTTTCACATGTTTGGTGTTTGCTTGTGGCAAACTTTAACCGACACTTTTTATGGATATCTTTAAGAAATGGCTTTCTTCTTGCCACTCTTCCATAAAGGCCAGATTTGTGCAATATACGACTGATTGTTGTCCTATGGACAGAGTCTCCCACCTCAGCTGTAGATCTCTGCAGTTCATCCAGAGTGATCATGGGCCTCTTGGCTGCATCTCTGATCAGTCTTCTCCTTGTATGAGCTGAAAGTTTAGAGGGACGGCCAGGTCTTGGTAGATTTGCAGTGGTCTGATACTCCTTCCATTTCAATAGTATCGCTTGCACAGTACTCCTTGGGATGTTTAAAGCTTGGGAAATCTTTTTGTATCCAAATCCGGCTTTAAACTTCTTCACAACAGTATCTCGGACCTGCCTGGTGTGTTCCTTGTTCTTCATGATGCTCTCTGCGCTTTTAACGGACCTCTGAGACTATCACAGTGCAGGTGCATTTATACGGAGACTTGATTACACACAGGTGGATTGTATTTATCATCATTAGTCATTTAGGTCAATATTGGATCATTCAGAGATCCTCACTGAACTTCTGGAGAGAGTTTGCTGCACTGAAAGTAAAGGGGCTGAATAATTTTGCACGCCCAATTTTTCAGTTTTTGATTTGTTAAAAAAGTTTGAAATATCCAATAAATGTCGTTCCACTTCATGATTGTATCCCACTTGTTGTTGATTCTTCACAAAAAAATACAGTTTTATATCTTTATGTTTGAAGCCTGAAATGTGGCAAAAGGTCGCAAAGTTCAAGGGGGCCGAATACTTTCGCAAGGCACTGTATACATATTTTTTGTAGGGTTTATAGATAAATGCCAAAAATAAGGTCAGAGGTTAACACCGGCTTAGGAGATCTTCTATGTTTTGTTCTATGAGATAATCTTCATCAGCTAACGTCACTTTTTAGTGAGTTTTGAAGCATTAATGTTATGAAATAAGCAAATAAAGCACATTGAGGCTTCATACATCGTAAAGGTCATGTTAACTGACTGATATTATCTCATAGAACAAAACGGACATCTCCTAAGCCTGTGTTAACCTCTGACCTTACACTATATTGTTAATATATGAAACTCTTAATATATGTTACAATATTTTCTTAATATATGAAACTCAGGAGCTGAAAAGAGGTCTAAATGTTTAGGTTCCTGAATGGAATTACAACCCCTCAAATTACCCAAAGACAACAACATCATCAACAACAACAACAACACCTTGTGCGTCATCGCACCAAGCGTGCAGCTAGACTGCTTCAATACACATGACTTCTAACACACAGAAAGTGTGTGGGTCAGGAGAATCAAATGTCAAATGATACGGCTCCTCAACCCAGCCAGCCAGAGCTCTCTTTCCTCTCTCTCTCTCTCAATTCAATTTAAGGGGCTTTATTGGCATGGGAAACAAACGTTTACATTGCCAAAGTAAGTGATAATAAACAATTTTAAAAAATTCAGTAAACATTACACTTGCAAAAGTTCCTGAAGAATAAAGACATTACAAATGTCATATTATGTCTATATACAGTGTTGCAATGATGTGCAAATAGTTAAAGTACAAAAGGGAAAATAAATAAACATAAATATGGGTTGTATTTACAATGGTGTTTGTTCTTCACTGGTTGACCTTTTCTTGTGGCAACATGTCACACATCTTGCTGCTGTGATGGAACACTGTGGAATTTCACCCAGTAGATACGGGAGTTTATCAAAATTGGGTTTGTTTTCTAATTCTTTGTGGATCTGTGTAATCTGAGTGAAATATGTGTCTCTAATATGGTCATACATTTGGCACGAGGTTAGGAAGTGCAGCTCAGTTTCTACCTCTCTCTCTCTCTCTCTCTCCAAACCCTAGGAAATGAGGTCAGTGTGGCCACCTATCGTCTTGTGACACATCCTCCACCAACTTCAGAATTAGTGTAAATGTTTCAGATGCGTCTTCCTCTTCGCTCATTCAACCACACAGCAAACACACACATATAAATGCACACACATTTCCACAGGAAGTACACGTACAAACACACACACATAAATGCACACACATTTCCACAGTAAGTACACGTACAAACACACTCGCACCCTCTCTCGCTCTCTCTCTCACAGCTGAGTGCAGCAGGGTGGGGGGTCATGCTAGCTGTTGGACGGTAGCTAATTGGCTCTTTCCCAGGGCTATTGTAACTACTAGAACCACGGGGGCCCACTCACTCACCTTTGACCTTTTGACACACCATGGGTAAAAAGAAAAGTGCACCTAGCAACACGATATAATGTACAGAACTCACTGCATCAAGTGGAATTGTATCATTCCCATTCCACTCATTCAAGTTTAGTTGTATCCACTCATTCAAATTGAGTTGTGTCACTCCCTAGTGTAGGACTAGATTCAATTGAAGGGCTTTATTGGCATGGGAAACATGTGTTTACATTGCCAAAGCAAGTGAAGTAGCTTAAGTAAAATTAACAGTAAACATTCCACTCACAGAAGTAAAAAACTATATATTTTTTAAATGTCATATTATGTATATATATATATACAGTGTTGTAATAATGTGCAAATGGATAAAGTACAAAAGGTAAAATAAATAAACATAAAAATGGGTTGTATTAACAATGGTGTTTGTTCTTCACTGGTTTGCCCTTTTCTTGTGGCGAAAGGTTACTATTACTATAAGGTTACTATATATTACTGCTGTGATGGCTCTTTCTCTCTCTCTCTCTCTTTCTTTCTCTCTCTCTCTCTCTCTCTCTTTCTCTCTCTTTCTCTTTCTCTCTCTTTCCCTCTCTCTCTTTCTTTCTCTCCATCCTTCTCTCCTTCTTTCTCAAATTCAAATTCAAGCTGCTTTATTGGCATGAAAAACATTGCATCAATATTACCAAAGCAACAATGTATACAATATATATTGTAATAAAATAATGAAGAATAATATAAATGGTAGCAAATAATACAAATAAAGCAACAACAAAATGGCAACAGTAAATAGTAGAAATATAATAAATATAAAAGGTGAAACATATAAATCGAGAGAGATATTTATATATATACATCTCATTTGTAAGGATTGGATTGTGTACTGCATAGTACTGTACTGTCTTGTACTGTGTAATGTGATTGTGTTGAGGTTCTGGTGGGAGGGGGGGGGGGGGGGGTGATGTGGTGCTTTTACTATAATGAGGATGTCTCATTAATGTAAGACAAAAAGTATATCTCTCAGTAGCGGTGTGGGTTCAACTGATGGTTAAAGGAAGCATAGCTCCATGGCAACGACCCAGACACAGAGTTCATACGGTCGTCTCTATGAAGTGGCCACGTTGATGACGTCTCTCTCTTTCTCTCCGCTCCACCCCTTCCTCCAAATGAATTGTGTGGTTTCTCACGAGAGACGAAAACGACTCCAAGGCCGTTGTTTCTCTTCTTTCTTAGATTATTGATCCTCTATCATTCATTTATTTTTATATATTTTTTTATACACCTTTTTCTCCTCCATTTTGTGGTATCCAATTGGTGGTATCCAACAGTCTTCCCTCATCGCTGCAACACCCATACGGACTCGGGAGCAGCGAAGGCCGAGAGCCGTGTGTCCTCCGAAACACACCCAGTCAAACCGCACGGCTTCTTGACACAATTCCCTCAAACCGTACGCCAGCTGCACCAATGTGTCCTCCGAAACACGACCCAGTCAAACCGCACGGCTTCTTGACACAATTCCCTCAAACCCGGAGGCCAGCTGCACCAGTGTGTCCTCCGAAACACCACCCAGTCAAACCGCAACGGCTTCTTGACACAATTCCCTCAAACCGAGGCCAGCTGCACCAATGTGTCCTCCGAAACACCACCCAGTCAAACCGCACGGCTTTCTTGACACAAGTCCCTCAAACCCGGAGGCCAGCTGCACCAGTGTGTCCTCCGAAACACCACCCAGTCAAACCGCACGGCTTCTTGACACAATTCCCTCAAACCGGAGGCCAGCTGCACCAGTGTGTCCTCCGAAACACCACCCAGTCAAACCGCAACGGCTTCTTCACACAATTCCCTCAAACCGGAGGCCAGCTGCACCAGTGTGTCCTCCGAAACACCACCCAGTCAAACCGCACGGCTTCTTGACACAATTCCCTCAAACCCAGAGGCCAGCTGCACCAGTGTGTCCTCCGAAAACACCACCCAGTCAAACCGCACGGCTTCTTGACACAATTCCCTCAAACCCAGAGGCCAGCTGCACCACTGTGTCCTCCGAAACACGACCCAGTCAAACCGCACGGCTTCTTGACACAATTCCCTCAAACCCAGAGGCCAGCTGCACCAGTGTTTCCTCCGAAACACCACCCAGTCAAACCCAGAGGCCAGCTGCACCAATGTGTCCCTCCGAAACACGACCCAGTCAAACCGCACGGCTTCTTGACACAATTCCCTCAAACCGGAGGCCAGCTGCACCAGTGTGTCCTCCAAAACACCACCCAGTCAAACCGGAGGCCAGCTGCACCAGCGTGTCGGAGGAAACACCGTACACCTGGCGACCGTGTCAGCGTGTACTGTGCCCGGCCGCCACAGGAGGTCGCTAGTGTACGATGGGACAAGGACATCCTGCCTCCTGCCGGCCAAACCCTCCCCTAACCCGGACGACGCTGGGCCAATTGTGCGCTACCCCATGGGTCCTCCCGATCGCGGCCGGCTGCGACAGAGCCTGGACTTGAACCAGGATCTCTAGTGCCTTAGACCACTGCTGCCACTCCGGAGGCCCTCTCTCGCTCTTATCCCCCCCTCTCTCTCTTTTATCCCTCTCTTTTATCCTCTCTCTTATCCCCCTCTCTCTCACTCTTTTATCTCTCCCTCTTTCTCTCTCTCTCTTTCTCTCTCTCTTAACCCCCCCCTCTCTCGCTCTCTTTTATTCCCCCTCTCTCTCTCTCTATCATCCCTCTCTCTCTCATCCCTCTCTCTTATCCCTATATCTCTCTCTCCCTCTTGTCCCCCTCTCTCTCTTATCCTCCTCTGTCTCTTGCTCTTTATCATCCCCCTCTCTCTCTTTTATACCTCTCTCTCATCCCTCTCTCTTATCCCTATATCTCTCTCTCCCTCTTGTCCCCCTCTCTCATCTTATCCTCCTCTGTCTCTTGCTCTTTATCATCCCCCTATCTCTCTTTATATCCCTCTCTCTTTTCTCCTTTTTCTCTCTCTTATCCCCCTCTTTATCTCTCTCTCTTATCCCTCCCCTCTCCAATCTCTTTTATCCCTCTCTCTTTCTCTCTCTCTCTCACCCCCTTTCTCAAATCTCTCTCTTTTATCCCCTTTCTTTCGTATCCCCATCTTTCTCTCTCTTATCCTCTCTCTCATCTCTCTCGCTCTCTCTCTCTTGCACTTATCCCCTTCTCTCCAATCTATTTTCTCTGTCTTTCTCATCTCTCCCTCTCCCTCTTTTAATCTCTCTCTCTCTCTCTCTCTCTCTCCTCTCTCTCTCTCTCGTATCCCCCTCTCTCCAATCTAATTTATCTTTCTCTCTCTCTCTCTCTCTCTCTCATCTCTCTCTCTCTCTCTCGCTCATCCCCCTCTCTATTTTATCCCCTCTCTCTCTCTCATCCCCCTCTCTCTTTTATCCCCTTTCTCTCTTATCCTTCTATCTCTTATCCACTTTCTCTTCTTATCCCCCTCTCTCCAATCTCTTTTATCCCTCTCTTATCCCCATCTCGCTCTCTCCCTCTCGTTCTCTATTATCCCCTCTCTCTCTTACCCCCCCCCGGCCTCTCTCTCACTCTCACCCCCCTCTCTCCATTCTCTCTCTCTTTCTCTCATCTCATCCCCCCTCTCAATCGCTTATCTCTCCCTCTCTCCTCTCTATCGCTCTCTCCTCTTTCTCTCTCTCTCTCTCTCTCTCTCATCCCCCTCTCTGTCTTTATCCCCTTTCTCTCATATCCTTCTCTCTACCATCCCCTCGTCTCTCTTTTATCCTTTTTCCTCTCTCGTATCCCCCCTCTCTCTCTCTCTCATCCTCCTCTTTCAATCTCTTATCTCTCTCCTTCTCTCCCTCTTATCTCTCGCTCTCTCGCTCTATTTCTGTTATCCCCTCTCTCTCTCCTCTCTTATCCCCCCCTCAATCTATTTCATTCCTCTCCTCTTTTCTCTTTTTTCTCTCTCTTATCCCCCTCTTTATCTCTCTCTCTTATCCCTCCCCTCTCCAATCTCTTTTATATATCCCTCTCCTCTTTCTCTCTCTCTCTCTCTCACCCCTTTCTCAAATCTCTCTCTTTTGTCCCCTTTCTTTCTTATCCCCATCTTTCTCTATCTTATCCCCTCTCTCTCTCGCTCTCTCTCTCTCTTGCACTTATCCCCTTCTCTCCAATCTATTTTCTCTGTCTTTCCTCTCTCTCCCTCTCCCTCTTTTATCTCTCTCTCTCTCCTCTCTCTCTTATCCCCCTTCTCTCCAATCTCGTTTAGTCCCTCTCTCCTCTCTCTCTCTCTCTCTCTCTCTCATCCTCCTCTCTATTTTATCCCCTCTCTCTCTCTCATCCCCCTCTCCTCTTTTAATCCCATTTCTCTCTTATCCTTCTCTCTCTTATTCCCCATAATCTCTCTCTCCCTCTTGTCCCCTCTCTCCAATCTCTTTTATTCCCTCTCTCATCCCCATCTCGCTCTCTCGCTCTCGTTCTCTTATCCCCTCTCTCTCTTACCCCCCCTCTCTCTCACCCCCCTCTCTCCAATCTCTCTCTCTTTCTCTCTCTCATCCCCCCTCGCAATCGCTTATTTTCTCTCTATCTCATCCCCCCTCTCAATCTCTTTTCTCTCTCTCTCTCTCTCTCTCCTCTGTTTATCTCTCTCTCTCTGTCCTTCTCTCTAAATTAAATTCAAGGGGCTTTATATTGGCATGGGAAACACAATGTTAACATTGCCAAAGCAAGTGAGGTAGATAATAAACAAAAGTGAAATAAACAAGAAAAATGACAGTAAACATTACACATACAGAGTTTCAAAATATAAAGACTTACAAATGTCATATTATGTTATAATACAGTGTTGCAACGATGTGCAAATGGTTAAAGTACAAAAGGGAAATAAATAAACATAAATATGGGTTGTATTTACAATGGTGTTTGTTCTTCACTGGTTGCCCTTTTTCTTGTGGCAACAGGTCACAAAAATCTTGCTGCTGTGATGGCACACTGTGGTATTTCACCCAGTAGATTATGGGAGTTTATCAAAATTGTATTTGTTTTCAAATTCTTTGTGGATCTGTGGTAATCTGAGTGAAATATGTCTCTCTAATTAGGTCATACATTGGACAGGAGGTTAGAGTGCAGCTCAGTTTCCACCTCATTTTGTGGGCAGTGTGCACATGCCTGTCTTCTCTTGAGGAGCCATGTCTGCCTACGTGGCCTTTCCTGCAATAGCAAGGCTATGCTCCACTTGAGTCTGTACATAGTCAAAGCTTTCCTTCATTATGGGTCAGTCACAGTAGACAGGTATTCTGCAACTATGTTACTCTTCTGTTTAGGGCCCAATAGCATTCTAGTTTTGCTCTGTTTTTTTTTGTTAATTCTTTCCAATGTTGTCAAGTAATTATCTTTTTGTTTTCTCATGATTTGGTTGGGTCTAATTGTGCTGTTGTCCTGGGGCTCTGTAGGGTGTGTTTGTGTTTTGTGAACAGAGCCAGGACCAGCTTGCTTAGGGACTCTTCTCCAGGTTCTCTGTAGGTGATGGCTTTGTTATGGAAGGGTTGGGGGGAAAATCGCTTCCTTTTAGGTGGTTGTAGAATTTTAACGGCTCTTTTCTGGATTTTGTTAATTAGGCGGGTATCGGCCTAATTCTGCTCTGCGTGCATTATTTGTGTTCTATGTTGTACACGGAAGATATTTTTGCAGAATTCTGTTTAGGCCAAGGTATGTATAGTTTTTTTGTGTGCTCTAGGGCAAACGGTGTCAAAATGGAATTTTGTATTTGTGGGTCCTGGTGACTGGACCTTTTTGGAAACACCATTATTTTGGTCTTACTGAGATTTACTGTCAGGGCTCAGGTCTGGTAGAATCTGTGCAGAAGATCTAGATGCTGCTGTAGTTCCTCCTTGGTTGGGGTCAGAAGCACCAGATCATCAGCAAACAGTAGACATTTTACTTCAGATTCTAGTAGGGTGAGGCCGGGTGCTGCAGACTGTTCTAGTACCCTCGCCAATTCACCAATTCATTGATGTATATGTTGAAGAGGTTGGGGCTTAAGGTGCATCCCTGTCTCACCCCACGGCCCTGTGGGAAGAAATGTCTTTGTTTTGGGCCTTTTTTAATCACACACTTGTTGTTTGTGTACATGGATTTTTATAATGTTGTATGTTTTTTCCCCCAAAACCCCTTTCCATCAATTTGTATAGCAGACCCTCATGCCAAATTGAGTCAAAGGCTTTTTTGAAATCAACAAAGCATGAGAAGACTCAATATACTGTTAAGATTTTCTACTGCCAAGTTTACACCTTCACTATTACAGTGGAATGTTTTACCCAGGAATTTGTCTAAAAGGGATTGAATTTGTTTTTTGTTAGGTTTCCAAACTGCATTCCTTCCATCTATAGCATTTCTTAATGTTACTCAGTTCCTTTGGCTTTGACGCCTCATGATTGAGTATTGCTCTGTTCAGGTAGACTGTGATTTTGCTGTGGTCTGATAGGGGTGTCAGTGGACTGACTGTGAATGCTCCGAGAGACTCTGGGTTGAGGTCAGTGATAAGGTAGTCTACAGTACTACTGCCAAGAGATGAGCTATAGGTGTACTTACCATAGGAGTCCCCTCGAAGCCTACCAATGACTATGTACATACCCAGCGTGCGACAGAGCTGCAGGAGTTGTGACCCGTGACTGTTGGTTATGTTGTCATAGTTGTGCCTAGGGGGGCATATCTCTCTCTCTCTCTTAGTGCTGTGAGTTCCGTGTGGAGCTCTGGGCACTTTTCTTTTTATCCATGGTGCACCAAAAGGTGAGTTTGTTGGGCATCCCTCCTCTCTCTCTGTTTTTCTCTGCCCGTGGAGCATTATAGCCACACTCGCACACACACACACACACACATCACACACACACACATCACACAGACACACGCACACACTCTCCTCTGCATATGAAGGGGTAGGGTTTAGTGCGGCAGGGGACTGGAGGTTAATGACTACACTATGTCGAGGCGCCCGGTTCTACATCTGTCACCAACACAATAGTCACGTATCCAAGGCCGCCGCACGCCGCCAGGCGCCCAGGCCCAACGTCCCCTCCGCTCCGCTCCCCTCCCACTAGGACTGTGACACAAGTCATGTTCCCTGAAGAGTCAGTTATCACAAAGGAAGCTCATACCGTGTTCGAGAGAGAGTCACCAGAAGGCCTTGTCACTTGGAGACACAGAGATGTCACACACACACACACACACACACACACACACACACACACTGATGGTAATCTTCGGGTTGAGTGTGTGTGTCCGAACAGTTTTTTATGTATCAAAAGGAACTCGGCCATCATTCAAAACAAACTGTTGCTATTTTCAATGCTTTTCATATTCTGAAGGGTTTTATTGTGAAATGCATGAAATGGTTAGCTGTGCTGTGGTTTGTCTAAGCTCACACACAGCGGCCTGTCATTATTACCACAACCTCTCTGACGTGTGTGTGTTTGTGTGTCTTCTTCTTCCCACAGATTGCGAGCCCGAGGTACTGTTGGATTGGTCGTTTGATGTAAATTGTCTCTTTTGCTGCTTAAGACGAGAGAAAGTCAAGGTAATTGATGTTATTAGAGTTGCTGTGGCTCACACACACAGACACACAAACACACACACACATCGAGACAATTGCTAAATCCCACACACTGCATTACAGCTAGCTGATTAGCTAAACTCCACACACTGCATTACAGCTAGCTGATTAGCAAAGCCTCCCCCACTGCATTACAGCTAGCTGATTAGCTAAACCCCCCACACTGCATTACAGCTAGCTGATTAGCAAAGCCTCCCCCCACTGCATTACAGCTAGCTGATTAGCTAAACTCCACACACTGCATTACAGCTAGCTGATTAGCTAAACTCCACACACTGCATTACAGCTAGCTGATTAGCAAACCCTCCCCCACTGCATTACAGCTAGCTGATTAGCTAAACTCCACACACTGCATTACAGCTAGCTGATTAGCAAACCCTCCCCCACTGCATTACAGCTAGCTGATTAGCTAACCCTCCAGACTACATTACAGCTAGCTGATTAGCTAAACTCCACACACTGCATTACAGCTAGCTGATTAGCAAAGCCTTCCCCCACTGCATTACAGCTAGCTGATTAGCTAAACTCCACACACTGCATTACAGCTAAGCCTTGATTAGCTAAACCCCCCCACACTGCATTAACAGCTAGCTGATTAGCTAAACCCCCCACACTGCATTACAGCTAGCTGATTAGCTAACCCCCCCACACTGCATTACAGCTAGCTGATTAGCTAAAACCCCCACACTGCATTACAGCTAGCTGATTAGCTAAACTCCACACACTGCATTACAGCTAGCTGATTAGCTGAACTCCACACACTGCATTACAGCTAGCTGATTAGCTAAACCCCCCACACTGCATTACAGCTAGCTGATTAGCTAACTCCAAACACTGCAGTTACGCTATCTATTAGCTAAACTCCACACACTGCATTAGCTAATGAGCTTCAATGACAAAAGCCAGTCTGCATTTTTTCATCTTTCCATCGACTCATCAACAATAACACACACACGAAACGCACACACACACGAGCACACAAACACACACACACGCACACACACACACACACACGACACACACACACACACACACACACACACACACACACACACACACACACGACACACACACACACACACACACACCCTTTAAGTAGAGGTCAATCCCTGGTCGTCTCACTCATTCAGCCATGTCTAGATCATCCTAAAATGGCGCTGGAATGTTTTGCCTCTCGGGAATGTATTATTATTTTCTGCCCTTTCAGTCACCCCTCGTTCCCTTTGACCTTGTGAATTGATGGCTCGTCGGCATGTCTTTCGGGGCGCCACTCGTCCCTCCATTTTTTCTTTGTCTTTTAAAGGGGCAATCCTGGGATTCAAACGATAAAGAAGTGGACACCGCGCCACTTTTGATATACCAATCCCAGATTGCCCCTTTAATGGAGGAAACGAAGGATGAAACAGAAGGCCTCACAAAGAGCCCCCCCCTTCTGTTGCCATGCCAACCAACCACTCCTTTTCTCCTTTTTCATCTTGACCTCTTCAACCCTGAAGGTCGACCATCTGGCACCTACAATTTAATACACACTTGTACATGTGTGAAAAATAACAAATATAAGCACCAACCAAATTATTATTATAAACATATATAACATAGTAGTAGTGCTGATCTATGATCAGATTAATAATGAATAGGATTATATAAATCAGATTGAGCATTCCTACTTCTGGGACACTGTGAATACGCTCCATGGTCCATAAAAACATATTACCTAGAACATACCTGCCCTCCTTCCTCTGCTTGTCTCTTGGCCTTGCCATGCCCGGGCCCGGGCTGGTTGGGTTGGGCTTGCCCTACGTCCAAAATGGCACCCTATTCTCGTTATAGTGCACTACGTCTGAACACGGCCCATAGCGCTCTGGTCAAAAGTAGTGCACGATGTAGGGAATAGGGTGCCATTTGGGACGTACTCTTCATATTTCACTGTGTGCGTTTAATTGCATGAAATGCCAGAGGACCTGCAGAGGACGGAAAACAATTGATTCATTGATCTGCAGCTATGCAAACTCCCGACAGAGGGAGGAGGTAGGCTTGAGGGAGGGGAAGAGCGAGAGAGGGGGAGGGAGAGAGGCAGAGGGAGGTAGGCTTGAGGGAGGGGAAGAGCGAGAGAGGGGGGGGGGTAGGCTTGAGGGAGGGGGAGAGAAAGGGGGAGGAGGTAGACTTGAGGGAGGGGAAGAGCGAGAGAGGCAGAGGGAGGAGAGAGGCTGGGGGAGAAGGAAAGTGAAAGGGGGATACCTAGTCACTTGAACAACTGAATGCATTCAACTGAAGTGTCTTCTGAGGGGAGAGAGAGAGAAAGAGACGAGGGAGGGAGAGCGAGGGGAAGGATGAGAGAATGCCTCATTCATATTAACTGTGAAGGTATGCCGTTTTAAAGAAACTGTTTGAGCCTGTTTTGGTTTTGCCAGTTTTCACGTCACTGGATTCTAAGAGGAGAAAGCGGAGAGACAGTCAGGGTGTCACGCCCATTCCTCCCACCACCACCCCAGATCATTATTTGTTTCATAAACACAATGACTGCAAGTCCATAGTACCACACAATGACTGCATGTCCATAGTACCACACAATGACTGCATGTCCATAGTACCACACAATGACTGCATGTCCATAGTACCACACAATGACTGCATGTCCATAGTACCACACAATGACTGCATGTCCATAGTACCACACAATGACTTTCTTAAACACCATATTTTGCCACCCAGTCTTTTAAAGCTTCCACCACAGCGTTATCTCGCCACCTATTGTCATATTATGTTTGTTTTTTTTAGCTTAGTGAAAAAAAACAGACTTAAAAGGTACTGTAAGGTTTTCCTCTGGGTTTGGTCCAGGAAAAGTTCATTAAAACTGTGTCTGCTTTGTCTGTGTCCCTCTGAGGTACACTTGGTTGTACATTTATCTACTGTTTTCTCAAATCCCAAACTTTCCTCTTTCCTCTTGTGTTCTGTGTCCCTCTCAGGAACACTTGGTTGGCATCACTCCCCAGGTCTTATCAGAGTCAGAGGACTTGAAACAGGACACGTCCAAAATCAACCGCCTGGAGAAGCAAGCCGAAGAGTTCCTCAATGCTGTCTTCTACAGAAAGGGTGAGTCTAGAACCTATAGAACCATAAGGGAGTCTAGAACAGAGAACCATAAAGGAGTCTAGAATGTAGAACCATGAGATTTTAGAACCTAGTACCATAAGGGAGTCTAGAACATAGAAGCATAAGGCAGTTTAGAACCTAGAACTATTAGGGTCAAGGACCTATAGAACCATAAGGGAGTCTAGTAGAACTATATGGCGTAGTCAGTTGGGACGTTATAAAGACACAAGGTATGGAACTTGGAAACACCAAAGTTGTGGGTTTGATTCCCACATTTGGGTTCCCGAGTGGCACTGCATCTCAGTACTTGAGGCATCCCTGCAGACACCTTGGTTCGATTCCAGGCTGTATCACTACCGGCCGTGATTGGGAGTCCCATAGGGCGGCACCCAGTTGGCCCGGCGTCGTCCGGGTTTGGCCGGTGTATGACGGTCATTGTAAATAAGAATTTGTTCTTAAGTGATTTGCCTCGTTACATAAAGGTTCATTTAAAATCGTGTCCTAAAAAAACTTAAGTTTAAAATGAAACGTGTTGGTTAAGTGACCATGTATTGTTATGGTTATATACTCTCCTAGAGAAGAGAGGGGTGCAGTGTGTGACTGGTTGCATCCAAAACGGTCCCCTATTCCCTACACTATATCATTTAGTGCACTACTTTTTTTGGTCAAAAGCAGTGCACTAGTTAACAGGGTGCCATTTGAGATACATGGTTGTTTTAGAGAGGATTAGGTCACTCAGTCAGATGCTGATCCAATCAATGTGTCTGCCCAATCAATCTGGGTTCACCTCCACACCCAGCCCTCAGCCCTCAGCTCTCAGCTCTCAGCTCTCAGCTCTCAGCTCTCAGCTCTCAGCCCTCAGCCCTCAGCCCTCAGCCCTCAGCCCTCAGCCCTCAGCCCTCAGCCCTCAGCCCTCATCCCTCAGCCCTCAGCCCTCAGCTCTCAGCTCTCAGCTCTCAGCTCTCAGCTCTCAGCTCTCAGCCCTCAGCCCTCAGCCCTCAGCCCTCAGCCCTCAGCCCTCAGCTCTCAGCCCTCAGCTGGCCTAAAGCTGCTATATACTGAGTGTACAAAACATTATTTCCATGACAGACTGACCAGGTGAATCCAGGTAAAGGCTTTGATCCCTTATTGATGTCACTTGTTAAATCCACTTCAGTGTAGATGAAGGGGAGGAGACAGGTTAATGAAGGATTTTTAAGCCTTGAGACAATTGAGACATGAATTGTGTATGTGTGTCATTCAGAGGGTGAATGGGTGGCAAGACAACATATTTAAAGTGCCTTTGAACAGGGTATGGTTGTAGGTGCCAGGCGCACCGGTTTGAGTGTGTCAAGAACTGCAACGCTGCTGGGTTTTTCACGCTCAACAGTTTCCCGTGTGTATCAAGAATGGTCCACCACCCAAAGGACATCCAGCCAGCTATGGGAAGCATTGGAATCAACTCAATATAAGAAAGGTCCTAAATGGTGTGTACACTGAGTGTATGTAGCTGAACAAACACTGTGCACAGTATATAAACAGACACACATAGATATGTGTAGTTTGTCTGAGGGTTTTCTTCCTTCCCAGTGATGTTCCTTTAGCTAAATGTTTTTATAATGTCTATATGCTCCCGGCTTTATGTTTTGGGTCCACGCGGTCGGCGTCCCAAACGGAACCCGATTCCCTACTTAGTGCACTACTTTTGACCAGATTGCATAGGGCCCAGGTTAAAAGTAGTGCACTGGATTGGGAATAGGGTGCCAGGACGTAGGTATTGTTTGCAGAAAGCTTCCCCTTCGGACACGGGGCACAATTCCTCGGCCCAAAAGGAAATGTTTTTCCAGAAAGCTTGTCTGCTAAATCACTTTGTTGTTTTGCGGCTGAAAGTTGGGGGCTATAGGGTAGACGAGACCTGTGTCCCAAATGGCACCATATTCCCTATGTAGTGCACTACTATAGGGCCAATGGGGTTCTGGTCAAAAGTAGTGCACTACATAGGGAATAGGGTGCCATTTGCGACGAAGCCTAGCTAACAGTCTGTCTGTAGTGTTACAGAGGTATTAAACATGTCCTGTAGGTATATATCTATGTCCACATTCTAACAGTCTGTCTGTACAGAGAGGTATTAAACAACATGTCCTGTAGGTCTACATCTATGTCCACATTCTAACAGTCTGTCTGTACAGAGAGGTATTAAACAACATGTCCTGTAGGTCTACATCTATGTCCACATTCTAACAGTCTGTCTGTACAGAGAGGTATTAAAAAACATGTCCTGTCGGTATATATCTATGTCCTGTAGGTCTACATCTATGTCCACATTCTAACAAGTCTATTTTTAATAAAAATGTATGTGTGTATATATTATATATATATATATATATATATATATATATTATATATATTTTTTTTTCTTCACATATAAACAGTAATATTTCCTGGTTGCTAAAATTAGAATAGTTCGCCTAATTTCAGTTTATGTTACAAAACAAGTCATGTAGAGCTGAGAAAGTTGCTGTACGGTCTAAACCGCTGTGAAATGTATTTTCAATAACCAATAATATAGTATGTTCAGCTGTCTGAAGCTGCTGCACAAAACCCAAAGTAAAATATGCAAAAACAAAACTAAAGAACGGGAAGCATAGAAATAGTGCACATAGAACATATCTACAACTTCTGAGACTGGCTTTCAGTGAGAATGACAGGTTCGTAACTGACATTTCTACGTGAATTTGGTCCGTTGTTCCCCCATAAAGTGACATATTGCAGCTTTCATGTTTCTAGTTGTAGTGCTGCCAGATCTTTAGCCGGTCGTTGGAATGTTAAACAGATTAAGAATGTTCTAATAGGTGTCTAATGTTGTGTGTTTGTTTGTCTCTAGCAGACCTCCCAAGCTTCTCGGACCCTCACATCCCTCTAGTGGCTCGTGAGATAATGCAGCGAATGATCCGTCAGTTCGCTGCCGAATATACCTCAAAAAACAGCTATTCTCAGGACCCCCCCCATCACCCCCAGCCCAACGGCATCAAGGACCAAAGCCGCCTCCTGCCGAGAGCGGCCTCTCCAGCCCCGGCCCCCCTCGCTCTGCCGGGGGCGTCCAGCCCCTCGTCCCCCGCCCCGGGACCGGGCCTCAGCCCCGCCTCCGCCTCTGCCTTTGCCCGGACAGTGGGAACGGAGCCGGTAGTAACTGTAGTGGTACCGGTGCTGCTGCCTCTGCACAGAACCCCGTCCTCAGCAAGCTTCTCATGGCCGACCAGGACTCTCCACTGGACCTCACCGTCAAGAGGCCCGACACCACAGAGACCAAAACAGAGGGTAAGACACCACTCACACGTCCATATCGAATCAAAACGTAGTTACCTTATGGACAAGATAAAATGGTGTTACACTGTACAATGAAATGCTTACTTGCAGGCTCTCTCTCAACAGTGCAACAACAATAAGAAAAGAGAAACAAATATTCAATAAAATAAATAAGTAGAAGAAAAACCTGGACTGAAGAACTCCCCCATAACTTCAATAGAACGCCCTGTATCTCTCCTATCTCCATTTATCTCCCTGTATCTCTCCTATCTCCATTTATCTCCCTGTATCTCTCCTATCTCCATTTATCTCCCTGTATCTCTCCTATCTCCATTTATCTCCCTGTATCTCTCCTATCTCCATTTATCTCCCTGTATCTCTCCTATCTCCATTTATCTCCATTTATCTTTCCTATATCTCCCTGTATCGCCAATATCTCCCCTATATTGACTATATCTCCCCTGTATGTTGCTTATATCTCCCTATAGGTCTCATATAGCTTCCCTATATCTCTTCTATAGCTCCCATGTATCTCCTATGAGCCACTATATATCCTTTAATATATCCCCTCTATCTCTACTATATCTCTCCTATATCTCCAATTTAACTCACTTATATATCTGCTATATCTCCTCTATTTTTCCTATATCTCCGCTGTATCTTGCTTATATCTCCACTATATTGCCTCTAGCTCTTCTACATCTTGCTTATATCTCTCCCCTATATCTCTCCCCTATATCGCTCCCCTATATCGCTCTGCTATATCTCTCCCCTATATCGCTCCCCTATATCGCTCCCCTATATCGCTCCGCTACATCTCTCCCCTATATCGCTCCCCTATCGCTCCCCTATATCTCTCCCCTATATCGCTCCCCTATATCGCTCCGCTATATCTCTCCCCTATAGATCCCCTATATCTCTCCTATATATCGTTCCTATATATCCCTTTATATCTTCCCTATATCTCCCCTATAGCTCTCTTACAGTTGAAGTCAGAAGTTTATATACATTTAGGTTGGATTTATTAAAACTCGTTTTTCAACCACTCCACAAATTTCTTGTTAACAAACTATAGTTTTGGCAAGTCGGTTAGGACATCTACTTTGTGCATGTAAGTCATTTTTCCAACAATTGTTTACAGACAGATTATTTCACTTATAATTCACTGTATCACAATTCCAGTGTGTCAGAAGTTTACATACACTAAGTTGACTGTACCTTTAAACAGCTTGGAAAATTCCAGAAAATTATGTATGGCTTTAGAAGCTAATTGGAAGGGTACCTGTGGATTTATTTCAAGTCCTACCTTCAAACTCAGTGCCTCTTTGCTTGACATCTTGGGAAAATCAAAAGAAATCAGCAAAGACCTCAGGAAAAAAATGGTAGACCTCTACAAGTCTGGTTCATCCTTCGGAGCAATTTCCAAACACCTGAAGGTACCACGTTCATCTGCACCACAACAATAGTACGCAAGTATAAACACCAAGGGACCACGCAGCCATCTAACCGCTCAGGAAGGAGATGCGTTCTGTCTCCTAGAGATGAACGTACTTTGGTGCGAAAAGTGCAAATCAATCCCAGAACAACAGCAAAGGACCTTGTGAAGATGCTGTAGGAAACTGATACAACAGTATCTCTATCCACAGTAAAACGAGTCCTATATCGATATAACCTGATAGGCCGCTCAGCAAGGAAGAAGCCACTGCTCCAAAACCGCCATAAAAAAGCCAGACTACGGTTTGCAACTGCACATGGGGACAAAGATTGTACTTTTGGGGAAATGTCCTCTGGTCTGAAGAAACAAAAATGGAACTGTTGGCCATAAAAAAGTGGGAGGCTTGCAAGCCGAAGAACACCATCCCAACCATGAGCACAGGGTGGCAGCATCATGTTGTGGGGGTGCTTTGCTGCAGGAGGGACTGGTGCACTTCACAAAATAGATGGCATCATGAGGTAGGAAATTATGTGGATATATTGAAGCAACATCTCAGACATATGTCAGGAAGTTAAACCTTGGTCGCAAATCCCCCACAACCTGTAATTGGACCAGTAAAAGTTGTATAGAGCCAAACAGACTGGGCCTAATGAAAACTACTAGTATCCTAATTCTAACAACATTTTGGAGGCTGAATGCCAAGTCGCGTTATGCTGAAAAATAGATTTTTGAATCTTAAAAACATTAACCCCCATGCCTTAAAATCCCTCTTGCCCTATAGACATTTGGCCTGGATTATCCTCTAATGCCTGTGACCATATATGGTATTATAGTGTTTTTATGTATGCCTCCCACACACACCCATAAACACACAGAGAGAGAAATTCATTTTAATATCACCACCTTGTTTTGTCCAACCAAAAAGCCCTAAAGATTAAAGAGGTCCTTCAGCTCTGTTCAGACGGGACAGGTCATCAGACAGGTCATCAGACAGGTCAGCTGCACTTTGGGGATTACTAACCCGTGGAGGAGGAGGAGGGTGTGTGTGTGTGTGTGTGTGTTTTTGTGTGTGTGTGTGTGTGTGGTTCAGTCAGTGGAAAGAGGAATATAATATTGTTATTACTCTTTAAACAAAGAGCAGAGCGGAGGGAACAGTAATGATTATTTTCACTATTTATTCATGTGATTTTCTATGTTGTATTCTTCTCCTGGAGTCCTTTTCCTTTCTCATTTTTAGTGATTTATAGAGTTACACAAACATCTGTTATTGAACGGCACATTTACAATGTTAATTACATTCATTTAAAAAGTCCCAATCAATTGAAGTCAAGTTATACAGTACATACTTAGATAATCTGTGATGAACTGTGCCCTAAAACAGTGTGTGTGTGTATCTGCGTATGTTAATCCTCAGATGGAGTCCTGGACCTCTCCACCAAGAAGGCCCACGGCACCATCCTCAAAAACTCTCACAGTTACACCCTGTTGCCCACAGTGAAGGGGTAAGACACACACACACACACACACACACACACACACACACACACACACACACACACACACACACACGCCACACACACACGCCACACACACACACACACACACACACACACACACACACACACACACACACACACACACACACACACCTCCGTTATAAATGATCATTGTAGTGATCAATGTGTTATTTCCCATTGGTTTCCAAGGTAATCACCTCTTGTTACGTTACGATGTCAAGGGCTTACAGCGTCGGAAGAGAACTAACCCTCATCCATTATCATTATGATTACACTACCTAGGTTTTTATAAGTAACTAACCCTAATCCATTATCATTATGATTACAGTACCTAGGTTTTTATAAGTAACTAACCCTAATCCATTATCATTATGATTACAGTACCTAGGTATTTATAAGTAACTAACCCTCATCCATTATCATTATGATTACAGTACCTAGGTTTTTATAAGTAACTAACCCGAATCCATTATCATTATGATTACAGTACCTAGGTTTTTATAAGTAACTAACCCTCATCCATTATCATTATGATTACAGTACCTAGGTTTTTATAAGTAACTAACCCTCATCCATTATCATTATGATTACAGTACCTAGGTTTTTATAAGTAACTAACCCGAATCCATTATCATTATGATTACAGTACCTAGGTTTTTATAAGTAACTAACCCGAATCCATTATCATTATGATTACAGTACCTAGGTTTTTATAAGTAACTAACCCGAATCCATTATCATTATGATTACAGTACCTAGGTATTTATAAGTAACTAACCCTAATCCATTATCATTATGATTACAGTACCTAGGTTTTTATAAGTAACTAACCCTAATCCATTATAATTATGATTACAGTACCTAGGTTTTTATAAGTAACTAACCCTAATCCATTATCATTATGATTACAGTACCTAGGTTTTTATAAGTAACTAACCCTCATCCGTAATCCGTATGATTACACTACCTAGGTATTTATAAGTATGTATTTATGCTATTTGGATGTAATTCTTCATTATGTCGGAGGTCAACGTTAGACTGCATCAAAGACCTCAGGGACTATTGGTTTTCCTGTTGTCTCTCTACTATATACAGCTTTTATTTACTTACCCACATAGTCGTGGTGGATTTTATTGATACCTGAGTGTTTTGCCTTCAAGTCATATTTGCATGATTAACACACCGTACAAACTTTGTTTTCCTGCTTTAAATTAGAATAAATGACCTGTATAACTATGGAATAGACCTTGGAATGATTAGAACACACAGAAGGTCAAAGATGGATTTGGCTCGATACATGTTGACGCCCAAAGCGATATTGTATGGTGAGGGTGGTGTGTGTAATCTGTTGGAAGACACCTCGTTGGTGTATCAGAAGCAGCGTTGGTGGTTTGGGATTCACTAATGATCAGGTCATGTAATATTAACTAAAGAGGGGGATGAGGAACTGGATGTACCCTCCTCCCTCGCACCACCCCTCCTCCATCCACCCTCCTCCCTCGCTCCACACCTCCATCCCTCCACACTTCCTCCCTCACACCACCCCTCCTCCATCCACCCTCCTCCCTCGCTCCACACCTCCATCCCTCCACACTTCCTCCCTCACACCACCCCTCCTCCATCCACCCTCCTCCCTCGCTCCACACCTCCATCCCTCCACACTTCCTCCGAGACCTCAGATATATTACCAAACACAGAGCGTCTCACTCATTTAGCATACCCCTTTATTTTACAGTGTGAAAATGAACCTAGTATTTTACTTACACAATCAAATGATAACAGAATCCTTTAAAAATATCATGACACCATAATGACCAATACATCAATAGTTTGTTCATTTTAGTTTCATAACAGCAAATAAGTACCACTAGTCACCACACACCATTAACCACCACCGTGTGCAGACTACAGTTGACTAAACACGTTTTTACACATTTTTTGCAAATGTATAAATAAACAACTGAACTATCATATTTACATAAGTATTCAGACCCTTTACTCAGTACTTTGTGAGGCACCTTTGGCAACGATTACAGCCTGGAGTCTTCTTGGGTATGATGCTACAAGCTTGGCCACACCTGTATTTGGGGAGTTTCTCCCATTCAGTTATTTTCCAGTCTCCGGAGATGTTCGATCGGGTTCTAGTCCGGGCTCTAGCTGGGCCACTCAAGGACATTCAGACACTTGTCCCGAAGTCACTCTTGCATTGTCTTGGCTGTGTGCTTAAAGTCTATTGGAAGGTGAACCTTTGCCCCATTCTGAGGTCTTGAGTGCTCTGGAGCAGGTTTTCATCAAGGATCTCTCTGTACTTTGCTCCGTTCATCTTTCCTCGATCCTGACTAGTCTCCCAGTCCCTGCTTCACTGTTGGGATGGTGCCAGGTTGCCTCCAGACGTGACGCTTGTCATTCAGGCCAAAGAGTTCAATCTTGGTTTCATCAGACCAGAGAATCTTGTTTCTCATGGTCTGAGAGTCTTTATGTGCCTTTTGGAAAACTCCATGCTGACTTTCATGTGACTTTTACTGAGGAGCGTCTTCTGTCTGGCCACTCTACCATAAAGGCCTGTTTGGTAGAGTGCTGCAGAGATGGTTGTCCTTCTGGAAGGTTCTCCCATCTCCACAGAGGAGCTCTGTCAGCGTGACCATCGGGTTCTGGTCACCTCCCTGACCAAGGCCCTTCTCCCCCGATTGCTCAGTTTGGCCTGGCGACCAGCTCTAGCAAGAGTCTTCTTGGTTCTAAACTTCTTCCATTTAAGAATGATGGAGGCCACGGTGTTCTTGGGGACTTTCAATGCTGCAGAAATGCTTTGGTACCCTTCCCCAGATCTGTGCCTCGACACAATCTTGTCTCGGAGCTCTATGGACAATTCCTTCGACATAAAGGCTTGGTTTTTGCTGACATGCACTGTCAACTGTGGGACCTTATATAGAAAGGTGTGTGCCAATCAATTGATTTTACCACAGGTGGACTCCAATCAAGTTGTTGAAACATCTCAAGGATGATCAATGGAAGCAGGATGCACCTGAGCTCAATTTTGAGTCTCATAGCAAAGGGTCTGCATACTTATGTAAATAAGGTATTTATGTTTTTTATTTTTAATAAAAGTGAAAGAATTGGTGTAAATCAATGAGGGAAAAAAATGAATTTGATCCATTTGAACAAAATGTAGAAAAAGTCAAGGGGTCTGAATACTTTCCGAATGCACTGTATGTGGTGTAGACTGTGTGGTGTAGACTGTGGTGTAGACTAGACAAAATGGTGTAGACTATAAGGTGTAGACTAATTGTAGACTATAAGGTGTAGACTATAAGGTGTAGACTATAGTAGACTATAGTAGACTATATGGTGTAGGCTATATGGTGTAGACTGTGTGGTGTAGACTGTGTGGTGTAGACTAGACAAAATGGTGTAGACTATAAGGTGTTGACTATTGTAGACTATAAGGTGTAGACTATAAGGTGTAGACTATAGTAGACTATAAGGTGTAGACTATAGTAGACTATATGGTGTAGACTATATGGTGTAGACTATATGGTGTAGACTGTGTGGTGTAGACTGTGTGGTGTAGACTGTGTGGTGTAGACTAGACAAAATGGTGTAGACTATAGTAGACTATAAGGTGTAGACTATAGTAGACTATAAGGTGTAGACTATAGTAGACTATAAGGTGTAGACTATAGTAGACTATAAGGTGTAGACTATAAGGTGTAGACTACAAGATGTATATTATAGTAGACTATAAGGTGTAGACTATAAGATGTAGACTATATGGTGCAGCCATAATTACTGTGAAACCACCTTCTAACTTCCTCATCAAGTATATTCTAAATGTAATTGTAAAAAATATATATAACCACTTCATCAGGGATGTGTGTGTCAAAATTAGACTTTTTGACATATAGATAACAACCTCATCAGGGGTATGCATATACTGTATGTACAGATGTCGGATCTTGATTTGAGCCAGTTCGCTACAGCAGGAAAATAATCCTGTAGCAACAGGAAATGTGAATTATTTTGTGGATTATAAATAATGGACATTTTTGTAGGTGTTGATACATTTTTCGTTAGGGGAAAATCAAGTCTGGAATTTCTAAGTGGAAATTACAAACTTCAGAATCCTTTTTAAAACTCAAATGCACTACATGTTTGCAATTCTCAGCAACAAAAGAGTTATCAAATTAAGATCCAACGTCTGTACTTGTTTTGGACATATGCATGTCCATGTTCATATGTCCATAATATTTTTTCCTTCACAGGATTTGGTTGCTGACGTCCTCAGTGCTAAGGCTCATTCACTCTCTGTCTACACTTCCCCTTCCATTCTGATTGACATATCTATGGTCCTATTTAGAAGGTAGCATTGAGCTGTCACTCTGCTTGTCTGCGGGGGACTGGGATGTGTGCTTCCTGCTTAAAGGCTACTGTTGCTATGGTTACGTACTGAACAGTACCCGACACCAAGGTCAGAAAAAAGTCACTTCTTTCTCAGGTAGTTCAGAAATAGAAACGTTAAGACCCGTCACGGAAATGTCATTTGGGCGCTTCAGCACGGGTTTCTTAGAAAACACTGTGTTCTTTCTAGCCCGTATAGGAACAACATAATGGAAAGGAGAAAGGGAGCTCAAAAGGACAGATTCTCTAAAATAATAATGAGTGGAGTAAGAAAAAAAAAGAGCATCCTTGTGTCGCTCAACCCTTTTTGTGACCATTTCTATACGAGACATGCCAAGGTTAATTCTCGTTTAGCTGGGAACGAGACCTCTCTGCCGTCAACTCCAACCGCAGCCATTGTCTATTGTGTTGTCAGGTGAATTCTATGACACTGTTACTATGTACAGTTTATCCTATACCCGTTAATTACAACCTGATCACAATGTGCTCCATTCTGCGCCCTCGATACCTTCTCAGACAAATGAGTCTCTATCCCAGGGAGGGATTGGTATTATGATCATGGTCATTCATGCTGTGTGTCCTTGATGTTTTCCCTCCTCTCATTGTCCTCACGGTATTTGTTAGTGTAGCAGACTGTGCGTGTGTGTTCTCTGTTTACTCAGTACATGGCTCTCTATCTCTTAAACAGCATTAAGATTCACTAACATTTAAAATCACTTTTTTTTTTTTTTAACATGGTAAAATAAAGTTGCTTGGTTGTTTTTGAAGCAAATTTAATTTAAAATGTCCCTGTAAATGGATAGTTACGCTTCATGCGAGACGGGGACAAAGAAACAACAAAGCATTGCACTTCAGTTTAAATACGTTTTCTCTGCGTGAAACAAAATTATTTGAACGAAATTGAGTTTGAAAAAGACGGACACTAAATTAAACGTTTGACATGAGTAAGTTAGCTCTAATTACCTATATGAAAGTGACTCACTCTGTCACAACATGCATGTTCTACACATGGTAAAAAAAAATATGGGAAATTAGTGTTAATTGTCTCTTTCTCTCTGTGTCTCATGAGCACCTTAATTGTTGAAGATAGGAGCTAACGTGCTGTAATGAGTGGAATATAGCTCCGGCTACGTCCACGTTGCACAGTAAATATAATTCATCAGACACCGATGCATCCCAAATAGCACCCCATTCCCTTTGTAGTGCACTACGGGCCCTGGTCAGAAGTAGCGCACTACATAGGGATTAGGGTGCCATTTGGGATGCAGGCAGCCACTCTCTCCCATGTGATGAGACCATATGGAACAGCTAACGAGTTATAATCTGTATGAGGGCAACTACTTTGTCAAGCTGTCAAGATGTATAACTAGCTAATAGCAAACACAAGTTTACAGCCAAAACATTTTCTCAAATGGACTTTTTGCTCAAATGTAATGAAATGAAATGGAGATTGAACGCCCACCCTCACGCCAGGAAGTAAATAGAATTTCAAATAAAGGTACTGTCTCTAAACTGAAGGGACCATATAAGTAGTTATTTGTGTCTATACTATATCTAGTAATCATGAAATTAAAGGGGCAGTTGAAACAATCACAAAGCAATTCTCCCCGACCCTGTTTCAGTAGAAAGCTGAGAAATGTAACCACTCTCAAATTCATAGACAGAGCTACAGATGTATGATCATAATTTAACCTACAGTGCATTCGGAAAGTATTCAGACCCCCTGACATTTTCCACATTTTGTTACGTGGATCACATAATGTTTGTTCCTCATCAATGTACACACAATGCACACCCATAATCACAAAGGGAAAACAGGATTTTAAACCTTTGGAAATGTATTAAAAATAAACAACATAAATACCTTTATTTACATAATTATTTAGACTCTTTGCTATGAGCTCAGGTGCATCCTGTTTCCATTGATCATCCTTGAGATGTTTTTATAACTTGATTGGAGTCCATCTGTGGTAAATTCAATTGATTGGACATGATTTGGAAAGGCACACACCTGTCTATATAAGTTGACAGTGCATGTCAGAGCAAAAACCAAGCCATGTGGTTAAAGGAATTGTCTATAGAGCTCAGAGACAGGATTGTGTTGAGGCACAGATATGGGGAAGGCTAACAAAACATGTCTGCAGCATTGAAAGTTCCCAAGAACACTGTGACCTCCATCATTCTTAAATGGAAGAAGTTTGGAACTACTAAGACCACTAAAACTGAGCAATCGGGGGAGAAGGACCTTGGTCAGAAACCCGATGGTCACTCTGACAGAGCTCTAGAGTTCCTCTGTGGAGATGGGAAAACCTTCCAGAAGGACAACCATCTCTGCAGCACTCCACCAACCAGGCCTTTATGGTAGAGTGGCCAGACAGAAGCCACTCCTCAGTAAAAGGCACATGACAGCCCACTTGGAGTTTGCCAAAAGGCACTTAAAGCACTCTCAGACCATGAGAAACAAGATACTCCGGTCTGATGGAACCAAGATTGAACTCTTTGGCCTGAATGTCAAGCGTCACACCCAGAGGAAACCTGGCACCATCCCTACGGTGAAGCATGGTGGTGGCAGGATCATGCTGTGTGGGATGTTTTTCAGCAGCAGGAACTAGGAGATTAGTCAGGATCGAGGGAAAGATGAACGGAGCAAAGTCCAGAGAGATCCTTGATGAAAACCTGCTCCAGAGCACCCAGGACCTCAGACTGGGGCAAAGGTTCATCTACCAACAGGACAACGACCCTAAGCAGACAGCCAAGACAATGCAGGAGTGGCTTTGGGACAAGTCTCTGAATGTCCTTGAGTGGCCCATCCAGAGCCCGGACTTGAACCCAATCAAACATCTCTGGAGAGACCTGAAAATGGCTGTGCAGTGACACACCCCATCCAACCTGACAGATCTTGAGAGGATCTGCAGAGAAGAATGGGAGAAACTCCCCAAATATAGGTGTTCCAAGATTATAGCGTCATACCCAAGAAGACTCAAGGCTGTAATCGCTGCCAAAGGTGCTTCAACAAAGTACTGAGTAAAGAGTCTGAATACTTATGTAAATGTAATATTTCAGTTTATTATACTTTCCGAAAGCACTGTATATTTGCAGAAAAATTCTCAGCAAAAAAAGAGTGATCAAATTAAGATCCTACATCTGTATGGATGCACGGACTGACCATCCATGATATCAGACTTATCATTTTATGCATGTTTCGAGGCCATGTAGTGTTTGTTTACATTTATTTTTTTTACAAACATGGGAGTATTACAAGCTTACATTTTGGGTTCTGATGGGGTACAATTATCCTGATGAGGCATTTTATAAATGATATTCTTCAAGAATCAGTGGGTACCTCTAATTCAGGAGTCCAGAAATGGATGTAGCAACTGCAGATTGCCCCTTTAAAGTGTGGGAGATGAGTTTATCATTTAGATGTTGCATGTTTACATGTTTACTGTTATACGTTTACTGTTATATGTTTACTGCCGAAGAGTTTTGCTGAAACCCCCCCCCCCCCCCCCCCTAAACAATGACATATTATGGAAGAAAGTTCAACTTTAAAAACACAAAGTAATGTGTGTTTTTAGTGGTACTAAAAAGTGGTACTAAAAAGTGGTACTTTTGGTTTGTTGGCATTAACAGTCAGCAGTGTAGAGTAGTGTAATTTTAACGTGTCGTTTTTGGTTCATTACAATTCACTTTCTGAATCGACTGATTTGAGTACTTCCAAGTTAACACCCCTCTCTTCTCTTTTCCCTCCAATCAGGCGTGCCCTGAGAGTTGAGCACTCCTTTCGGGACGTGGAGGACGATGACATGCTGCCGAGAAGCTTACAGGACGGGCTGAGGGACAGCTACGTCAGTTCCGCCCCCCTCAAGCCCCCATTGGCCCATTCGCTGCTTATAAAGGAGGAGCTCCTCAGCCAGAAGCACCGCCTCCTCGGCCAGCCTCCGGCTCTCTCATTGGCTAGTCTGGAGGCGGCGGGGCTTCTCAACCACGGGAACAAAGGGAACCACGTGGAGCCCCACCCCCTCCTGGCACGGGACGGCTCTCCGTGGGGTTCCTCCAGTGGTAAAGCCCACCACCACCAACTGGACAGCCTGCTGAGGCTGAAGCAGGCCAGCGCCATCCTCTCAGACCTCCAAGACCTGCCTCTGTTCTTGGACAACCACCACCACGGGGCGTTCTCCTCCAAGAGCTCCTCCGGAGGTGGCCTCCGCCACCACCATGGCTCCACCAAGACCCACCATGAGGTGGTGGTTAAGAGGGAGCCGGGAGGCCACCACTCCCCGCCCGTGGACCTGAAGATCCCCCAGGTGAGGGGCATGGACCTGTCATGGGACTCCCACGCCTCAGACCTGTACGGGTACGGGGCCATGGTGGTGGGCGCCGGGGGCCACGGTGGGGTGGAGAATGCTTTGAGCAGGAAGCTGAGGGTCATCCTTCCCAAGCAGAACCGGCGTGCCGGTAGCCTGAGAGGCAGCCTGGGAGGTTTTCTGGATGGGGCGGCAGACTACTGGAGCTCCGACGTGGACCAGGGGACTTCCGGGCAACCATACCCGACCTCTGACCCCGAGGGCGACCCGTGCTCTAAGCAGCCCAGGAAGAAGAGGGGGCGCTACCGCCAGTACAACAGCCAGATCTTAGAAGAGGCCATCGGCATGGTGATGGGCGGGAAGATGAGCGTATCCAAGGCCCAGAACATGTACGGGATCCCTCACAGCACACTGGAGTACAAGGTGAAGGAGCGACTGGGCACACTGAAGAACCCTCCTAAGAAGAAGCTCAAATTGACCTTGAGGATGGGAGGACAGGATTCCGCCGCCGAGTCAGAGACTACACCAACCGCGACACCGCGAGAGGTTGCGCCACCGGAGGCCGCCGATCTGAACCACGAAATGAAAATGGAATTTGAAGATTAACTGAGAAACAACGATGACGACCAATCCTCCCTTTCCTTATATATGTATAAAAAACATCTTAACATTAAGACTGAAGTAATTGGAAACAAATGGAGCTTTATTTGTGCCAATTTACTGTTGCAGTATCTGGGTGAGCACAAGCGCAGGGATATGAGGAGGATTCTAAAACAAGCTGGAGATGAAAACTAAACCAATCGGCTGGTTCTGCGGTTGTCGTTTTGACACTGCACATTTGTTTAGCTTTTATATCAAGCGGCGAAACAAATGTGTCAAAAGCCACGAGTGACGTGACAGTTATTAATTACAGTTTGTAAAGCATGTTGATTATCCCCCCCAAAACCCTAACTCCCCCTATTCTGAACTTGATACACTGACCCTGCATTGCTTTTAAATGCAGTCTGGGCTGCGGAATATCTCAACTTTGGGAAAAATTAGAGGGGGTTAAAAATGAACCCTTTTGAACATACTATTATGGTCCCCCCATCTCTCATTTAAGTACTAGTACCAATTGGTAAGTGAACTGTCTCCTATGTTTTGAACCAACTCTAAAACTAGTAATGTCCCAGGAAGCTCTCTCACCAGGAAGCTGAATCAAAACCGCATTATTTCTATCGCCAGGTAGCCATTTCTCTTTAACAAACGCAAAACTTTCTTTCCTCCTTCGATATTCTGCTACTCTTTAAAAGTGAACGAAAGCAACATTGGCTGTGTCCTTTTTAAGGTAAAGACACAAAATAGTCAATCAGGGATGCATGTTCGTAAGTTTTAGTAAATAACTACTAAGTTTTTGAATATTTTGAATGTTTTTTTTGTTTGTTTTATCTTCTTTTGTTTGGCTTTCTTTTGCACTACACTTTCAGTCTGGCGCTCACCGGCGCCGCCCAGTGGTGACAGACCAGGTTACCTCGGCATTGCTGTCCTAGCATCATGCACTTAAGGTCTGTCATAATCCCCGGCCAACTGCGCTCCAGGTACAAGTTACCCGTAGCCACAGATCTAGGATCAGTTTACCCTGCCTTAACAATTAGGGGGGAAACCTCAAAACTGACCTGAGATCAGCATGTAGGTGCAATTTTATATCTCTGCTGCTCTCCTTGAGAGAGCTCCTCAACCTCAACGGTGGTAGGTAAATGTTGCCTCTAACCACTGATCCATAGTCAGATGTCTTTTTTATTCCCTTATTGCTAAGGTTTGGATTGGGGCTTAGTGACCTGATCCTAGTTCAGTGGTTGAGCGCAACTTCTACCTCAAGCACCTGCAACAAGTGCATCTGTTCCCAATCCCGATCCTAGGGAGCTGTAGCCATCTCTGGTTTTCATTCCAACCAACGACCTCATGCATATGCGCTCAGCTAATTAGTGGGCGGGGTTCTCCTAACACCATGACATCACATGGAGTGATAACCACATGCATTGTAGCTCTCCAAGACCAGGAAGTGGAAACATTGCTGCTACAACTATATTATCCTGTACTGAGCGAAGGTTTTACCAGCCTTACTGTCTCTAAACACTAAACATTTCATAAAGTTTTCTGTTTTGGAATTCTAACTAAGTAAAAGCTTCTTAGTTGATGAGTTTTGAAATGGCTCCTCTCACTCCCATGTGGTTTTAAAATGTTCAAAGGTAGTTTCAAAGGCAGTTTATTACGACAATGTGCATTTATACTTGGGGGGTCATTTAACAGTGAGAGGGGATGTGTTCGGTTGGGAGGGATTAGGGGATAATATAATATAAATTATTATGATGACACTGAACTTAAAGCCAATCCACATTTCTGGATGATTTTGTTCCTCATTTTTAACTCAGGGTACCTGAGACGGGAATCTCTTGACGAAGCCATGATTCTAAAACACGGGACGTGTTTCCTTTATCCTGCGGGACCTAAAAGTGAAGGGCAGGACATGACTTCTCTCACTCTGCTACTTCTGACGGGGGGCGGAGCTTACAGCCCGGCTAGGTGGGTGTGGCTTAGCAGTGCCACGCCCTGTAGACCGTGGTGAATCATGAAGAAGGTAACACAAACTAAAACAGGGAAGAGGGTGTGAGGAGAAGTTTGGAAATGAAACGTCTGAAAATAGCACCTTTTTTCGTTTTTTTTAGCGCGTGAGAAAGAGGAAGATATTGTAGCTCTTTTGAGAGAGATGGGGATGGGTTTGGATGGGAGGAAGAGAGCTGATTAGAGGAGGTTAAGGGATTGCCAGAAAGCAAAAAGAGAGAAAAAAAAGCTTTAGTGTCTGAAAGACTTTTAGAGAGCTGCAGCTTGGACCTAAACATATTCTGTTTCCTCTCTATTACCTCCTCAGTACCCTGGTTGATGCTTGAATTTGTCAGATTTCGTGTAGTATAGTTGTCATATCTGGTTCCTGCCCCGCAGCCCTCCTGCCAAACCAGGCGGAAACTATCTTTATCTGTCGTCATGTTTTGTCAGGGGAAATAAAAAAACATCCTTCTGAGAAAATGTTTTTAGAAAAAGATGCTCTCGTTTTTTTTGTGTGTTGAGGGCAAAAAAAAAAGACGAAGGAAAAATAAAAATAAAAAATGTTTTTTTTTAAATGTTTTTAAAGCCCTCTCTTGCTCTGCTGTAGTAAACGTTGCTGTTCGCTCTAAACACTGCCTGGTGCTCACCCAGTCTGTGAGATTATTCATGAAATTGTACTTAGAAAACATCTCCGTCATGTCAACACTGATGAAATGAACATTCACTCCTTGAAATGTCCTGTACATTTGATTTATTTCATTTGGTATTTTCTTTTCTTCTATAAAATGGCACCAATCTGTTCCGGGTGATTTGGGAATTCTTAGATAGGAGCTTACATCTGCAAAGTATAGACTACTTCATGAGTGTCGTACCAATTCGATTCATGCTCTAGTGTATTCTAAATGAGTGAATAATTGGTATATAATTGTTATAATTATATTCAAACCCCTAATGAACAATCTTACCTAGCCCTGTTCTGATAGATTGGTCTTGGACTTCGACCCTCCCTCCCATGGCTTGATTGGCAGTTATGCGTAGCCGATGGGAACAATGTAATCCCTTTACGATGACCTCTGTAGGAACACAAGGTCAGGGGTCATGCATGAAATGCGTTCAACACTTAGACAATGCAGAGTATTTCAAGTGTCTAATTGGTTACTCGTCCCATCCAATCAGAAGACCAAATATAGTCCAGCAATTACTTATATGAGATTGATCATTTTACTTAAGTTATGAGTAAAGCACTTATAGCCTTTTACATTTCAAGGTATGCTTACTAATTAATTTAGCTTCGATGTGAATGCGATTTGACAACAAAAAAACACTACTTAAAATATAGTGTGGAATTGTGTTTTAAATGTTGTTTTTCTCCTAAACTTGCGAGTTATTATGAAGTATGACAAAAATGTGCCCCTTAGCGCTTCTGTCACGTTATGCATGTGAGCATGACAAATGGTGCTGATGGGAAATGTGTATAACCTGTACAATTGGTATTTACTTATCATGACATGTAGCACTGACTGAGATGCGTGTCTAAATTCCTACATTCAGCACTTAGATAGGTCCTGAAACCCTTGAGGGGATTCCTACATTCAGCACTTAGATAGGTCCTGAAACCCTTGATGGAATTCCCACATTCAGCACCTAGGGGAGATCCTGAAACCCTTGAGGGAATTCCTACATTCAGCACTTAGGCAGGTCCTGAAACCCTTGAGAGGATTCCTACATTCAGCACTTAGGTAGATCCTGAAACCCCTGAGAGGGGATTCCTGAAGGGCCAAGAATTTCCACATACATTATTTATGAAAACTATAAATCTATGTATTTATCATTGGGCAATCAAAAAAGAACATGTTAGTGGTCCCCGAAGACGAGGATGTTGATTATGGCAGCCCCCCCCGTACCTCTCTGATTCAGAGGGGTTGGGTTAAGGCAGCCCCCCGTACCTCTCTGATTCAGAGGGGTTGGGTTAAGGCAGCCCCCCGTACCTGTCTGATTCAGAGGGGTTGGGTTAAGGCAGCCCCCCGTACCTCTCTGGTTCAGAGGTTAAATGCAGAAGACACATTTCAGTTGAAGGCATTCAGTTGTACAACTGACTAGGTATCCCCCCTTTCCCCTTCATCAGTCGTATCTAATCTACTGAGGTGCATTGCCATTTGGGCTTTATTTCATGTTTGTATGAATATTTTGGGGGTTTAGTTGTTTAGTTATGCCACTTGGGTTAACGGATCCCCCTGTCTGAAGAAGTCCTCCTCCTTAACACGACTGAGTCTCGCCTCTTTTACAGAGAAGTTTCACACTTCTAATTATTTATATACACACAGATAATGAATGTAATAAACCGACATGAATCTCTCAACCCCCCCCCCCCCCCCCACAAAAAGAAATATCTGAAAAAAAACAATGACACTGTCAGTTTTGGTGGGGGGGGGGGGGGGGGGGCAGACTGTTTAATTTCTTTCTCCACCGTCTGCTTGTATTTGACTAACGTTTTTCTGCCGTGGGTATCTGTAGCCTTCAGTATTGTACCTCTCAGGATAAAGTTGACGGGAGGGGCAGCAATATTAGTCAGTCGGAAGATGACGCAGACTTAACTACCTGTATTAGATTAAATGTATACAACACCTATATTATATATTGACCTGGCTCAGCTGTGTCCAAGTGCGGTACCTCAACCTGCACTTGTATCCCTCTCAGGGAAGCCTGAAAGAAAGAAGGGATAGTTGATACTCTGGGAAATTTAGGCCCCTCCTCCTTTTTATTTTGCTCTTGTCTTTTACAAGAGGAGCTAGGAGTATGTGACGGACAGCTTATTAGTCTAGTTCGTTTTTTTACTGTAACATCACTCCAGGTTTAACTTCTTCATGGGGATTTGAGTTTATTACAGAGATGAGACAGAGACACAGTCGGTCAGAGACCTAGAGGGGAGAATGTGTCGGACAGGTGGAAATGTTAACCTTCTGAATCTGTCTATTATTATTATTAACTTGTTTTAAACTGCATTCCAAAACAAATCATTGTACCTTTTTATATAAATGAAAATAGCTATATACATATGAATATATATTTAATTTACTGTTTTACATCTTCAGGTAAATCAATGGATTTCTTTTCATTCTGATGTGAGATTGTAAACAAACGTGGAGAGAAAAAAAAAAGAAATGCAGAACAGAACTAACCTCAATTTCTAGATACCATGTGACGTGCCATTTTTGTCTCTTGAGTGGCACGCGATACCTTTCAAGAAAAAAACTAAACAGACTTCTGTGAATTGCCATTTTGCTCGTTGTTATGAAGTGTTGTTGATTATTCCTCCATGCTGCATATCCTGTTGTCATGACGCCTCAGGTCCACCCACTTCAAAGCAGCTGATTGTACACTAACTAGCAACACAAATCAGGACTTTTATTAAAGTAAAAGTGTTTTAGTACTCTTTTAGTACACTTTCTTGTGTTTCCAGATTTCTTAGATGGGACTGACGGAAGCACTTTTTAAATTATTATTGTTATTATTATATGGTGGGTTTTATCATTATTATTGTTATTATTAGATGGTGTTTTTTTCATGTTTTCTTAATTTTTAAAGAACATATACATTCTTATAGCTACTAAACCGAACCCAGGTCTTTCTGAATGCAACACTACTGTATTAACTAGCACACTCAGCCTTGGAAGCACACACCATGCACACTGTAACTACACCCCATACACTCTGTAACTACACCCCATACATACTGTAACTACACCCCATACATACTGTAACTACACCCCATACATACTGTAACTACACCCCATACATACTGTAACTACACCCCATAATACTGTAACTACACCCCATAATACTGTAACTACACCCCATACATACTGTAACTACACCCCATACATACTGTAACTACACCCCATAATACTGTAACTACACCCCATACATACTGTAACTACACCCCATACATACTGTAACTACACCCCATACATACTGTAACTACACCCCATACATACTGTAACTACACCCCATACATACTGTAACTACACCCCATACATAGTCACATACATTTCTATATGTTTTGACTCACGCACTCACACACTCTTCATCAGGTATCCACTTCGTGTGGGTGGGTTACATGTACAATTATAACCTCTGCCGTGTCCTTTATAGAACCTGGTGGGTGTGACACTCCTGAGACCAGAAAAAATATCAGGCTTGTAACTTGGCTGGTGAAGGCACTGCCTCCCTTATTCTGTCCAAACAGCCCCCTTTTGCTTCGTATCTTTCTCCAGTCCAGTCCGGCTCAGTGGGCCCCTATAACACTGGTCCCAACCCTCACCACCAAGAACCTGTCTTTAACTCTGGCTCTGTTTCTGATTTGTTTGTGTAGTGGTGACTTTGTCGTGATGTTCCTCTGCCTCTTTGCGTGATTTGCTATTTTTATTTAATTTGGCAAATTTCAAGCATGGCAAAAATATAGTATTTTGTCAAATGTATCCTTTTTCTACACCAAGTTTGTTTTTTAAATGTTGTAAAAGTCTCAGCATTTGTTAAGGCGCAAGTACCACCCGCCTGCTAACTGCAACTTGAGGGCTTTTCTGTTTGATTTGTGAAACATTTTAAAGCAACAGTGCTTTGGTTTTGTTGAAGAGAGAAACGTTGGTTGGAATTTAAAAGTGAGGCACACCTTCCGTCTGGAATGATGTTGAGCTGCTTGCAATCATACCAATTCCCCTGCTACCCCCAAACAACACTTTGAAACAGGAACTATCACAGTACCTAAATCTGTGTGTTATCCTTCCTTCTTTCACACTGGCAGTTGAAACGGTTCAACATGGAATCTGTGACATGTCCGGCTAAAGAGCCTCCATCTCTCCCGCTCCAATCTGACAGTCAGAACACCACCTATTACATTGTGTAGTTTTATGAGGCTTGTGTGTCATAATGTTGTGTTTTACTGCGAAGGGAGGCGGGACAGGAAAGCAGCAGGGGTCCTGTGCTACAGTAACCATTTGTTTTAGTCTGGCAGAATGCTGTAATCCTGTTTAGTATATTGGGACTGTAGAAGTATGATAGTTCAAATACATATTATTTTCTTTCCGTGGACATTCGACTAACAAACATGAAAGCGTGCAAACCTAGAAACTGTAAAATGTTGAGATGAGATGGCACAATCCGAAAACGAAATAAGGCGTTTTTTTAAAAACCTTAAACTTAATATTAATGTAATGTTCAGTCGTACTTAATAAAGTGTAGTGTGATTTTCTACATTTGCTTGTATGGCAGATGTTAGTTGTATACTTGAAAGTCATTGAAATGAATGAGAATCTCAACCTCACAGTCTAATTATGGATTATTTATTACTATTGTGTTTTATTATGAATCAATCTGTGAAAGATGGAATGCCTTTTTTCAGCCTCTAATCGTTAGCTCAATCTTTACAACACATCAGGCCTATATTGGAAGTAGTATTAAAACTATAGCAGAAAAAGTATAGTGTATATATTTTAGTATTTTAATTCTGTAATGAAAATCACTCCATATAATACAAGGATACTTTGCCTAAATTATTTCATTACAAAATGCTAGTGAGGTTTTGTTCATGAACGTCAAACCCCCCCCAGACTGGGAGATAGAGTGTCTTGCTGCAGTTAGATATATCTGGACTAGGGGTTGTAGGGAGTCTTGCTACAGTCAGATATATCTGGACTAGGGGTTGTAGGGAGTCTTGCTACAGTCAGATATATCTGGACTAGGGGTTGTAGGGAGTCTTGCTACAGTCAGATATATCTGGACTAGGGGTTGTAGGGAGTCTTGCTGCAGTCAGATATATCTGGACTAGGGGTTGTAGGGAGTCTTGCTACAGTCAGATATATCTGGACTAGGGGTTGTAGGGAGTCTTGCTGCAGTCAGATATATCTGGACTAGGGGTTGTAGGGAGTCTTGCTACAGTCAGATATATCTGGACTAGGGGTTGTAGGGAGTCTTGCTACAGTCAGATATATCTGGACTAGGGGTTGTAGGGAGTCTTGCTACAGTCAGATATATCTGGACTAGGGGTTGTAGGGAGTCTTGCTGCAGTCAGATATATCTGGACTAGGGGTTGTAGGGAGTCTTGCTACAGTCAGATATATCTGGACTAGGGGTTGTAGGGAGTCTTGCTGCAGTCAGATATATCTGGACTAGGGGTTGTAGGGAGTCTTGCTACAGTCAGATATATCTGGACTAGGGGTTGTAGGGAGTCTTGCTGCAGTCAGATATATCTGGACAAGGGGTTGTAGGGAGTCTTGCTACAGTCAGATATATCTGGACTAGGGGTTGTAGGGAGTCTTGCTGCAGTCAGATATATCTGGACTAGGGGTTGTAGGGAGTCTTGCTACAGTCAGATATATCTGGACTAGGGGTTGTAGGGAGTCTTGCTGCAGTCAGATATATCTGGACTAGGGGTTGTAGGGAGTCTTGCTACAGTCAGATATATCTGGACTAGGGGTTGTAGGGAGTCTTGCTACAGTCAGATATATCTGGACTAGGGGTTGTAGGGAGTCTTGCTACAGTCAGATATATATGGACTAGGGGTTGTAGGGAGTCTTGCTGCAGTCAGATATATCTGGACTAGGGGTTGTAGGGAGTCTTGCTACAGTCAGATATATCTGGACTAGGGGTTGTAGGGAGTCTTGCTGCAGTCAGATATATCTGGACTAGGGGTTGTAGGGAGTCTTGCTGCAGTCAGATATATCTGGACTAGGGGTTGTAGGGAGTCTTGCTGCAGTCAGATATATCTGGACTAGGGGTTGTAGGGAGTCTTGCTACAGTCAGATATATCTGGACTAGGGGTTGTAGGGAGTCTTGCTACAGTCAGATATATCTGGACTAGGGGTTGTAGGGAGTCTTGCTACAGTCAGATATATCTGGACTAGGGGTTGTAGGGAGTCTTGCTACAGTCAGATATATCTGGACTAGGGGTTGTAGGGAGTCTTGCTACAGTCAGATATATCTGGACTAGGGGTTGTAGGGAGTCTTGCTGCAGTCAGATATATCTGGACTAGGGGTTGTAGGGAGTCTTGCTACAGTCAGATATATCTGGACTAGGGGTTGTAGGGAGTCTTGCTGCAGTCAGATATATCTGGACTAGGGGTTGTAGGGAGTCTTGCTGCAGTCAGATATATCTGGACTAGGGGTTGTAGGGAGTCTTGCTGCAGTCAGATATATCTGGACTAGGGGTTGTAGGGAGTCTTGCTACAGTCAGATATATCTGGACTAGGGGTTGTAGGGAGTCTTGCTACAGTCAGATATATCTGGACTAGGGGTTGTAGGGAGTCTTGTTACAGTCAGATATATCTGGACTAGGGGTTGTAGGGAGTCTTGCTACAGTCAGATATATCTGGACTAGGGGTTGTAGGGAGTCTTGCTACAGTCAGATATATCTGGACTAGGGGTTGTAGGGAGTCTTGCTACAGTCAGATATATCTGGACTAGGGGTTGTAGGGAGTCTTGCTACAGTCAGATATATCTGGACTAGGGGTTGTAGGGTAAATGGGGGCTGTACTGTAGAGGCAGAGAGGAGAGAGCCTTTCCAAGGTTAGTGTCCCCACCCCCACACTTCAGATAGCAGTCTTTAACAGATAATGTAGGAATGAATTTGCCTCATCGCCCAGAGAAACACAACAGAGCATTCTGAAGAAGGTGAATAGATTTCAGGATGGGGCGGAACGATACAACGATAAAAACAATTGAATAGCAAAGGTATGGAGAAACAATTAGAAGGAAAGCTAATCAAACTCTGTGTTCTTTGGCGGAAGCTGTTGTCTTGGAATGGGGTGTCCTTGCATGTTGCTATAACAATGGAGCAGCAACATCATTCTCAGGCGGAGGTGTGTCTCTTCTGTTTTATTAACCTTTTCTCAAGGAAATGGTTGACGTCTCTCTCTCTCTCTCTCTCTCTCTCTCGCTCTCTCTCGCTCTTCTTTCAAAGTGTTTCTCCCGATGTCCGTTATTCCTTCCTCCCCTGGTTCCCAACACTGGGGAGGCCTGACATTGGCCCACGATGTTTCATATCAATACAGTTCCCTGTAAAACAATGTGAGATTCTAGATTCTAGACGTGTTTGAGCTGTTTGTTTCTTAACACCTGTTTCCCCCACCTGTATCCCAATGTAAAGGATGCAAGATGTCTCATCAGAAATGATGCCATCTGCCAATACATTTTAAAGCTGTTTATAGATGGTCTGAATTTGTCTGCCATCTCTGTCTTTTCCCCTCTCCCCTACTTTCCTATTCTATCCTTCACAAGGTGATTACTGCTTCACCACAGTGCATAGTGACGCAAAGGTCCTTCTCTTTCTGTCTCTCTCTCTCTCGCTGGTTTTGGATTGGGTGCGTGTCTATTGCTTCGGTGACTGTTCTGGCTTTTCTGCCTGTCTGCTTGACTTAGAGGGGCCCTGGTCAAAAGTAGTGCACTTTGTAGGGAATAGTGCGCCAGACGATGTCTCTGGTTTCTGCTACCTCAGCTTGCCTGGTGGAAGACTGTTGGGGAGGGTATATGGGGTGGGGTAGTATAGGCTCAAGGGCTTTCTGTACAGATTGACAAGAACGTTTGGTATTTTGTTGGTTGCGAGTGACGTTACAGGGATGAGGGTCAATTGGGTAGTGATGAACCGTCCATATGCTTGACTATTGGAAAGGGGGTCGGGAAGATGGGGGGGGGTAACCCCTTCGCTTGTAACATTTCGGGGTTTCTATGAAAAACAAAAAAACATCTCATTTGTTTGTTAATTTCTAGTTGAAGTTGATAATGCCTGCCGTGTTTCTAGCTTTGGAACCGTCCGTGTTGTTTGAACGCTGGTTTCTTTGACAACCACAAGCCTTCTGTATTCTTCTGTATTCTTCTGTATTCTTCTGTATTCTTTGGTTCTGGTTTGTCGTCGTCGTCGTGTGGAAATACTATCAGATACTGCAGCAGTGTATTAAAAGGGTTTGACTGAAGAGCAGCACTGACTCAGGACCACAGATCAACCAGATGTCAGAGGGACACCTGCCAGGTGTTTTAGTTCAGACTTCTAGAGCAGCTCTGACTCAGGACCACAGATCAACCAGATGTCAGAGGGACACCTGCCAGGTGTTTTAGTTCAGACTTCTAGAGCAGCTCTGACTCAGGACCACAGATCAACCAGATGTCAGAGGGACACCTGCCAGGTGTTTTAGAGCAGACTTCTAGAGCAGCTCTGACTCAGTACCACAGATCAACCAGATGTCAGAGGGACACCTGCCAGGTGTTTTAGTTCAGACTTCTAGAGCAGCTCTGACTCAGGACCACAGATCAACCAGATGTCAGAGGGACACCTGCCAGGTGTTTTAGTTCAGACTTCTAGAGCAGCGCTGACTCAGGACCACAGATCAACCAGATGTCAGAGCGACATCTGCCAGGTGTTTTAGTTCAGACTTCTAGAGCAGCTCTGACTCAGGACCACAGATCAACCAGATGTCAGAGGGACATCTGCCAGGTGTTTTAGTTCAGACTTCTAGAGCAGCGCTGACTCAGGACCACAGATCAACCAGATGTCAGAGGGACACCTGCCAGGTGTTTTAGAGCAGCTCTGGTAAAGAACATGTGGCGAATAAGATGAACCCTGTTTTACAGTTGAAGAAGAATTTCCAGTCATGTACATTCGTAGATCAGTACTAAGAAAAGAGATCTGCCGACTGTCTGTGTGTTAACCCAATACTTACTCTCTACTCTGGCCAAAGAGGGATATGATATCCATTCTTGAAAGCCAGACTTTGACCACTTTGACTTAGCTCTTCTTTACACAGCCTTTTGTTAACTAATTACCACACGATTTCAGCCAAATACCTATTTTCTTTCAGTGCTTTATAAACAGCAAGGATTGTAAAAAATAGAACGGCAATTTCACGGGGAAAGGAATTGATTTGTTTCATTGTCTCGTCTATTGTCATTGTATGGTGTTGGTGTGCAACAACTTCAAAAAATAAACCTTACAACGCAGAATACCTCAGAATATAAATCCATGTCAAGCTTGCCAGCCTCCATGGCGTTGTTAGTTCCTCTACATTTTGCCCTCTTGATGCTCCACATGCTTTTTCCTCTGTTATTTCCACTTGTATCCCTCACACGGCATGTAGCACATAGTGGACGTGTCATAGCTTCTTTTTTTTCTTGTTCTGGGGACTTTTTAAGACGGGTCTCTCATTCAGTCCCTCCCCGGAGCCAGAGATAAAGAGAGAAGGAGGTGATTGGGAGTGAAAGGAACACTAATTCACATTCTAGAATTCATTTTGGGATCTCGTTTGATCCTGAAGTCACGAGAGACTATATCTGCTGATTTGAACTGGAGCTCGGTTTCCTCGTCTCTTCTCTTTCATTATTTTGAAACTAGAGATGCTCAGAGGCCGAAGGTCAATCTGTTAAAGTCCTATAATCCCCATTTCTTTCCTTTTGGATACCTCTTTTTGATTTATCATCTACATTCTCATCATTAAAACTGAATGTAACGACACAAACTAACCTCACGATTCTAACTTGACAGATGGAAGAAAAACAGATACTATATATGTACATATGTATAACACACAACACACAATGCATTGTATATATACAGATCTCCTAAAGACAGATACATACTTATCTTGTGGAAGGGGAAAAACAACCGTTTCCTTTGTTTGATTCAGGGAACAAAAGTCCAGTGCGGCATGTTAGATATCACTCCCATGGCTCTCTTTCTGACTGTATGTTAGATATCACTCCCATGGCTCTCTTTCTGACTGTATGTTAGATATCACTCCCATGGCTCTCTTTCTGACTGTATGTTAGATATCACTCCCATGGCTCTCTTTCTGACTGTATGTTAGATATCACTCCCATGGCTCTCTTTCTGACTGTATGTTAGATATCACTCCCATGGCTCTCTTTCTGACTGTATGTTAGATATCACTCCCATGGCTCTCTTTCTGATTGTATGTTGCATGTATTCTCCTCATGATGTAGCAGTGGGCAGGGGGTGGCGGAGTTTAAACAAGTGGAGCTTTTAGAGTAGGTAGCTAGTCTTTTGAAACCTGATTATGTGAAGGGGGGGTGGGGTTTTGAAATGACACTGTAAAGACAGTATATTTATGAAACAGAAGAATAGCACGTCATGGTCCCATTGTCATCTGTCCTTTATCAGGTTAGGTGTAGCCTACGATATGTCAACTCCTGACTAAAGTCTTGTGTTTTTCAAGTTGGATTTGGCACAGATTAAAGAAGGAAGGAAGGATGGAAGGAGAAGAGGACATGCATTCAGTGATGTCACTTGATATACCTCCTTCAGTGTCCAATCAGAGTCCAGTTGGAGCAACACAAGGATTCCGATTGGTTGGATATTTTTTGCATGCCAGTGTACGTACATTGTAAAAGATTGTTGCTGGAGCGGGCAGTTGTTTACGAAAGTGGAATGTACGCAGGACAGATTCCAATGTTTAGATATGACATATTTGCCCTTGAGAGAAGCCGTCCTTTTCTCAGAAAGAGGTGTGCACTTAAGGTTAGTTTTAGTCACTGCAACCGCTCTCATAGTGTTTTTTTTTGCTAAAGCTCTTTTCAGAATAACTTTTTCCTTCTTTAAAGTCAAAAAAAAAGAAGAAACAATTGTGAGTGTGTGAGTGCCTGTACGTGTTGCTGCTTGATGGTGTGAAATGCTTTTAGTTTCCTCTTGTCGGGCCTGTGACGCCTGTGCCCTCCAACCATACTGTAGCCTGAGCTGCGTTTGCAACACAGAACTATCAGTGCTCTTTTTAACGTTTTTGGAACACTGACACTGGTTTAATAGTGCAAGGCTGAAGCGTTGCAGTTCTGAATGCACCCTTCAATGCTTTCTATAGAAATAATTATATCACCCACTCTCTGCCTCACAGACAAGACACTACATGTCCCAGAAATCCTCAGCTAAGACAATACATTAGCCAGACATCCTCAGCCCAGACACGACATTACGCAGACACCCTCAGCCCAGACACGACGTTACCCAGACACCCTCAGCCCAGACACGACGTTACCCAGACACCCTCAGCCCAGACACGACGTTACGCAGACACCCTCAGCCCAGACACGACGTTGCCCAGACAACCTCAGCCCAGACACGACGTTACCCAGACAACCTCAGCCCAGACACAACGTTACCCAGACACCCTCAGCCCAGACACAACGTTACCCAGACACCCTCAGCCCAGACACTACGTTACCCAGACACCCTCAGCCCAGACACGACGTTACCCAGACACCCTCAGCCCAGACACGACGTTACCCAGACACCCTCAGCCCAGACACGACGTTACCCAGACACCCTCAGCCCAGACACAACGTTACCCAGACACCCTCAGCCCAGACACTACGTTACCCAGACACCCTCAGCCCAGACACAACGTTACCCAGACACCCTCAGCCCAGACACTACGTTACCCAGACATCCTCAGGGAATTAAGATAACACTGCTCTCACTCTATTCAGGTACTTTCTCTAGATTCTGAGGCCTAGCAGTGATCTGTAGTTATTTTTAGTTATTATGATTATTTCATTTTTTATTTTTTATATTACTTTTGTATTATTATTCACTGTAAAAAGAAAATGTCAAGTGTCCTGAAAAGTTACTTTAATTTTATATTTTGTTTTCTCCCTTGGTCCCTCAAAAAAAAAATGTAATTCTATTTTATAAAATGTAGATTAAGATCCCACATCTAATGAATGTCTATCTACTTCTCAGCTCAGGTGGAGAGGGTCCTCAAAGCACGTAAACTGCCCTCTCTACGCACCGTGCCTCAGACTCTGTGGCTTATATACTGGGGACCACATGGCGGCTACTTAACACTGCCGTAAGGCTACATAACACTGTCATAAGCATGACATAACAGGTCCTAGATGCTTATGACAAGCTACTGTACCTTTTATAAGCTGACATGACACTTTGACTGCCACCTCATTAGAGGTGTAACCTTCTATCCCTCTCTGACAAACACAACACCTCTGAACACAACAGTGTGAGTACTGCCTTCTGGCTCACCTGCCAATCAATCAAACGTCAGCGTTAGCACTGTAATCTTCTCAGAACATCAACAAATCACCTCACAGAACCGTCTGACCTGAACAAAAGGCACCTCTGGAACTTCTAAAACCGCAGTCATCAAGTTGAGGGAGAAACTATCATCCACAGCCAGCCAAGTCAACTGAAAAGTCATTTTATTCGCAGTTCCTTTGAAGTTTTGCGACAAAAATGAAAAAATGTATATATCAGTTGGCTTGTTTTGTTTGCAGCTTTTTGTGCTTGTTTTGTTCAAAGTGCTGCTGAGTGGTTGATGATGGATGACTAACTGGCTTGCTGTTGTGTGGGACTTCAGTAAATGTTCTGCTAATCCGGTAAGCCTACGTACATCTTTTGTTGCCTGGCGATACGTTTTCAAAATGACCGTCTGACTTTGGTTTTCAATTCTTCATATTTTGCGTTTGAACTTGGCAATCCTTCTTTGTATATTCTGAATGTTTGGTGTGGTGCTGGCGTCGGTGCTGGTGTGGTCTGGTGCTGGTTTGTGATGCCAGCGATGGAGATATCAGTTTGGTCGGTGTTCTTAAAAAGGTTTTCAAACGCTGGGTGTCTGACTTCTCTAGATAGCCCTACTGCAGGTATGATCCGAGACTGGTTCATTCTTAACGGATGAAATACTTCTACTTACTTACTTGGTGACTTTTCCTAGCTAAGGCTTTGCTAATTTACTAGCTAACTCTACTTTCTAACAAGTGAACTGATGCCCTCTATTCGGGGCCTGGCGTTTCCTCTGTATTTCCGAGAGAGATTTCTGGGTTTGTTGATATACCTCATGCTATCCAGATGGAGTAGATAGGGGGCGCTGTTGTTGTGGAAAGCAATGTCTCGCCCCCTGTTATAGAACGGTTCCTTATAGCTCGTTTTTATACTCGGGTTCTTTCTGGGAGTCCAACCCTGTACCTCACACCCGGAAGGCTTTCTCTCTCTTTCTCCATAGAAACTGGAATGGACCTCATTTTTTTTCAATATCTACTACTGTTTACAGTTTGGGCAGAACATTGTATAATTTAAATATTTTTCTCTTACTGTCGTTTTTTGTTTATGTACATTTATCCAAAACTTTTTGTACTGTGTGAGTTGGAGTTTTTATTCTAGGCTTGTATGATTGATCGATGTCCGTTTTTAATTGAGCACTTAAAAGAGGATCACATGAATTATGTTTGATTGATTTGTTGATTGAATGATGGGTTGATTGAATACACTATCTGTTTTTGTTTTCCCCATTTTTTTTAATGCAAAATCTGATTTTACTAAATGGGCTAATGAAATAATAAAAAAAATCTGTCATCTAATGTGATAAAAAAAATCTATAAAAAAATCTGTGGTCTGTTATTTGTTTTTTTATTTTGCATTGAACTTCGGGCTGATTAGATCCGTCTTTGTGCATGTGTTAAAAAAATATTTTACTGGTTATGTTATTATTGAAATTTGGAATAAATGCCATTTTGGCAACACATTTCAGCTGTACCGTTCTGTAAGGTGGTATGATGCTAGAGCTTCTTTTCAAAACCACTATTCTTCTAATAAATTTTGTTGTGAAAATAATGATCTTATTGTCCTCCTTTCAATCTGAGTATGTTGATCAGTTTTGTGTTGTTCAGGGCAGTCTTAGGAGTGTGTGTGTGTGTGTGTGTGTGTGTCAGTGTGGGTAGGCTATTTTAGGGAAATATTACTGTATAAACAGTATTTATACATGTGTTTAGTACAGTAATGTACAGGGTATGTGTACGTCTGTAGTGTGTGTGTGTGTGTGGTGTAATGTGTGTTAATTGCAAATAGAGCGTTGGTCAGCGAGGGTTAAGTACCGCCCTCCAAGAATACTAACAGGAAGTAAACAAACCTGCTGTTCTCACAGGCCTCCCTCCCCCTTACATGTCAGTCATCCTCTGATTTAGTACTTCTAATCTACTCTCACTCTGTCACTCTCTCTCTCTGTATTTGTCCATCTCTTCCTCTCTTGGTCTATTCTTTCCGACTTTCATCTGTCCTTTGTTCCCTCTGTCTGTTGAATTCTTTCACAGTTTAAAAAAAATAAGTGTTTACATTTGATATTCTATTTTAGTCATCTTTGTACTCTGCTCATTGCCTTTCATGTCTCCATCTCTCTCTCTCTGTCTGTCTCTCTTTCCCCTATATCTGTAACATTCTTGGAAGCGTCCACCGTGTACATTGAGTATACAGTGGGGCAAAAAAGTATTTAGTCAGCCACCAATTGTGCAAGTTCTCTCACTTAAAAAGATGAGAGAGGCCTGTAATTTTCATCATAGGTACACTTCAACTATGAGAGACAAAATTAGAAGAAAACAAATCCAGAAAATCACATTGTAGGATTTTTTATGAATTTATTTGCAAATTATGGTGGAAAATAAGTATTTGGTCACCTACAAACAAGCAAGATTTCTGGCTCTCACAGACCTGTAACTTCTTTTTTAAGAGGCTCCTTTGTCCTCCACTCGTTACCTGTATTAATGGCACCTTTCTGAACTTGTTATCAGTATAAAAGACACCTGTACACAACCTCAAACAGTCACACTCCAAACTCCACTATGGCCAAGACCAAAGAGCTGTCAAAGGACACCAGAAACAAAATTGTAGACCTGCACCAGGCTGGGAAGACCTGAATCTGCAATAGGTAAGCAGCTTGGTTTGAAGAAATCGTCTGTGGGAGCAATTATTAGGAAATATAAGACAGACAAGCCCACTGATAATCTCCCTCAATCTGGGGCTCCACGCAAGATCTCACCCCGTGGGGTCAAAATGATCACAAGAATGGTGAGCAAAAATCCCAGAACCTAGTGAATGACCTGCAGAGAGCTGGGACCAAAGTAACAAAGCCTACCATCAGTAACACTACGCCGCCAGGGACTCAAATCCTGCAGTGCCAGACATGTCCCCCTGCTGAAGCCAGTACATGTCCAGGCCCGTCTGAAGTTTGCTAGAGAGCATTTGGATGATCCAGAAGAAGATTGGGAGAATGTCATGTGGTCAGATGAAACCAAAATATAACTTTTTGGTAAAAACTCAACTCGTCGTGTTTGGAGGACAAAGAATGCTGAGTTGCATCCAAAGAGCACCATACCTACTGTGAAGCACGGGGGTGGAAACATCATGCTTTGGGGCTGTTTTTCTGCAAAGGGTCAAGAATGACTGATCCGTGTAAAGGAAAGAATGAATGGGGCCATGTATCGTGAGATTTTGAGTGAAAACCTCCTTCCATCAGCAAGGGCATTGAATATGAAACGTGGCTGGGTCTTTCAGCATGACAATGATCCCAAACACACCGCCCGGGCAACGAAGGAGTAAGGCTTCGTAAGAAGCATTTCAAGGTCCTGGAGTGGCCTAGCCAGTCTCCAGATCTCAACCCCATAGAAAATCTTTGGAGGGAGTTGAAAGTCCGTGTTGCCCAGCATCAGCCCCAAAACATCACTGCCCTAGAGGAGATCTGCATGGAGGAATGGGCCAAAATACCAGCAACAGTGTGTGAAAACCTTGTGAAGACTTACAGAAAATGTTTGACCTCTGTCATTGCCAACAAATGGTATATAACAAAGTATTGAGAAACTTTTGTTATTGACCAAATATTTATTTTTCACCATAATTTGCAAATAAATTCATTAAAAATCCAATTTTCTGGATTTTTTTTCTCATTTTGTCTGTCATAGTTGAAGTGTACCTATCATGAAAATTACATGGCTCTCTCATCTTTTTAAGTGGGAGAACTTGCACAATTGGTGGCTGACTAAATACTTTTTTGCCCCACTGTATGTGGCTCTTAATCTCCTGTCCTGTTGTCCCTCTGCAGGGTTTGGTACATTGCAGAGAGGACATGATGATGAGCTAACTCTACTGTTAAAGTAATGAGCTTCTCTCTCTCTCTCTCTCTCTTTCTCTCTCTCTCTCAAACAAACTCAAACTCTTTCTCTCTCCATCTCAACCTCTCTCTGTTCCACACACTTCATCTCTCTTAACCTCTCCATCCCTCCTTCTCCCTCGTCTTCTCTCTGTTTTGTACAGGGCCTGGGGAAAGAGGCCTCAGCATTAGAGAGTGGGGGAAATAGAAAGAGAGAAAAGACAGCTTTTCAAGGCATAGGAAATAGGTCATCCTCGTATCAAATATTTATTCCTCTCGTTATGCCTAAAGTTCCAAAAGGAACTCTCACAGTCTCACTGCAGAATTAGACGTTCATCCACGTTCTCCAAATGTCATTTCAAAGTGTTTTTCTCCTGCTGCTCTGTATCGCTCCATTTTTCCAAAAGTCACATTTAGAAGTTAAGGGTTAAATTCAGTCACTCATTCTAAATGGTTAAGGTAAGGGTTAAATTCAGTCACTCATTCTAAATGGTTAAGGTAAGGGTTAAATTCAGTTACTCATTCTAAATGGTTAAGGTAAGGGTTAAAATCAGTCACTTTTTCTAAATGGTTAAGGTAATGGTTAAATTCAGTCACTCATTCTAAATGGTTAAGGTAAGGGTTAAATTCAGTCACTCATTCTGCTGGTTACGGTAAGGGTTAAGGTTTGGGATAGAGTTAAAACATTAATTTCAGGTCCTCATTCTACTGGTTAAGGTAAGGGTTAAGGTTTGGGAAAGAGTTAAAACATTAATTTCAGGTCCTCATTCTACTGGTTAAGGTAAGGGTTAAGGTTTGGGATAGAGTTAAAACATTCATTTCAGGTCCTCATTCTACTGGTTAAGGTTTGGGATAGAGTTAAAACATTCATTTCAGGTCCTCATTCTACTTGTTAAGGTAAGGGTTAAGGTTTGGGATAGAGTTAAAACATTAATTTCAGGTCCTCATTCTACTGGTTAAGGTAAGGGTTAAGGTTTGGGATAGAGTTAAAACATTCATTTCATGTCCTCATTCTACTGGTTAAGGTAAGGGTTAAGGTTTGGGATAGAGATAAAACATTCATTTCAGGTCCTCATTCTACTTGTTAAGGTAAGGGTTAAGGTTTGGGATAGAGTTAAAACATTCATTTCAAGTCCTCATTCTACTTGTTAAGGTAAGGGTTAAGGTTTGGGATAGAGTTAAAACATTCATTTCAGGTCCTCATTCTACTGGTTAAGGTAAGGGTTAAGGTTTAGGATAGAGTTAAAACATTCATTTCAGGTCCCGTACTGGTACCCGGTACCAGTACCCCCCGTACATGTATATAGACTTGCTCCTGTTATTTTATTGTGTTACTTTTTAAAAACTTTTTAGTAAATATTTTCTTAACTCTTATTTTCTTAAAACTGCATTGTTGGTTAAGGGCTTGTAAAGGAAGCATTTCCCAGTGTTCAGCGCATGTGACAGGATGTGATCTATGAACTTGTCTGAGTGGCAGAATGGGGAGAATATTAACACGCACACACACAAGGTTAAACACCACAAAGCATCACAAACCTTTCAGCTGTCAGCCTCTATTTTCTCTGTCTGGCAGTCTCTTTTGCTCTCCATTTCTGTCTCTCGTTCCTTCTCGTACTCCATCTCACCATCTCTCATACACACTCTCTTCACATCGATCTCTCTCTTCTCTCACACACACTTTCTCCACCTCTATCTCTCCACTCCTTCACCAGTACAGTTTGCTTGGTGGTGTCGGAAATGTCAATACCATAATCAGTGTCCCTCCCCGCGGCGATCTCTGGGCGTCGCACCCAGCGGTGCCACCGCATTACAGATTAATGACCGACGATAGCGTTTTCAATTAGCACACAAGCACACACACACACCGGCTAGATCTCACCACCACCCGCAACACAGACTCCTTTTCAGCGCAGTACACAACACCCAGGAATCAACCGTCTCTGGGAAATAATCTTCTACATCAGAAAAGATAACATGGAGATATTAGTCTGTTTGACCCCTGAACTACGACCCTAAATCCTCTCAGTATTGTCCATAATATGGTTGTGTTACTAGAATGAAAACCTAAGACCCCGACAAGGTGAATTCCAGCCAAAAAATATTACAATAGCACCAATTGATTGATCCCAGATGCAGAAGCTCAGCCTGTTAACTAAAGTCTAGAAAGTATCAGACATATGAAACAAATCATACGAAATGGATGATGTAGTACACTAAAAACAGGGACCCGTTTCAAAACCACTGGCTGAAATTCTAACAAAGTTCTGGAGCATATCTTTAACCCTTGGCACATGACTGAAATATTCAATATATATTGCCTCAGTATATATTGCCTCTGGCACTTTTTCTCTCTTCATCTCCCTCTCTCTCTCTCTCTCTCTCTCTCTCTCTCCAGCTTTCTCTCTCTCTCCTTCATCTCCTTCTCTCCATCTCCCTCTCTCTCTCTCTCTCTCTCTCCAGCTCTCTCTCTCTCTCCTTCATCTCCTTCTCTCCATCTCCCTCTCCCTCTCTCTCTCTCTCTCCAGCTCTCTCTCTCTCTCCTTCATCTCCTTCTCTTCATCTCCCTCTCTCTCTCTCTCTCCATCCCCCCCTCTCTCTCTCCATCTGTCTCTCTCTCCATCTCTCTCTCTCTCCATCTCTCTCTCTCCATCTCCCTCTCTCCATCTCTCTCTCTCTTCATCTCTCTCTCTCTTCATCTTTCTATCTCTCTCTCTCTCTCTCTCTCTTCATCTCTCTCTTCATCTCTTTCTACCCCTTTGTCCTACATCCCAATTTATCCCTCCTGTTGTCTCCTTTCACCGTTCTCTCAAATCACCTACTGTAAATAGCCTTTGGGGCCTGTGTGTGGCAGAGCAATGCAGTCAGCGGGCAGCTGTGTGTGTGTATGTGGAAGGGCAGGCAGGCTGATGATGGGTACCAGGAGAGCACTAACCATGATCATATCAATGAAAGGACATCTGCTCTGTGTAGAGCTGCAGAGTGGAGAATATGAGAGGAGTAGAGGAGGAGAAAAGAGGGGAGAAGAGAGAGAAGGAAAGGGGAGAGGCCTACTGCAGTCAGCCCATGGATGAGAGGAACAGAGTCAGACTAGATGAAGGATGAAAGGACCAGAGTTGGACTAGATGAAGGACAAGAGGACCAGAGTTGGACTAGATGAAGGACCAGAGTCGGACTAGATGAGAGGACCAGAGTCAGACTAGATGAGAGGCCCAGAGTCAGACAAGATGAGAGGCCCAGAGTCAGACAAGATGAGAGGCCCAGAGTCAGACTAGATGAGAGGACCAGAGTCAGACTAGATGAGAGGACCAGAGTCCGACTAGATGAGAGGACCAGAGTCCGACTAGATGAAGGATGAGAGGCCCAGAGTCAGACTAGATGAGAGGCCCAGAGTCCGACTAGATGAGAGGCCCAGAGTCCGACTAGATGAGAGGCCCAGAGTCCGACTAGATGTGAGGCCCAGAGTCCGACTAGATGAGAGGACCAGAGTCAGACTAGATGAAGGAATGAAGAGAGAGAGGGATAGAGATAGACAAGGAAAGAGAGGACCAGAGTCGGACTAGATGAGAGGACCAGAGTCTGACTAGATGAGAGGACCAGAGTCAGACTAGATGAGAGGACCAGAGTCGGACTAGATGAGAGGACCAGAGTCAGACTAGATGAGAGGACCAGAGTCGGACTAGATGAGAGGACCAGAGTCAGACTAGATGAGAGAACCAGAGTCGGACTAGATGAGAGGACCAGAGTCAGACTAGATGAGAGGACCAGAGTCAGACTAGATGAGAGGACCAGAGTCAGACTAGATGAGAGGACCAGAGTCGGACTAGATGAGAGGACCAGAGTCAGACTAGATGAGAGGACCAGAGTCTGACTAGATGAGAGGACCAGAGTCTAACTAGATGAGAGGACCAGAGTCAGACTAGATGAGAGGACCAGAGTCAGACTAGATGAGAGGACCAGAGTCTGACTAGATGAGAGGACCAGAGTCAGACTAGATGAGAGGACCAGAGTCTGACTAGATGAGAGGACCAGAGTCAGACTAGATGAGAGGACCAGAGTCAGACTAGATGAGAGGACCAGAGTCTGACTAGATGAGAGGACCAGAGTCAGACTAGATGAGAGGCCCAGAGTCGGACTAGATGAGAGGCCCAGAGTCGGACTAGATGAGAGGACCAGAGTCGGACTAGATGAGAGGCCCAGAGTCGGACTAGATGAGAGGCCCAGAGTCGGACTAGATGAGAGGACCAGAGTCGGACTAGATGAGAGGCCCAGAGTCGGACTAGATGAGAGGACCAGAGTCAGACTAGATGAGAGGACCAGAGTCGGACTAGATGAGAGGCCCAGAGTCGGACTAGATGAGAGGACCAGAGTCAGACTAGATGAGAGGACCAGAGTCGGACTAGATGAGAGGCCCAGAGTCGGACTAGATGAGAGGACCAGAGTCAGACTAGATGAAGGAATGAAGAGAGAGAGGGATAGAGATAGACAAGGATAGAGAGGACCAGAGTCAGACTAGATGAGAGGACCAGAGTCAGACTAGATGAGAGGACCAGAGTCCGACTAGATGAGAGGACCAGAGTCGGACTAGATGAGAGGACCAGAGTCAGACTAGATGAAGGAATGAAGAGAGAGAGGGATAGAGATAGACAAGGATAGAGAGGACCAGAGTCAGACTAGATGAAGGAATGAAGAGAAAGAGGGATAGAGATAGACAAGGATAGAGAGGACCAGAGTCTGACTAGATGAGAGGACCAGAGTCTGACTAGATGAAGGAATGAAGAGAGAGAGGGATAGAGATAGACAAGGAAAGAGAGGACCAGAGTCAGACTATATGAGAGGACCAGAGTCAGACTAGATGAGAGGACCAGAGTCAGACTAGATGAGAGGACCAGAGTCAGACTAGATGAAGGAATGAAGAGAGAGAGGGATAGAGATAGACAAGGATAGAGAGGACCAGAGTCAGACTAGATGAAGGAATGAAGAGAGAGAGGGATAGAGATAGACAAGGAAAGAGAGGACCAGAGTCAGACTAGATGAGAGGACCAGAGTCAGACTAGATGAAGGAATGAAGAGAGAGGGATAGAGATAGACAAGGAAAGAGAGGACCAGAGTCAGACTAGATGAAGGAAGGAAGAGAGAGAGGGATAGAGATAGACAAGGATAGAGAGGACCAGAGTCTGACTAGATGAAGGAATGAAGAGAGCGAGGGATAGAGATAGACAAGTAAAGAGAGGAGTTATTTCAGACTCACACTTTCCCCCATCATTAACATTGTTCAATATGATGACAGTTCGATATTTGATCATCAAAATGTGTGTGTTGTATTGGTGCTTTTGTAACGTTTTCTCCCAGACATTCCCAGCTGCCCTACGCTGGTAACTATGGATACCAGAGTATTATCAGGTATAGCATGTTAAATGAGTCTTCTGTTGTCATGAAAATATCTCTGGATCGTAGTACATTCTTACACTGGATTAGTTATATTTATTGTTAGAATTGTAATACTTATTTGTATAATTATTGTTATAATTATATATGATTTTATAATGGATACATTAGGAAAGTAGCATAAGTACATATTTCATGATTAAAATCCACTGCTAAGACAAAATCTCCAATCACCATTTTCCCCTTTTTCGAATAACCACACGAAATATACTGTTGTCTGTGTTAATATGTTAGTAATACATTTATAAATGCAAATATCTACAAAGCTCTTAGATGAAAATAAAGATTAAGTCTTGATCTCAAATGGCATCCTATTCCCTATATAGGGCACTACTGTTGACCAGAGCCCTTTGGGCCCATATATAAGATGCCCTTGGCTGTATGACTACATAAGTAATACAATATGTGTTTATATGCTACAGAGCTCCTAGATCAAGATAGACTATGCTTAGTTAAAACTATATCAATTTGGTATATTTCATTGTGTTCCCTAGTTCACTATACTCTAGTAGTTCATCAGAGAGGTGTGTGGTGATATACTGCCATCCAGCGCTATGGTATCAACACTCAGAAACAAAAGGCTGTATCTAGAACCTAAAAGGGTTCTTTGGCTCTCCCCATATAGGAGAACCCGTTTGGGTTCTGTGTAGAATCCTTTCCATAGATACCCAAATGGATTCTTCAAAGGGTTCTCCTATGGGGACAGCCAAAGAACCCTTTAGTCTCAGAGTGTAACAACTTCTCTATTCTGGATAGTTATCACACACACCGTCTCTACTGGTCCATTGTACACTGGACGCAGGGAAATGTGTGTTAGCGTTCGCTGTGACAGTAGCCCACCACTACAGGACAGGCTGGACGCAGTGAAATGTGTGTTAGTGTTCGCTGTGACAGTAGCCAGCCACTACAGGACAGGCTGGACGCAGGGAAATGTGTGTTAGCGTTCGCTGTGACAGTAGCCCACCACAACAGGACAGGCTGGACGCAGGGAAATGTGTGTTAGCGTTCGCTGTGACAGTAGCCAGCCACTACAGGACAGGCTGGACGCAGGGAAATGTGTGTTAGTGTTCACTGTGACAGTAGCCCACCACAACAGGACAGGCTGGACGCAGTGAAATGTGTGTTAGTGTTCGCTGTGACAGTAGCCAGCCACTACAGGACAGGCTGGACGCAGGGAAATGTGTGTTAGTGTTCGCTGTGACAGTAGCCCACCACTACAGGACAGGCTGGACGCAGGGAAATGTGTGTTAGCGTTCGCTGTGACAGTAGCCCACCACTACAGGACAGGCTGGACGCAGGGAAATGTGTGTTAGCGTTCGCTGTGACAGTAGCCCACCACAACAGGACAGGCTGGACGCAGGGAAATGTGTGTTAGCGTTCGCTGTGACAGTAGCCCACCACTACAGGACAGGCTGGACGCAGGGAAATGTGTGTTAGCGTTCGCTGTGACAGTAGCCCACCACAACAGGACAGGCTGGACGCAGTGAAATGTGTGTTAGTGTTCGCTGTGACAGTAGCCCACCACAACAGGACAGGCTGGACGCAGGGAAATGTGTGTTAGCGTTCTCTGTGACAGTAGCCCACCACAACAGGACAGGCTGGACGCAGGGAAATGTGTGTTAGTGTTCGCTGTGACAGTAGCCAGCCACTACAGGACAGGCTGGACGCAGGGAAATGTGTGTTAGCGTTCGCTGTGACAGTAGCCAGCCACAACAGGACAGGCTGGACGCAGGGAAATGTGTGTTAGTGTTCACTGTGACAGTAGCCCACCACAACAGGACAGGCTGGACGCAGGGAAATGTGTGTTAGCGTTCTCTGTGACAGTAGCCCACCACAACAGGACAGGCTGGACGCAGGGAAATGTGTGTTAGTGTTCGCTGTGACAGTAGCCAGCCACTACAGGACAGGCTGGACGCAGGGAAATGTGTGTTAGTGTTCGCTGTGACAGTAGCCCACCACTACAGGACAGGCTGGACGCAGGGAAATGTGTGTTAGTGTTCGCTGTGACAGTAGCCAGCCACAACAGGACAGGCTGGACGCAGGGAAATGTGTGTTAGTGTTCACTGTGACAGTAGCCCACCACAACAGGACAGGCTGGACGCAGGGAAATGTGTGTTAGCGTTCGCTGTGACAGTAGCCAGCCACTACAGGACAGGCTGGACGCAGGGAAATGTGTGTTAGTGTTCGCTGTGACAGTAGCCAGCCACAACAGGACAGGCTGGACGCAGGGAAATGTGTGTTAGCGTTCGCTGTGACAGTAGCCCACCACAACAGGACAGGCTGGAAGCAGGGAAATGTGTGTTAGTGTTCACTGTGACAGTAGCCAGCCAATACAGGACAGGCTGGAAGCAGCAAATAAGACTATACAGCGGACTGGATATTAAAACCTGTTTTCAGGGGGAGACTATTTTATTTTTTGTGTGTGGATCTTTCCTCTCTGAATATGGTAGTCAGTGGGATTTATTGGTATTGGGGGAGGGGGGGGGGTAGTATGATTTGATCTCTCTTTAAAGAGAGGGGGAAGGGGTGCAGATGCTGGTGAAGGGGCGAGGGGGAGGGTGTGTGTGTGTACGCGTTTGTGTGTGTGCCTGTGTTCGTATGCTTTAGCGTGTGTGTGTGTGTGTCTCCGAGCTTTCACAGGGGGTGGTAGGGGCCTGGCTGAACCAATCACACAGAGGGGGATATATTATGGTTTATGGTTCAGGTTCCATATAAATCACAGTTTCATTAAACAGCCTGAACTCAAGGGTTTGGGAGGGTTTTACCCTACGGCCCCACAAGACACTGCCAGGGAACAAGGCTGCTCACTCTCTCCTCTCCCCGATACACTGCCAGGGAACAAGGCTGATCTTTCTCTCCTCTCCACGAGACACTGCCAGGGAACAAGGCTGTTCTCTCGCTCTCCTCTCCCGAGACACTGCCAGGGAACAAGGCTGCTCTCTCTCTCCTCTCCCCGATACACTGCCAGGGAACAAGGCTGCTCTCTCTCCCGAGACACTGCCAGGGAACCAGGCTGATCTTTCTCTCTCTCCTCTCCCGAGACACTGCCAGGGAACAAGGCTGATCTTTCTCTCCTCTCCCGAGACACTGCCAGGGAACCAGGCTGATCTTTCTCTCTCTCCTCTCCCGAGACACTGCCAGGGAACAAGGCTGATCTTTCTCTCTCTCTCCTCTCTCTCCCCGAGACACTGCCAGGGAACAAGGCTGATCTCTCTCTCCCCGAGACACTGCCAGGGAACAAGACTGATCTTTCTAACTCCTCTTCTGGCTTTCTCTCGTCCCCTCTCCTTTCCCTCTTTCTATCCTGTCCTCCATCTCCCCCACTCCTCCTCCTTTCATTTGCTTTGGTTGTCCTCCACTCAGTCATTCTCCCTCTTTCCCCATCACTCTCTTCAGGGGTGATTAACTAAGATCTGTCATAGCTCATAGACTCCGTGACAATTTCTCTCCCCTGCACAAAACACTGAACTGACATGTTCAGGGTAAAGGTCACACACATCCAGGTCAAAGGCCACGGAGAAAAATGACAACACGTTCACGGTGGAAGAGAGAAAATCATGTCTTTTATTGAAATAAATAAAACATCACTACACATAATCTGAAGCAAATCATTGATGATATTATATTCACCAAGTAGGTAGACAACATGTAATAAGAACCATGACATCACAGTCATTTAACATCGCCGTGACGACACTGTGTATTAGACTGACAATAGGTTGGCTGACTGGTTTTGGCAGCTTTACATCAGGCAGTAGAGAAGAACAGCAAGATGTTGCTTCAGTCTACAGACCCAATACAACGCCTGTGTAGTCTCTCCCATGCCAGGATTCAAACACCCTTTTTTCCATTTCAACATATAAAAATACTGTGTCCAAATGAAATGATATATATTACAATCTGTTAAGTGTTTTGTATCATAATCAAAGGGCTACATTAGGCTACATGACACTAAGTAATAAAAACAATCTAAGCAAAAAATGTAAAAGTTAAACAAACGTTATGTACCTTTCTGTTTTAGTTTTACAACAATATAAATAAAATATTATCAAAGCTACATTTGTGTTGAATTTCATAATACTGCTGATGTGGTAGAAGGAGACTGATTGGACCAGAGAGGGATAGGAGGCGGGTTTTACTCAATGATACAATTATAACCAATTACCATGACGAATGTTAAAGAAGATTCTGGCTAAAATCAAACTGGCACAGAGCCTCCAAAAGGCTCTTTAAAGTAGGCCAAAGGGCCCCCACCTCTTTAAAGTAGGCCAAAGGGCCTCAGCTGTTCTCTCAAATGCACCCCCTTCCCCCATCTGAACCTTCAAACATCCTCTTTATAAGACCGGCCACTAGAGGGCAAACTGGCATTGCAGCCCAGTGAAAAGATACACAGATTAAATGGTAAACTAGCAAAAAAGAGCAGCAGTTTCTCATTTAACAGGAAGAAACTAGAGAAGTGTCTCAACGTTTTCCTGTTGCCAACATGGCTGCCATGCATCACACAGGTTCCTCCATTTTACAATGATTTGAGCACATGGATAAAGTGGTGTACAATACAGTATAAATCCAAAGAATGACCTTTCAATGTAACATTACTAATGTGAGACCACAGTTGACTTTCTTTAGGTAGATGAAGATGATGAAGATGAGGTTGGTTGGTTTCGTGTTGGTTGGCCGTCCTTGCCAGGGAAGAACTGTCCTATATTACAAACACTGTTGTCCACAACACACAGACAATGTCCATGTTTTATATATATATATACTTTCCCACAGTGTGTTCAGTAACTCCTCTTCGGCTGACTGCGCTGCCCACGTGTGTGTAGTACCTCAACGACTCTACACACACTCCTTGCAGCCGCACTCCACTGCTTTCTCCACGTCCTGTGTGAAGGAACTTCCGTCGTCACACTCGAAGGTGTAGCGCCGGCGTCGTACCCTCAGTGGGGCGCAGCACGCCGCCCCGCCCCCCTGGCAGCCCCCCCGACACTCCACCCAGGAGAAGGGCCGCGTCGTCTGGCAGTTGGCGTGGCCACGTGGCACCCGGTGGAAGTCACGCACCGCCTCGCCGCGACACGCTGATTCAACTAGAGGTTAGAGGACAGAGGTTAAAGAGGCTGAGTAGTGGGACATGATCAAACACAGTAGTGGTTATTCATGTATCGTTGTTTTGAATGTTCTCTTGAGGACTGGTGTCCGACCACTTTCTTCTCAATACATTCTCAGTTGGCGCTTATCAACATTATGTCTAAAGTTCATTTGTTTGTCATCATTGTGATGTCATCCGATTGACTTTAAATGTAGGCTAGCTAGCTAAGAGTGAAGGGAAAGCACCACATTTTTGCTAGCACATTTTTTTAGGAACATTGCTAGCTAATGACATTTGTCTAAAGTAAATTTGACGGCATAATAATGATGGCAAAGTTGATTCCTACTAATTGTTTGCCTAATGTAGCAATGGCATCGTATTTCCAAGACGTCTTGAGAACACTCAACAATGGCGCAATGCGACCGAGTGTTCCAATGTCTCTCCCTGTCAAACACACACTCCCTCCTCCCTCCACACCTCTCCCCCTCGGTCATAACCTGTATCACAGGTTCTCTCTCTCGTACCTGTCCCCCCTCCTCCTATCTTCTCCCTCCATCCTTACCTGTGTCGCATGTGTCCCCGGTGTATCCCGTGTCACAGAGACAGTAGGTCGCTCCTCCCTCAGTCAGCTGACAGTGGCCATGTTGGCAGAGCAGCACTGAACACGGCTTGGTTGGTCCTTCTGGCACTGCTGGTACTACTAGTGCTGTTAGCTCCCCCTGTTGATTACACAAGGTGGCGTGCCAGCCCTCCTCACACTCACACCTGTACGACTGAACATCCTGAATCACACACACACCCCTCACACACCTGGGAGAGATGGAGGGAGAAATGGAGGGGGAGGTAGAGAGGGAGAACAGGAGGGAAAGGGGGAGGGAGAAATGGAGGGGAGGGAGAAATGGAGGGAAAGGGGGAGGGAGAAATGGAGGGAAAGGAGAAATGGAGGGGAGGGAGAAATGGAGGGAAAGGGGGAGGGAGAACAGGAGGGAAAGGGGGAGGGAGAACAGGAGGGAAAGGGGGAGGGAGAAATTGAGGGAAAGGGGGAGGGAAAGGGGGGGAGAAATGGAGGGAGGGGGGGAGAAATGGAGGGAGAGGGGGAGGGGGAAAGGGGGAGGGAGAAATGGAGGGAAAGGGGGAGGGAGAAATGGAGGGAAAGGGGGAGGGAGAACAGGAGGGAAAGGGGGAGGGAGAACAGGAGGGAAAGGGGGAGGGATACATTGAGGGAAAGGGGGAGGGAGAGGGGGAGGGAGAAATGGAGGGAAAGGGGGAGGGAGAAATGGAGGGAAAGGGGGAGGGAGAAATGGAGGGAAAGGGAGAAATGGAGGGAAAGGGGGAGGGAGAAATGGAGGGAAATGGGGAGGGAGAAATGGAGGGAAAGGGGGAGGGAGAAATGGAGGGAAAGGGGGAGGGAGAAATGGAGGGAAATGGGGAGGGAAAAATGGAGGGAAAGGGGGAGGGAGAACAGGAGGAGGGAGAAAAGGAGGGAGTGGGAGAAATGGAGGGAGAGGGGGAGGGAGAAATGGAGGGAAAGGGAGAAATGGAGGGAAAGGGGGAGGGAGAAATGAAGGGAAATGGGGAGGGAAAAAATGGAGGGAAAGGGGGAGGGAGAACAGGAGGGAAAGGGGGAGGGAGAACAGGAGGGAGTGGGAGAAATGGAGGGAGAGGGTGAAGGAGAAAAGGAGGGAGTGGGAGAAATGGAGGGAGAGGGGGAAGGAGAAAAGGAGGGAGTGGGAGAAATGGAGGGAGAGGAAGAGAAAGATGCTATTAGAAAAATACAGTGGGGAAAATACAAAAGCTGGGACTCGGACAACATAATCAATTAAACCATACAATTAATGAGTTACCCCCAAAATAAATCAACATGATAAAACACAAGATAACAAGCCACATAGACCCACTATAAACCATAACAGACTACAACCCTTTATCACTCACTCTCCTGTCTCACTTACTTATTCCCCTGGCATGGGTTAGCCGCGGTTGCCGGGGCAACATCTCCCCCAACAAGGCCTCCTCCGATTGGCTGATCGCAGTGTAGCCCACCCCAGTCAGGCTGGCAGTGGCAGAGGGGTCCCTGGGCACCATCCGGTTGGCACACTCCATGGAGGCAGAACAGTTTCCTGCAGGGCTGGCATCCTGGCACCACCCCCGGCTTCAGCACATCAAACAATTAGAATTAGAAAAAAAAACGTTATTATCAACGCAGTGTGAAAATGTGTCTTTAGCTTCAGAAATAAAATACAAAAATAAATATTTCTCCAACTTCTCACACCTAGGTTTCTGGGAATATTCCAACTGGGATTTCTGGAAAACCTGTGAATTTTGGATAAGTTACCAGAATGTTCCTCCCCGTCTCCCACCATACCTTCATAGTGGTCTGGGTGAAGTCCTGCAGCTCGTGGTTGATGTACAGATTCCTGATGCAGCCGTGGAAACTGGAGGAGTTGAGGGGCTGGAAGAGACTCAGAGAGGAGTAGGACATCTTCTCTGGCATACCTGGAGAGGAGGGAGAGAGGGAGGGAGAGAGAGAGGGAGTGAAAGGATATATAGGTTGGGAGTAGAGAATAGAGTGGAGAGAGAGAAAGAGAGTGAGGGAGAGGAGAGGAGACCTGGACATTAATATGTAATAGGGTGGGTTAGGGCCTGAACCTAGCTCTCAGCTGAGGTTGTGTGTGTCTTACCCCCCACGTATAGCGGTGCCTCTCCAGACAGAGGTGGGACCCCACCCAGACTGTCCAGAGTGGTGGGCGCACCCCCGTCCACAGACAGGTTCACCATCCTGTCAAAGGTCACCAGCTCTACCGTATGGAAACGCCCGTCGTTCACCGTCTCAGCACTACGGCAACACCAGAGGTCAGGGATTAGAGGTCAGAGGTTAGGTGGCGGTGATATTTTAGTATGTTGTGATAGTCGGTGTTTGTGAATAGAATGTAGATGACGTTGGCGTGTGTGTGTGTGTGTACCTGTATGTAATGTGTGTGTGTATATAACATGTTATAGGTGTGTGTGTGTGTGTGTGTGTGTGTGTGTGTGTGTGTGTGTGTGTGTGTGTGTGTCCTTCAAACTTTGCTTTCGTCAAATAATTCTCCATCTGCAGCAATTACAGCCCTGCAGACCTTTGATGGGCACTTCTACGTACCGTACAGTCAAGCTGCTGCCACAATAGCTCAATAGGGTTGAGATCCGGTGACTGTGCTGGCCACTCCATTATAGACAGAATTCCAGAATTCCCTAAATAGTTATTGCATAGTTTGGAGCTGTGCTTTGGGTCATTGTCCTGGAAATTGGCTCCAATTTAGCGCCGTCCATAGGGTAGCGCCGTCCGGACGGCATCAAGCACTCCTCCAGCATCTTTTCATTTTTTCTGCATCTCACAAATGTTCTTCTTTGTGATCCGAACACCTCAAACTTAGATTCGTCTGTCCATAACACTTTTTTCCAGTCTTCCTCTGTCCAGTGTCTGTGTTCTTTTGCCCATCTTAATTTTTTATTTTTATTGGCCAGTCTGAGATGTGACTTTTTCTTTGCATCTCTGCCTAGAAGGCCAGCATCCTGGAGTCGCCTCTTCACTGTTGACTTTGAGACTGGTGTTTCTCAAACTAGACACTAATGTACTTGTCATCTTGCTCAGTTGTGTACCGGGGCCTCCCACTGGTTAGAGACAGTTTGCGCTGTTCTGTGAAGGGAGTAGTACACAGTGTTGTATGAGTTCTTCAGTTTCTTGGGTTCTTCTCACAAGAAATAGCCTTCATTTCTCAGAACAAGAATAGACTGACGAGTTTCAGAAGAAAGTTTTTTGTTTCTAGCCATTTTGAGCCTGTAATCAAACCCACAAATGCTGTTGCTCCAGACACTCAACTAGTCTAATGAAGGCCATTTTCATTGCTTCTTTAATCAGAACAACAGTTTTCAGCTGTGCTAACATAATTGCAAAAGGGTTTTCTAATGATCAATTAGCCTTCTATAATGATAAACTTGGATTAGCTAACACAACGTGCCACTGGAACACAGGAGTGATGGTTGCTGATAAAGGGCCTCAGCCGTTTCCAGCTACAAGAGTCATTTACAACATTAACAATGTCTACACTGTATTTCTGTTCAATTTGATGTTATTTTTGTATTTATTTATTTATTTCACCTTTATTTAACCAGGTTGGATAGTTGAGAACAAGTTCTCATTTACAACTGCGACCTGGCCAAGATAAAGCACAGCAGTTCGACACATACAACGACACAGGAGTAAAACAAACATACAGTCAATAATACAGTAGAAAAATAAGTCTATATACAATGTGAGCAAGTGAGATGAGATAAGGGAGGTAAAGGCAAAAAAAAGGCCATGGTGGCAAAGTAAATACAATATAGCAAGTAAAACACTGGAATGGTAGATTTGCAGTAGAAGAATGTGCAAGGTAGAAATAAAAATAATGGGGTACAAAGGAGCAAAATAAATAAATTAATTAAATACAGTAGGGAAAGAGGTAGTTGTTTGGGCTAAATTATAGGTGGGCTATGTACAGGTGCAGTAATCTGTGCGCTGCTCTGACAGTTGGTGCTTAAAGCTAGTGAGGGAGATCAGTGTTTCCAGTTTCATAGATTTTTGTAGTTCGTTCCAGTCATAGGCAGCAGAGAACTGGAAGGAGAGGCGGCCAAAGGAAGAATTCGTTTTGGGGGTGACTAGAGAGATATACCTGCTGGAGCGTGTGCTACAGGTGGGAGATGCTATGGTGACCAGCGAGCTGAGATAAGGGGGGACTTTACCTAGCAGGGTCTTGTAGATGACCTGGAGCCAGTGGGTTTGGCGACGAGTATGAAGCGAGGGCCAGCCAACGAGAGCATACAGGTCGCAGTGGTGGGTAGTATATGGGGCTTTGGTGACAAAATGGATTGCACTGTGATAGACTGCATCCAATTTATTGAGTAGAGTGTTGGAGGCTATTTTGTAAATTACATCGCCGAAGTCGAGGATCGGTAGGATGGTCAGTTTTACGAGGGTATGTTTGGCAGCATGAATGAAGGAGGCTTTGTTGCGAAATAGGAAGCCAATTCTAGATTTAATTTGGGATTGGAGATGTTTGATGTGAGTCTGAAAGGAGAGTTTACAGTCTAACCAGACACCTAGGTATTTGTAGTTGTCCACATATTCTAAGTTAGAACCGTCCAGAGTAGTGATGTTGGACAGGTGGGTAGGTGCGGGCAGCGATCGGTTGAAGAGCATGCATTTAGTTTTACTTGCATTTAAGAGCAATTGGAGGCCACGGAAGGAGAGTTGTATGGCATTGAAGCTCGTCTGGAGGGTTGTTAACACAGTGTCCAAAGAAGGGCCAGAAGTATACAGAATGGTGTCGTCGGGGTAGAGGTGGATCAGAGAATCACCAGCAACAAGAACGACATCATTGATGTTTACAGAGAAGAGAGTCGGTCCAAGAATTGAACCCTAAGGCTCCCCCATAGAGACTGCCATTTTAATAGACAAACAATTTGCTTTTCTTTCAAAAACAAGGAAATGTCTAAGTGACCCCAAACTTTTGAACGGTAGTGTAAATATAACCTATAGATAGTGTGTGTACCTATAGATAGTGTGTGTACCTATAGATAGTGTGTGTACCTATAGATAGTGTGTGTACCTATAGATAGTGTGTGTACCTATAGATAGTGTGTGTACCTATAGATAGTGTGTGTACCTATAGATAGTGTGTGTACCTATAGATAGTGTGTGTACCTATAGATAGTGTGTGTACCTATAGATAGTGTGTGTACCTGTAGATAGTGTGTGTTCCTGTAGATAGTGTGTGTACCTATAGATAGTGTGTGTACCTATAGATAGTGTGTGTACCTATAGATAGTGTGTGTACCTATAGATAGTGTGTGTACCTATAGATAGTGTGTGTACCTATAGATAGTGTGTGTACCTGTAGATAGTGTGTGTTCCTGTAGATAGTGTGTGTACCTATAGATAGTGTGTGTACCTGTAGATAGTGTGTGTACCTGTAGATAGTGTGTGTTCCTGTAGATAGTGTGTGTACCTGTAGATAGTGTGTGTTCCTGTAGATAGTGTGTGTACCTGTAGATAGTGTGTGTACCTGTAGATAGTGTGTGTTCCTGTAGATAGTGTGTGTTCCTGTAGATAGTGTGTGTTCCTGTAGATAGTGTGTGTTCCTGTAGATAGTGTGTGTACCTGATGATAGTGTATGTACCTGTAGATAGTGTGTGTTCCTGTAGATAGTGTGTGTACCTGATGATAGTGTATGTACCTGTAGATAGTGTGTGTTCCTGTAGATAGTGTGTGTACCTGATGATAGTGTATGTACCTGTAGATAGTGTGTGTACCTGTAGATAGTGTGTCCAGGCTGACTACCAGGGTCATAGCTGACTCGAACATGTCCCTCATGGAGCTCCACAGCCATTGGCTTGTTGTCTCCATTATACAGCAGGATACCGTTATCCTCCGCTGTCGACACCTGGGGAACACACACAGGTCAGAATGTGTGTGTGTGCGCACACGTGTGTTTTCCTCTGTGTGTGTATGCCCATCTATGTCTATGTGGGCATGTGTGTGGGCGTGTGTGTGGTTGTGTGGGCGTGTGTGTGTGTGCGCATTAGGGTGATTGCATGTCCTGGAATGTGCGGGACAGTCACGCATTTTGCTCTTATGACAAGGCCTAGAGACTATATGATAAGGACAAGAGACTATATGATAAGGCCTAGAGACTATATGATAAGGCCTAGAGACTATATGATAAGGACAAGAGACTATATGATAAGGACAAGAGACTATATGATGACAAGAGACTATATGATAAGGACAAGAGACTATATGATAAGGACAAGAGACTATATGATAATGACAAGAGACTATATGATAAGGACAAGAAACTATATGATAAGGACAAGAGACGACATGATGACTATATGATAAGTACAAGAGACTATATGATAAGGACAAGAGACTATATGATAAGGACAAGAGGCTATATGATGACTATATGATAAGTACAATAGACTATATGATGACTATATGATAAGGATAAGAGACTATATGATAAGGACAAGAGACTATATGATAAGGACAAGAGACTATATGATAAGGACAAGAGACTATATGATAAGGACAAGAGACTATATGATGACTATATGATAAGGACAAGAGACTATATGATAAGGATAAGAGACTATATGATAAGTAGAAGAGACTATATGATGACTATATGATAAGGATAAGATACTATATGATAAGGATAAGAGACTATATGATAAGGACGTGGTGCTGGTGATGTTAAACACTTCTCCAATCATTGTTGAGATCTTATATTCTGCGAAGTACAAGACGAGACCTGGGCAAATGTTATATCATCAACCAATCACATTTGTCAAATCCTTTCAGGCTAAATTCCAGATAAACTTGGAGAGGACAGTTAACTACTTACAAAAGGTGTGTGTTTAATGAAGAGCTACAAAAGTATGAAAATAACCGTATTAGACTGACAGATATGAGGTCATTCATTTCATCAAACTTGTGAGACTCTCCATGCTCATTAGTTTCTCATTCAACATCTGTGCTGCTACTTCACTCAAACCTGTTGAAAAGCCTCCCTTCCTGACTCTTCCCCGAGACCAACCAGAAATATTCCCTTGGCCAAATATTCACAGATTTTCATAAAAAAAGTGGCCTCTCATTTATCATCAACACTTGCACGAGGCAAAAGAGTAGGCTTACGTGAGCTTCAGTTAGCTCGCTCAGTGCAGCAGGAGTGTGTGTGTGTGTATGTGTGTGTGTGTGTGTGTGTGTGTGTGTGATTACCTGCAGTGTGATGTTGGCCTGAGGCCAGTTCTTCAGGTCAGACAGCTGTAGGTAAGAATCTCTATTCACGAAGTTCACACTGACCAGCTTCTCACAACGCACACCCTCGAACCCCGGCAGACACTGGCACAGCGCAGTACCGCCTCTGTCCACACAGGGGGCGCTGTTCTGACAGCGAGCCCGCTCACAGGGAGATGGAGGAGGAGGTGGCACCTCACACAACACACCACTAGGGGGCGGAAGAGGGGGGGAGAATTACTACGGACCACAACATACGACATAAGGTATGTAAGGACTAAGATCTGGCCCTAACGCCTGAGCAAAGCATGCAGACATCTGGAGTCCTGAGGGGTGTTCCACAAGGGAAATAGTCTGTAAACATTAACTAACACATTCCACTTGTTCTGTGTTCCAGTCTGAGAAGGTAGTGTGCTGTGAACGTGTGTGTTTCTATTTCATGTTGTAAGAATAGAAATCAATTGCACTTATAAAATCCACAGTAATCCATAAAAAAAATGTGCTAATGTAACATTTAGGAATGTTCATTCAAATTGTTCAACTGAAATTGTTAACATGTTGGCCCTCAAACTGAACCCTTAATGAACCCACCTCTTATGTACGACAGTACTGAGACAAGGAGAGACCAACTTATTATGACACATCTAAGGGCACTAATAGTTTCCACATTTACACCTGTGTGTGTGTGTGTCTTACCTGTACCCCTGAGGGCAGGTGCAGGTGTATCCATCCACCTGGTCCACACACACCGCTCCATTCTGACAGTCCTGATCCTCACACTCATCATAGTTCACACTGCAGTCACCCCCCACGAAGCCTGGGGCACACACACACCTGGACACACACATGTAGAACATGAACATGTGTACCAGTGTGTGTGTGCGTCTGTGTGTGTGTCTGTGTGTAGTCACCTGGGGCCTGTAGTGGTGCTGCTGCAGGTAGAGTGTTGCTGACAGGGGTTTCTACCAGGAGAGCACACATCCTCCTCTTCCTCACACAACAACCCTGAGAGAGAGAGAGAGAGAGAGAGAGAGAGAGAGAGAGAGAGAGAGAGAGAGAGAGAGAGAGAGAGAGAGAGAGAGAGAGAGAGAGAGAGAGAGAGAGAGAGAGAGAGAGAGAGAGAGAGAGACAGAGAGAGAGAGAGAGAGAGAGAGAGAGAGACAGAGAGAGACAGAGAGAGAGAGAGAGAGAGAGAGAGAGAGACAGAGAGAGACAGAGAGAGAGACAGAGACAGAGAGAGACAGAGAGAGAGAGAGAGAGAGACAGAGACAGAGAGAGACAGAGACAGAGAGAGAGAGAGAGAGAGAGAGAGAGAGAGAGAGACAGAGACAGAGAGAGACAGAGACAGAGAGAGAGAGAGAGAGAGAGAGAGAGAGAGAGAGAGAGAGAGACAGAGAGAGAGAGAGAGAGAGAGAGAGAGAGAGAGAGACAGAGAGAGACAGAGAGAGAGAGAGATGTTTAGTTTTAAATGATTATCAATTCAAAATGATCTTTATGAAAGTAATATATCTATATATTATGTGCCACAGTTGTTTTGTCTATAGAATGTCCTGAGAGAATGTCCTGAGAGAATGTCTATAGAATGTCCTGAGAGAATGTCCTGAGAGAATGTCCTGAGAGAATGTCTATAGAATGTCCTGAGAGAATGTCTATAGAATGTCCTGAGAGAATGTCTATAGAATGTCCTGAGAGAATGTCTATAGAATGTCCTGAGAGAATGTCTATAGAATGTCCTGAGAGAATGTCTATAGAATGTCCTGAGAGAATGTCTATAGAATGTCCTGAGAGAATGTCTATAGAATGTCCTGAGAGAATGTCTATAGAATGTCCTGAGAGAATGTCTATAGAATGTCCTGAGAGAATGTCTATAGAATGTCCTGAGAGAATGTCCTGAGAGAATGTCCTGAGAGAATGTCTATAGAATGTCCTGAGAGAATGTCCTGAGAGAATGTCCTGAGAGAATGTCTATAGAATGTCCTGAGAGAATGTCTATAGAATGTCCTGAGAGAATGTCTATAGAATGTCCTGAGAGAATGTCTATAGAATGTCCTGAGAGAATGTCTATAGAATGTCCTGAGAGAATGTCTATAGAATGTCCTGAGAGAATGTCTATAGAATGTCCTGAGAGAATGTCTATAGAATGTCCTGAGAGAATGTCTATAGAATGTCCTGAGAGAATGTCTATAGAATGTCCTGAGAGAATGTCTATAGAATGTCCTGAGAGAATGTCTATAGAATGTCCTGAGAGAATGTCTATAGAATGTCCTGAGAGAATGTCTATAGAATGTCCTGAGAGAATGTCTATAGAATGTCCTGAGAGAATGTCTATAGAATGTCCTGAGAGAATGTCTATAGAATGTCCTGAGAGAATGTCTATAGAATGTCCTGAGAGAATGTCTATAGAATGTCCTGAGATAATGTCTATAGAATGTCCTGAGAGAATGTCTATAGAATGTCCTGGGAGAATGTCTATAGAATGTCCTGGGAGAATGTCTATAGAATGTCCTGGGAGAATGTCTATAGAATGTCCTGAGAGAATGTCTATAGAATGTCCTGGGAGAATGTCTATAGAATGTCCTGAGAGAATGTCTATAGAATGTCCTGAGAGAATGTCTATAGAATGTCCTGAGAGAATGTCTATAGAATGTCCTGAGAGAATGTCTAAAGAATGTCCTGAGAGAATGTCTATAGAATGTCCTGAGAGAATGTCTATAGAATGTCCTGAGAGAATGTCTATCGAATGTCCTGAGAGAATGTCTAAAGAATGTCCTGAGAGAATGTCTATAGAATGTCCTGAGAGAATGTCCTGAGATAATGTCTAAAGAATGTCCTGAGAGAATGTCTATAGAATGTCCTGAGAGAATGTCTACAGAATGTCCTGAGAGAATGTCTAAAGAATGTCCTGAGAGAATGTCTATAGAATGTCCTGAGAGAATGTCTATAGAATGTCCTGAGAGAATGTCTATCGAATGTCCTGAGAGAATGTCTAAAGAATGTCCTGAGAGAATGTCTAAAGAATGTCCTGAGAATGTCTATAGAATGTCCTGAGAGAATGTCCTGAGAGAATGTCTAAAGAATGTCCTGAGAGAATGTCTAAAGAATGTCAATAGAGAATGTCTATAGAATGTCTAGAGAGAATGTCTATAGAATGTCATGAGAGAATGCCTAGAGAGAATGCCTAGAGAGAATGTCTAGAGAGAATGCCTAGAGAGAATGTCTAGAGAGAATGTCTAGAGAGAATGTCTAGAGAGAATGTCTAGAGAGAATGTCTAGAGAGAATGTCTAGAGAGAATGCCTAGAGAGAATGCCTAGAGAGAATGTCTTTAAATTGTCTAGAGAGATTGTCTAGAGAGAATGTCTTTAACATGTCTAGAGAGAATGTCTTTAACATGTCTAGAGAGAATGTCTTTAAAATGGCTAGAGAGAATGTCTTTACAATGTCTAGAGAGAAAGTTTTTAAAATGTCTAGAGAGAATGTCTTTAGAATGTCGAGAGAATGTCTAGAGAGAATGTCTTTAAAATGTCTAGAGAAAATGTCTAGAATGTTTAGAGAGAATGTCCAGAGAAAATGTCTTTAGAATGTTTAGAGACAATGTCTAGAGAATGTCAATAGAATCTCTATGGAATGTCTATATATCATACCAATGTAGAAGGGAGGACAGAAGCAGGTGTAGTTGCCTACTCCGTCCACACAGGTTGCACCATTCTCACATCCGTGGTCCTCACAGTCATCTACATCCACCTCACAGAACGATCCATGGAAACCCACCAGGCATGAACAACTGGAGAGGGGAAAGACTGGTCAGTGTGTGTTTATGTATGTGTGTGTATGTGTAGGGGCGCAACTTTGGTTTTAGACCATCATTTTAAAAATGATAATTATCCAGTCAGATGAACATTCCTAACAGCCTACATGACCACTCAGAGGCATCCACATGGTTCTAAAGCACACCGTTGTCTCTGTATTTAAACAGAATCACATTCCAATGATAAAACTGTGTGTGTAGGGGGGGATGTTCTCACCGTCCGTAGCGAAAGTTGTGCCCCTGTGTGTGTGTGTGTATATGGGTGTGTTTATGTGTGTGTGTATAGAGTGGGCCCAGTGTGTGTTTGTATATGTGTGTGTAGTGTGGACCCAGTGTGTGTGTGTGTGTGTGTGTGTGTGTGTGTATATGTGCTACCTGAATCTCCTTGTCTGTTCGTCACTGAGGCAGGTTCCTCCATTTGTGCATGGGTTACTGGCACACACATCCACTGGAGTCTCACAGTATTTACCCTGTAAAACACACACACACTTTCATTATATCTGTGGATTATATACATTACTATTTTCAATAGGGTATTATCTACTATAATAATATATTTTAATACTATTTTCAATAGAGTACTCTACTATAATAATATATTTTAATACTATTTTCAATAGGGTATTCTCTTTATTTTTTATTTTTTTATTTTACCTTTATTTAACTAGGCAAGTCAGTTAAGAACAAATTCTTATTTTCAATGACGGCCTAGGAACAGTGGGTTAACTGCCTTGTTCAGGGGCAGAACGACAGTTTTGTACCTTGTCAGCTCGGGGGTTTGAACTTGCAACCTTCCAGTCCAACGCTCTAACCACTAGGCTACCCTGCCGCCCCCTCTAACCACTAGGCTACCCTCTACTATAATAATATATTTTATTACTATTTTCATTAGGGTATTCTCTACTATAATAATATATTTTATTACTATTTTCATTAGGGTATTCTCTACTATAATAACACATTTTAATACTATTTTCAATAGGGTATTCTCTACTATAATAATATATTTTAATACTATTTTCAATAGGGTATTCTCTACTATAATAATACATTTTAATACTATTTTCAATAGGGTATTCTCTACTATAATAATACATTTTAATACTATTTTCAATAGGGTATTCTCTACTATAATAATACATTTTAATACTATTTTCAATAGGGTATTCTCTACTATAATAATACATTTTAGAGGATTTTAGAGTGACATAAAAATCACTCCATCCAGTCATATCCTGTTATATTGGGTGCAGGTTTATCTCACTGTGTATAACTGGATTAGTTGAATAGATCAGTGTTCTGCTATGATTGGGGACAGTGGTGGGTTCTTACCGTGAAGCCGGGTGCACACACACATGTGTAGAGTTCTACAGGGTCAGACTGACACACACCGTGGTTCTGACAGGGCCCAGACACACATGGACTACACTTAGCCTGGACAGACGTCTCCACTGGACCTGGGGACGGAGAGAAGAACAACTGGAATTTGACTGGGGTCCCTACTAGCTGACGTCATCTTTCTGGGGTCCCTACTAGCTGGTTCCATCTTTCTGGGGTCCCTACTAGCTGGCTCCATCTTTCTGGGGTCCTTACTAGCTGATGCCATCTTTCTGGGGTCCCTACTAGCTGACGCCATCTTTCTGGGGTCCCTACTAGCTGACGTCATCTTTCTGGGGTCCCTACTAGCTGGCTCCATCTTTCTGGGGTCCCTACTAGCTGACGCCATCTTTCTGGGGTCCCTACTAGCTGGCTCCATCTTTCTGGGGTCCCTACTAGCTGACGTCATCTTTCTGGGGTCCCTACTAGCTGGCTCCATCTTTCTGGGGTCCCTACTAGCTGACGCCATCTTTCTGGGGTCCCTACTAGCTGGCTCCATCTTTCTGGGGTCCCTACTAGCTGACGTCATCTTTCTGGGGTCCCTACTAGCTGGCTCCATCTTTCTGGGGTCCCTACTAGCTGACGTCATCTTTCTGGGGTCCCTACTAGCTGGCTCCATCTTTCTGGGGTCCCTACTAGCTGGCTCCATCTTTCTGGGGTCCCTACTAGCTGGCTCCATCTTTCTGGGGTCACTACTAGCTGACGTCATCTTTCTGGGGTCCCTACTAGCTGGCTCCATCTTTCTGGGGTCACTACTAGCTGGCTCCATCTTTCTGGGGTCCCTACTAGCTGGCTCCATCTTTCTGGGGTCGCTACTAGCTGGCTCCATCTTTCTGGGGTCAATACTAGCTGGCTCCATCTTTCTGGGGTCCCTACTAGCTGGCTCCATCTTTCTGGGGTCCCTACTAGCTGGCTCCATCTTTCTGGGGTCCCTACTTGCTGACGCCATCTTTCTGGGGTCCCTACTAGCTGGCTCCATCTTTCTGGGGTCCCTACAAGCTGGCTCCATCTTTCTGGGGTCCCTACTAGCTGACGCCATCTTTCTGGGGTCCCTACTAGCTGACGCCATCTTTCTGGGGTCCCTACTAGCTGACGCCAACTTTCTGGGGTCACTACTAGCTGGCTCCATCTTTCTGGGGTCACTACTAGCTGGCTCCATCTTTCTGGGGTCCCTACTAGCTGATGCAATCTTTCTGGGGTCCCTACTAGCTGACGCCATCTTTCTGGGGTCCCTACTAGCTGACGCCATCTTTCTGGGGTCCCTACTAGCTGGCTCCATCTTTCTGGGGTCCCTACTAGCTGACGCCATCTTTCTGGGGTCCCTACTAGCTGACGCCATCTTTCTGGGGTCCCTACTAGCTGACGCCATCTTTCTGGGGTCCCTACTAGCTGACGTCATCTTTCTGGGGTCCCTACTAGCTGATGCCATCTTTCTGGGGTCCCTACTAGCTGACGTCATCTTTCTGGGGTCCCTACTAGCTGACGCCATCTTTCTGGGGTCCCTACTAGCTGACGCCATCTTTCTGGGGTCCCTACTAGCTGGCTCCATCTTTCTGGGGTCCCTACTAGCTGACGCCATCTTTCTGGGGTCCCTACTAGCTGACGCCATCTTTCTGGGGTCCCTACTAGCTGACGCCATCTTTCTGGGGTCCCTACTAGCTGACGCCATCTTTCTGGGGTCCCTACTAGCTGACGTCATCTTTCTGGGGTCCCTACTAGCTGACGCCATCTTTCTGGGGTCCCTACTAGCTGACGCCATCTTTCTGGGGTCCCTACTAGCTGGCTCCATCTTTCTGGGGTCCCTACTAGCTGACGCCATCTTTCTGGGGTCCCTACTAGCTGACGCCATCTTTCTGGGGTCCCTACTAGCTGACGCCATCTTTCTGGGGTCCCTACTAGCTGACGCCATCTTTCTGGGGTCCCTACTAGCTGACGCCATCTTTCTGGGGTCCCTACTAGCTGACGCCATCTTTCTGGGGTCCCTACTAGCTGACGCCATCTTTCTGGGGTCCCTACTAGCTGGCTCCATCTTTCTGGGGTCCCTACTAGCTGGCTCCATCTTTCTGGGGTCCCTACTAGCTGACGTCATCTTTCTGGGGTCCCTACTAGCTGACGTCATCTTTCTGGGGTCCAATGAAAATAAGAAGAGATTACCTTTCACTCCTTTTTCTATTGACTCTCATTATTGGGTTTTCTTTCCATTCCTCCTCCTGTACCTTTCTATTTTCTCACCCATTCTATCGCCATCTTCTATCCCTTCTTTTACACTCCTTTAATCCATCTCTCTCTCTCCCATCTCTTCCTCTTCACCTTACAAAAGCCAGCCCCCCCTCCCTCCCTCCTCTCCCTTCCCTCCTCTCCATTCCCTCCTCTCCCTTCCCTCCCTCCCTCTCCCTCCTCTCCCTCCTCCGCCTCCTCTTCCACTCTTACCCAGACATTCAAACTTGGTCTCAGGTGTGGTGAGCAGCAGTTTTCCCTCCATGCCCATTGGTCCGGCACAGCGGGCGATGCCAGGCTCCTTGTACCCACTCTTCACCCAGTCAGACAGCCAGCGCAGATGACAGTCACAGTACAGGGGGTTGGCACCGATTGCCCTGGGGGTTAGAGGTCAAAGATCCGGGTGGAAGGGTTAAGGTCAGTCGCTCAATTAATCAATCAGACTGACAGCCAATTCAGATGAAAGTCAGGTGGACAAGTACAGGCATGCTCTGAATGTGGTGTAATACTTTCAACTACCACAAGAGGGGGTCCTCTTGCCTCAAATACAGTTAAAGCTGCAATATGTAACTTTTTGGCCATTCCAATTGAAAGCAAGTCTAAGAACCAGGAAATATAAAAGCAATTTTTGCATAGTGCACCTTTAAGTTCCATCACTTTAACATGAGACACTGAATAGAAGGGAATCAGAGCATTTCTGTTGAAAGTTGTCATAGGACAGCAACCTGTTCTGGGGGCAGTTCCTCCACATACAACACTATAATTAACCCCTGTAAGGATCTGTATCAAAAAAACTAAATGTTTCTAATGTTTCTATTCAGTGATGTTGAATGTCTGGGAACCTCTGTGCCACCGCATGTTACAGTACATCAATGGAACTAGATGTGCTAGTATGTGAGGTAGAGTATTACATTAATAACCCAGGCTAACCTGCTGTATCCCCTGTTTCTCTCTTTACTCTCAACACAAGGTCAACAGACATGGACCTCTGTAGTGACACGATCCCTCCCTCCCTTTCTCTCCTCCATCAATCCTTCACTCCGACCCTTTTAGCTTGTCCCAGACAGGTCACGCTTCCTCGAACACACCACTGGAGACACACACACACACACACACACACACACACAAACACACACACACACACACACACACACACACAGACACACACACACACACACACACACACACACACACACACACACACACACACACACACACTCCCTCAGTCATGCGTGTCTTTATTGCCAATCCAATACCACGCCCTCTGACTGGGAAAGCACTTGACTCTGACATAGATAGGAGAGGGTGCAGGCGGTCACTGCTAAGCGTGCTGAGTGGGATAATGTGCACACACACGGGACAAATACACACAGGAAACACACACTCACAGGTGAGACAGGGAGGCCACATCGCTGAAGATCCCCTCCAGTAGTTCAGAGATGTCGTTACCATGAAGAGATCTGGGACAGAGAAACACAAAACATGTTATTATTAAGGCTCTTTGTGTGTGTGTGTGTGTGTGTGTGTGTGTGTGTGTGTGTGTGTGTGTGTAGTATGTGTGTGTGAAGTGTGTAGTATGTGTGTGTGTGTGAGAGAGAGAGAGAGAGAGAGAGAGAGAGAGAGAGAGAGAGAGGAGAGAGAGAGAGAGAGAGAGAGAGAGAGTGGGGGGGGGGGGGGGTGTGGGCCCTTACAGTAGTCTTAGAGAGCGTAGTCCAGCCAGGGCCAGAGGAGGGATGCAGCGTAGAGAGTTGTAACTCAGGATGCTGGAACACAAGAACACAGTCAGGAGAAGAACACACAGAGACACTTATTACATGATGAACATTCTACACTTCTAATATAACATTCTAAGACAGGACACTAGTCTAGATACAGTGTCTAGATACACTAGTCTAGATACAGTGTGAGGATGATGAACATGAGGAGAAGTATTTTCAAGAGATTACATGTTTTGTTGTTTAACCTTTTTTGTTTTTCAGATAATTGTCTTCTGATTAATTATTGTGTGTGTTTGTTTTTCCCTGTGTGTGTGTGTGTGTGTGTGTGTGTGTGTGTGTGTGTGTGTGAGAGAGACTCACAGGGTGGTGAGCTGGCTCATATTGGAGAAGGAGGAGTCAGACAGGGAGCTGATTCTGTTGTTACTCAGATCTCTGGAACAGCAAGGGTTAAAAACAACCACTACTTAAACATAATGACTTTGTTAAAAACAACCACTACTTAATAAACATAATGACTTTATGTTAAAAACAACCACTACTTAATAAACATAATGACTTTATGTTAAAAACAACCACTACTTAATAAACATAATGACTTTATGTTAAAAACAACCACTACTTAAACATAATGACTTTGTTAAAAACAACCAACACTTTAGTTATCTACAGTTATCCAGTTAGATCCACATAGTGCCATTCAGAAAGTATTCAGACCCTTTCACTTTTCCCACATTTTGTGACGTTAAAGACATATTCTAAAATTGATTAAATATATATTTTTCCTCAGCAATCTACACACAATACCCTGTGATGACAAACTGAAAATAGTTTTTAGATTTATTTTCCAATTATTTTATTTTATATATTTTTAAACGTATATACATGAGTATTCAGACCGTTTGCTATGAGATTCCATTGATCATCCTTGAGATGTTTCTATAGCTTGATTGGAGTCCACCTGTGGTAAATTCAATTGATTGGACATGGTTTGAAAAGGCACCTGTCTATATAAGGTCCCACAGTTGACAGTGCATGTCAGAGCAAAAACCAAGCCATGAGGTTGAAAGAATTGTCCGTAGAGCTCTGAGACAGGATTGTTTCGAGGCACAGATCTGGGGGAGGGTACCAAAAAATGTCTGCAGCATTGAATGTCCAAGAACACAGTGGCCTGCATCATTCTTAAATGGAAGACGTTTGGAACCACCAAGACTCTTGCTAGAGCTGGTCGCCTGGCCAAACTGATCAATTGGGGGAGAAGGGCCTTGGTCAGGGAGGTGACCAAGAACCCGATGGTCACTCTGACAGAGCTCCTCTGTGGAGATGGGAGAACCTTCCAGAAGGACAGCGATCTCTGCAGCACTCTACCAAACAGGCCATTATGGTAGAGTGGCCAGACAGAAACCACTCCTCAGTAAAAGTCACATGAAAGTCAGCATGGAGTTTTCCAAAAGGCACCTGAAGGACTCAGACCATGAGAAACAAGATTATCTGGTCTGATGAAACCAAGATTGAATTATTTGGCCTGAATGCCAAGTATCACGTCTGGAGGCAACCTGGCACCATCCCTACGGTGAAGCATGGTGGTGGCAGCATCATGCTGTGGGGATGTTTTTCAGCGGCAGGGACTGGGAGACTCTGGAGAGACCTGAAAATAACTGTGCTGCAACGCTCCCCATCCAACCTAACAGAGCTTAAGAGGATCTGTAGAGAGGAATGGGAGAAACTCCCCAAATACATAACCCAAAAGACTGGAGGCTGTAATCGCTGGCAAAGGTGTTTCAACAAAGTAGAGTAAAGGGTCTGAATACTTATGTAAATTTGATATTTCCGTTTTTTGCTTTGTCATTTTTGGGTATTGTGTGTTGATGAGGGGGGAAAACGATTTAATTAATTTTAAAATAAGGCTGTAACATAACAAAATGTGGAAAAAGTCAAGGGGTCTGAATACTTTCCCAATGCACTGTAGTCTGTGTCCCAGTTAAATGGCACCCTATCCCCTTTATAGGGCACTACTTTTGACCAGAGCCTGGGCAATTGTCAAAAGTAGTGCACTACATAGGGAATGGGGTGCCATCTGAGACGTATCCATCCTGTTAATGCAGTTTATTACCCATCATCAGACACTCAGCAGCAACCCTCCTCCGATACACTTCATATCCCATCTCCACAGAATAAAGGCTTTTTGTGTCAAATGGAGGTGTTAAGTGAATAACCATTAACCCACTCTGGTCTATCAGAGGTAGCTATGAGCTGGTGGATTGTGGGTTGGATAATGCTGTTGTTGACTGGAGTGGAGTCAAGTGCAGAGCAGGTTCCATATCGCCACCTGCTGGTCATGGTTACACATTGGACTGTAGAGAAACCACTAGAACTGTTCTGGTCCTAGAGAGCTACATTGTGCACATGTTTTTGTTCCAGCACAGCTCTAAAACAACCGATTAAGCTAATGAAGGTCTGTTGTGCTGGGTTGTAACAGAAACCTGTAAACCTGGACAACTACAAATACCTGGGTGTCTGGTTAGACTGTAAACTCTCCTTCCAGACTCACATTAAGCATCTCCAATCCAAAATTAAATCTAGAATCGGCTTCCTATTTTGCAACAAAGCATCCTTCACTCATGCTGCCAAACATACCCTCGTAAAACTGACCATCCTACCGATCCTCGACTTCGGCGATGTCATTTACAAAATAGCCTCCAACACTCTACTCAACAAATTGGATGCAGTCTATCACAGTGCCATCCGTTTTGTCACCAAAGCCCCATATACTACCCAGCACTGCGACCTGTATGCTCTCGTTGGTTGGCCCTTGCTTCATACTCGTCGCCAAACCCATTGGCTCAAGGTCATCTACAAGTCTGCTAGGTAAAGCCCCGCCTTATCTCAGCTCACTGGCCGCCATAGCAGCACCCACCCGTAGCACGCACTCCAGCAGGTATATCTCACTGGTCACCCCCAAAGCCAATTCTTTCTTTGGTCGTCTTTCCTTCCAGTTCTCTGCTGCCAATGACTGGAACGAACTGCAAAAATCACTGAAGCTGGAGACTCATATCTCCCTCACTAGCTTTAAGCACCAGCTGTCAGAGCAGCTCACAGATCACTGCACCTGTACATAGCCCATCTGTAAATAGCCCATCCAACTACCTCATCCCCTACTGTATTTATTTATTTATCTTGCTCCTTTGCACCCCAGTATCTCTACATGCACATTCATCTTCTGCACATCTACCATTCCAGTGTTTAATTGGTATATTGTATTTACTTCACCACCATGGCCTATTTATTGCCTTACCTCCCTTATCTTACCTCATCTGCACACACTGTATAAATACTTTTTCTACTGTATTATTGACTGTATGTTGGTTTATTCCATGTGTTACTCTGTGTTGTTGTTTGTGTCGAACTGCTTTGCTTTATCTTGGCCAGGTCACAGTTGTAAATGAGAACTTGTTCTCAACTAGTCTACCTGGTTAAATAAAGGTGTTCTCCACTAGTCTACCTGGTTAAATAAAGGTGTTCTCCACTAGTCTACCTGGTTAAATAAAGGTGTTCTCCACTAGTCTACCTGGTTAAATAAAGGTGTTCTCCACTAGTCTACCTGGTTAAATAAAGGTGAAATATAATGAATAAAACACTCTGTAGGGACCAGGACCCTGCTTGGTGACCTCTAGGACACAGTACACCTTTGTAAAGTACGGTATCAGTGAGAGGATCAGTAACACAGTAATGGGGACCTAAGCCCAGGAACACCACTGACCATGCAGTAACAGACACACTAACAGACAGTAATGGTTAACTCACACCAGACACACTAGCAGACACAGTAACAGACAGTAATGGTTAACTCACACCAGACACACTAGCAGACACAGTAACAGACAGTAATGGTTAACTCACACCAGACACACTAGCAGACACAGTAACAGACAGTAATGGTTAACTCACACCAGACACACTAGCAGACACAGTAACAGACAGTAATGGTTAACTCACACCAGACACACTAGCAGACACACTAACAGACAGTAATGGTTAACTCACAACAGACACACTAGCAGACACACTAACAGACAGTAGTAGTTAACTCACAACAGACACACTAGCAGACACACTAACAGACAGTAATGGTTAACTCACAACGGACACACTAACAGACACACCAACAGACAGTAATGGTTAACTCACAACAGACACACTAACAGACAGTAATGGTTAACTCACAACAGACACACTAGCAGACACAGTAACAGACAGTAATGGTTAACTCACAACAGACACACTAACAGACAGTAATGGTTAACTCACAAGAGACACACTAACAGACAGTAGTGGTTAACTCACAACAGACACTCACAACAGACACACTAACAGACAGTAGTGGTTAACTCACAACAGACACACTAACAGACAGTAATGGTTAACTCACAACAGACACTCACAACAGACGCTTACAACAGACACACTAACAGACAGTAATGGTTAACTCACAACATACACTCACAACAGACACACTAACAGACAGTAGTGGTTAACTCACAACAGACACACTAACAGACACACTAACAGACAGTAATGGTTAACTCACAACAGACACTCACAACAGACACACTAACAGACAGTAATGGTTAACTCACAACATACACACTAACAGACAGTAGTGGTTAACTCACAACAGACACACTAACAGACAGTAGTGGTTAACTCACAACAGACACACTAACAGACAGTAATGCTTAACTCACAACAGACATACTAACAGACACACTAACAGGCAGTAATGGTTAACTCACACCAGCTGCAGGTGTTTGAAGGTGGACAGTTCCCTGGGCACCATGCTGAATTGGTTCCCATCCAGATACCTGAGAGGATGAGGAGGAGGAGGAGACTGTGGTTAAACAAAGTAACTAAGTTATACCAGCTATTAGTCAGTAAGCCTTGTCCTAGCCAGAACAGACTATAGGGTTATACCTACCTATTAGTCAGTAAGCCTTGTCCTAGCTAGAACAGACTATAGGGGTATACCTACCTATTAGTCAGTAAGCCTTGTCCTAGCCAGAACAGACTATAGGGTTATACCTACCTATTCAGACAGGTAATACGTTATATAACTAAGTGCTAACTGGTGAACTGAGCATGTAAGAAAAGTGTATTGCAGATCTCTAAGCCCTAACCCCAAGCACCCTTCCCTTTGTCTCCTGCCCCCTTGCCCTGACCCCTGACCTCTAACCCCAGTCTGTGACTTACAGTTCAGTGACGTTGCGGGGCAACCCCTTGGGCAGGGCCTGGAGGTGTTTGTTACTACAGCGGACCACCGTCTCTGTACAGGTACACTCAGTGGGACACTGAGGACGAGCTCCACAGCTACTCTCCTCCAGTACTGCACCTGGGAGAGAAGGGAGACTACTTTAAATATTTAGAAATGTAATATACTTCTATCACTTTCCATCAATGAAATTATAAAATCTCTCTGTGTCCTTGTGTGTGATGTGTGTTTCTGCGTGAGTCCGTGCGTGTGTGTGTGTGTGTGTGTCGTACCGTCGTCACAGCGGAAGTCTGGTGCAGCTACGTCCTGTAGTGGGATCTCTCTGAGGAAGGAGGGGCTCTGGCAGCGAGGGTTCCCTGTTACGATTCGTCTAGAACGAAGCCACGCCCCCAACCACGCCAGACGACAGTCACAGTTAAACGGGTTGGCCAACAAGTTCCTGAGGGAGTGAGAGGGAGGAAGACAGAGGGAGAAAGAGGTGGGGGGAGAGAGAGACGTGGAGGGAAGAGAGAGGCGGGGGTAAGAGAGAGAGGTGGGGGTAAGAGAGAGAGGTGGGGGAGAGAGAGAGAGATGGGGGTAAGAGAGAGAGACAGGTGGGGGTAAGAGAGAGAGGCAGGTGGGGGTAAGAGAGAGAGGTGGAGGGAAGAGAGAGAGGTGGAGGGAAGAGAGAGGCGGGGGTAAGAGAGGGAGGTGGGGGGGAGAGAGAGAGGTGGAGGGAAGAGAGAGGTGGGGTAAGAGAGAGAGGTGGGGTAAGAGAGAGAGGTGGGGGGAGAGAGAGAGGTGGAGGGAAGAGAGAGGTGGGGGTAAGAGAGAGAGGTGGGGGGAGAGAGAGAGGTGGAGGGAAGAGAGAGGCGGGGGTAAGAGAGAGAGGTGGGGGGAGAGAGAGAGGTGGAGGGAAGAGAGAGGTGGGGGTAAGAGAGAGAGGTGGGGGTAAGAGAGAGAGGTGGAGGGAAGAGAGAGGTGGGGGTAAGAGAGAGAGGTGGAGGGAAGCGACAGGTGGGGGGAGAGAGAGAGGTGAGAGGAGAGAGAGAGGTGGAGGGAAGAGAGAGGTGGGGGGAGAGAGAGAGAGGTGGGGGGAAATAGGGGGAGAGAAAGAGAGCGAGAGTGTGAGAGATAAAGAGAGGCAGTCAGTCTATAACAGAGTTCTTAAACTTTTCAAGGATGATTTGTGAATGTGTGTATGTGTGTCTTACAGTGTAGAGAGGTGGGGCAGTGTGTCGAAGGCCCCAGGCATTATGGTGTGGAGCTGGTTGTCATAGAGAGACAACAGGCGGACGTTGGCCAGACCAGTGAAGCTGCCGTTATGGATACAGCTGATACGGTTGTTCCTCAACATCCTACAACACACAGAGAGACACTGTAGTCATTGGCGAAGACAGCATTTTATATTGATGATGACAATTACTCTTCAAGACTTTTGGGTTGACCAGTTTCATTATTGCAATAATTAAATCGATATTAAATAAAGATGATTGTTTGAAGAAATGACAAGTCTCACTCAGTATGAATTTCCACGGCAAATAGCAATAAGGCACATTGGGGGTTTGTGGTACATGGCCAACATACCACAGCTAAGGATTGTGTCCAGGCACTCCGCAGTGCGTCGTGCATAATGACCGGCCCTTGGCCGTGCTATATTTGGCCATATACCACACCTCCTCAGGCCTTATTACTTAAATAATTGATGATAATAATTATGATTAAGATGAAAATGGTGACTATGAAAACGATGATGATCATGATAATGATGATGATAATGATGATGATGTTAATGGGGATAATGACGATGGCAATGGTAATTATAATAATTGTAATGATAATGATGATAATACATATGATAATGCTGATGATGATGATGATATGCGGCAGTAGTTTATGTGTCGGGGGCCTAGGGTCAGTCTGTTATATCTGGAGTATTTCTCATGTCTTATCCAGTGTCCTGTGTGAATTTAAGTATGCTCCCTCTAATTCCCTCTCTCTTTCTCTTCTCTCGGACCTGAGCCCTAGGACCATGCCTCAGGACTACCTGGCCTGATGACTCCTTGCTGTCCCCAGTCCACCTGGTTGTGCTGCTGATCCTGTTTCAACTGTTCTACATCTGCATTCCTTGCTGTTTGGGGTTTTAGGTTGGGTTTCTGTATAGCACTATGTGACATCGGCTGATATATTTATAAAGCCTGTAAAAAGGGCTTTATAAATACATTTGATTGATTGATGATAATAATGATCATCATGATCATAATGATGATGATCATGATGAAGGTGCTAACTCACAGCATGCGGACGCCGCCCATGCCCCTGAACATGGTCCCTCTGACAGAGTCCAGGTGATTGGCTGTCAGGTGGAGCTCCATGACAGACCCCGCCCCCTCAAACACTCCGTCCTCGATCTCTGAGATCTTGTTGTTGCTAAGGTTACTGAAAAACACAGATCATGCTTGTTACAAACAACAAACCAATGGTCAACTGAATTATCCAATAACATACAAGACACGTGGCCTTTTATGGTTACTAATGAATAGATATAAATTCCTTTTAGAAATATTATGCCTTGTTACAGTGTGTTTAATAATTATATTATTATTAAAATGTTTATGAATAAATGTGATGAACTAATACAAAAAAAACATCTAAAACTTCAGAAGTAAATAGAGAGAGCGTACATTTTCTTGAGCTGAGAGAGGGTCTTGAAGACGCCGGTGGCTTCCAGCACTGAGATGTCATTGTTGTTGAGACGCCTGAGACAGGAGGAGAAAACTGTCAGAGAACAGACAGAAAGAAGCGATAGATAACATTATACTGTGTGTGTGTCCTTACAGCTCGGTGGTAGAGGCAGGTAGGTGTTGGGGGAACTTGGTGAGACGGAGGTTAGAGCAGTCCACTACGTTAGCTTCACAGCGACACTTAGCAGGACACACTGGCTTACTGTTACACTCATTATTCAGACGGGTGTCTTCTGTACCTGGTCACATTCAACACACACAGAACACACTGTATTATCACATACAACACACTGTATTATCACATACAACACACTGTATTATCACATACAACACACTGTATTATCACATACAACACACTGTATTATCACATAGAACACACTGTATTATCACATAGAACACACTGTATTATCACATAGAACACACTGTATTATCACATAGAACACACTGTATTATCACATAGAACACACCGTATTATCACATAGAACACACCGTATTATCACATAGAACACACTGTATTATCACATAGAACACACTGTATTATCACATAGAACACACTGTATTATCACATAGAACACACCGTATTATCACATAGAACACACTGTATTATCACATACAACACACTGTATTAACACATAGAACACACTGTATTATCACATACAACACACTGTATTATCACATACAACACACTGTATTATCACATAGAACACACTGTATTATCACATAGAACACACTGTATTATCACATAGAACACACTGTATTATCACATAGAACACACTGTATTGTCACATAGAACACACTGTATTGTCACATAGAACAGACGGTATTGTCACATAGAACAGACTGTATTATCACATAGAACACACTGTATTATCACATAGAACACACTGTATTGTCACATAGAACACACTGTATTATCACATAGAACACACTGTATTGTCACATAGAACACACCGCATTATCACATAGAACACACTGTATTATCACATAGAACATACCGTATATCACATAGAACTCACCGTATTATCACATAGAACACACCATATTATCACACAGAACACACTGTTTACATACCACCACAGACTGAGGCTGGCACTAAGACAGCATTGAATGAGCTGTATTCCGCCATAAGCAAACAAGAAACCACTCACCCAGAGGCGGTACTCCTAGTAGCCAGGGACTTAAATGCAGGGAAACTTAAATCCGTTTTACCAAATTTCCACCAGCATGTTAAATGTGCAACCAGAGAGGGGAAAAAAACTCTGGCCCACCTTTACTCCACACACAGAGACGCCTACAAAGCTCTACCTCGCCTTCCATTTGGCAAATCTGACCATAATTCTATCCTCCTGATTCCTGCTTACAAGCAAAAATTGAAGCAGGAAGCACCAGTGACTCAGTCTATAAAAAAAGTGATCAGATGAAGCAGATCCTAAGCTACAGGATTGTTTTTCTAGCACAGACTGGAACATGTTCCGGGATTCCTCAGATGGCATTGAGGAGTACACCACATCAGTCACTGGCTTTATCAATAAGTGCATCGATGATGTCGTCCCCACAGTGACCGTACGTACATACCCCAACCAGAAGCCATGGATTACAGGCAGCATCTGCACTGAGCTAAAGGGTAGAGCTGCCGCTTTCAAGGAGCAGGACTCTAACCCGGAAGCTTATAAGAAATCCCACTATACCCTCCGTCGGACCATCAAACAGGCAAAGCATCAATACAGGACTAAGATAGAATTGTACTACACCGGCTCTGAAGCTCGTCGGATGTGGCAGGGCTTGCAAACCATTACAGACTGCAAAGGGAAGCAGAGCCGAGAGCTGCCCAGTGACACGAGCCTACCAGACGAGCAAAACTACTTCTATACTTGCTTCAAGGCAAATAACACTGAAACATGCATGACAGCACCAGCTGTTCCAGAAGACTGTGTGATCACTCTCTCCACAGCCGATGTGAGTAAGACCTTTAAACAGGTCAACATTCACAAGGCCGCAGGGCCAGAAGGATTACCAGGACGTGTACTACGAGCATGCGCTGACCAACTGGCAAGTGTCTTCACTGACATTTTCAACCTCTCCCTGTCTGAGTCTGTAATACCAACATGTTTTAAGCAGACCACCATAGTGCCTGTGCCCAAGAACACTAAGGTAACCTGCCTAAATGACTACCAACCTGTAGCACTGACGTCTATAGCCATGAAGTGCTTTGAAAGGCTGGTCATGGCTCACATCAACACCATTATCCCAGAAACTCTAGACCCATTACAATTTGCATACCGCACCAACAGATCCACAGATTATGCAATTTCTATTGCACTCCACACTGCCCTTTCCCACCTGGACAAAAGGAACACCTATGTGAGAATGCTATTCATTGACTACAGCTCAACGTTCAACACCATAGTGCCATCAAAGCTCATCCATAAGCTAAGGACCCTGGGACTAAACACCTCCCTCTGCAACTGGATCCTGGACTTCCTGACGGTGGTAAGGGTGGGTAACAACACATCCACCACGCTGATCCTCAACACAGGGACCCCTCATGAGTGTGTGCTCAGTCCCCCCCTGTACTCCCTGTTCACTCATGACTGCACTGCCAGGCACAGCTCCAACACCATCAATAAGTTTGCCGATGACACAACAGTGGTAGGACTGATCACCGACAACGACGAGACCGCCTATAGGGAGGAGGTCAGAGACCTGGCCAGGTGGTGCCAGGACAACAACCTCTCCCGCAACATGATCAAGACAAAGGAGATGATTGTGGACTACAGGAAAAAGAGGACCGAAAGCATCCTGACTGGTTGCATCACTGGCTGGTACGGCAACTGCTCAGCCTCCGACCGCAAGGCACTACAGAGGATAGTGCAAACGGCCCAGTACATCACTGGAGCCAAGCTTCCTGCCATCCAGGATCTCTATACCAGGTGGTGTCAGAGGAAGGCCCTAAAAATTGTCAAAGACTCCAGCCACCCTAGTCATAAGACTGTTCTCTTTGCTACCGCACAGCAAGCGCTACCAGAGCACTAAATCTAGGTCCAAGAAGCTTCTAAACAGCTTCTACCCACAAGCCATAAGACTCCTGAACATCTAATCAAATGGCTACACAGACTATTTTCATTGCCCCCCCCCCCCACCCCCTCTTTTACACCGCTGCTACTCTCTATTATCATCTATTGATAGTCACTTTAATAACTCTACCTACATGTTCATATTACCTCAATTACCTAAACTAACCGGTGCCCCCGCACATTTACTCTGTACCAGTACCCCCTGTACATAGTCTCACTATTGTTATTTTACTGCTGCTCTTTAATTACTTGTTACTTTTATTTCTTATCCGTATTTTTTTCAACTGCCTTGTTGGTTAGGGGTTCGTAAGTAAGCATTTCACTGTAAGGTCTACCTACACCTGCTGTATTCGGCGCATGTGACTACTAAAATTTGATTTGATCACATAGAACACACTGTATTATCAAATATAACATACTGTATTTAGATATACTGTACAACACACAGAATTAGGGTTGCTAATGTCCGGTAACTTTCACAAATGTCCCAAGTTTTCCAGAAACCCAAGTGAAATGTTCCTGGAATCAGGAGGGAATAAGCACGAAACCTGGGAATTTTGGGAAAGTTCCCAGATCTTTGCAACCCTACATAGAACACAGTGTAGTATTTTCATACCCAGTTACTGTTTAGCGTCCAACATGCCTGGACACTACACAGAAGTCACAGTTCATTTGACATGTTGTATACGTCACACATGAGCAGGTCCAATGTGCAGGACAGATACAGATATACAGTATAATATAATACAGTATGTATATACAGAAGTACAGATATACAGTATAATATACTACAGTATGTATATACAGAAGTACAGATATACAGTATAATATACTACAGTATGTATATACAGAAGTACAGATACACAGTATAATATACTACAGTATGTATATACAGAAGTACAGATATACAGTATAATATACTACAGTATGTATATACAGAAGTACAGATACACAGTATAATATACTACAGTATGTATATACAGAAGTACAGATATACAGTATAATATACTACAGTATGTATGTACAGAAGTACAGATACAGATATACAGTATAATATAATACAGTATGTATATACAGAAGTACAGATATACAGTATAATATACTACAGTATGTATATACAGAAGTACAGATATACAGTATAATATACTACAGTATGTATATACAGAAGTACAGATATACAGTATAATATACTACAGTATGTATATACAGAAGTACAGATACAGATATACAGTATAATATGCTACAGTATGTATATACAGAAGTACAGATACAGATATACAGTATAATATACTACAGTATGTATATACAGAAGTACAGATACATATATACAGTATAATATACTACAGTATGTATATACAGTATAATATACTACAGTATGTATATACAGAAGTACAGATATACAGTATAATATACTGCAGTATGTATATACAGAAGTACAGATACAGATATACAGTATAATATACTACAGTATGTATATACAGAAGTACATATACGGATATGTAGAACTAACACACACGTACCTGGGATGTGGTACTGCTCCTTAGCTACCATGGAAACAGAAAAACAAATTAAGTTTAATGACAGTTTAAGGAGGATGGCATCAGGATATAGAATATTAATATATACTGTAGAATGCAGTAGCTTTGTGATTTGTCGAATGTTTGTTTTCCTACTCTAAGATAGATATATCTATATCTCTGATGAATAAGAAAGCAGCAGCTCCTGGCCCTGTAACGCAGTTATGTATGAAACAGAAAACAACATGTCATCTCCATGGTATCACGGTTTAACATGACTCTACGTAATGCCTTATAACCTGTCATAACCTGTACCAGCTCTAAAGCACACAGATCAAGGAGCCGTTACTGGTTTCACTGGAGCTGGGTTGGCAGATAACACTGGCAGATAATGCTGGCCTATAACGCTGGCAGATAATGCTGGCAGATAATGCTGGCCTATAACGCTGGCAGATAATGCTGGCCTATAACGCTGGCAGATAACGCTGGCCTATAACGCTGGCAGATAACGCTGGCCTATAACGCTGGCCTATAACGCTGGCCTATAACGCTGGCAGATAACGCTGGCCTATAACGCTGGCCTATAACGCTGGCAGATAACGCTGGCAGATAACGCTGGCAGATAACGCTGGCCTATAACGCTGGCAGATAACGCTGGCAGATAATGCCGGCCTATAACGCTGGCAGATAATGCTGGCCTATAACGCTGGCAGATAATGCTGGCCTATAACGCTGGCAGATAACGCTGGCAGATAACGCTGGCAGATAACGCTGGCAGATAACGCTGGCAGATAATGCTGGCAGATAACGCTGGCAGATAACGCTGGCAGATAACGCTGGCAGATAACGCTGGCCTATAACGCTGGCAGATAACGCTGGCCTATAACGCTGGCAGATAACGCTGGCAGATAATGCTGGCCTATAACGCTGGCAGATAACGCTGGCAGATAATGCTGGCCTATAACGCTGGCAGATGAAGGGAAAGAGTGCCGTGTGTGTGCTGGGACGGAGCCTGGCATAAGTTGGAACAAGGTGATGTAGCTAGACACACACACACACACTGCAGACACACACACACACACACACGTCAGATGACCACAGACAGAGACAGACACACACACACGTCAGATGACCACAGACAGAGACAGACACACACACACACGTCAGATGACCACAGACAGAGACAGACACACACACACACACACACACACACGTCAGATGACCACACACGTGTGACAGACACACACCAGAGCAGCGGAACTTCTTGCTCTTGATCTGCCCGATGCGTTTGTTGGCCAGTCTGCGTGGGCTGGCACAGCGGGCACCGCTGGTCTCTATGGGGTTGGACCTCAGGTAGTCTGCCAGCCATTTCAGGTTACAGTCACACACAAACGGGTTCTGGGCCAGGTGACTAGGGGGAGAGAGGGGTCAGAGGTCAGATTTTAAAAGAATATGAAGAGCCCAACCACTTCTGGTTTTGTGTCTACCTGGTAGTTAATTGATTCCAGGTCCTGGTCTCCTCAAACACTTCTGGTTTTGTTTCTACCTGGTAGTTAATTGATTCCAGGTCCTGGTCTCCCAAAACACTTCTGGTTTTGTTTCTACCTGGTAGTTAATTGATTCCAGGTCCTGGTCTCCCCAACCACTTCTGGTTTTGTTTCTACCTGGTAGTTAATTGATTCCAGGTCCTGGTCTCCTCAAACACTTCTGGTTTTGTTTCTACCTGGTAGTTAATTGATTCCAGGTCCTGGTCTCCTCAAACACTTCTGGTTTTGTTTCTACCTGGTAGTTAATTGATTCCAGGTCCTGGTCTCCTCAAACACTTCTGGTTTTGTTTCTACCTGGTAGTTAATTGATTCCAGGTCCTGGTCTCCCCAACCACTTCTGGTTTTGTTTCTACCTGGTAGTTAATTGCACTCCCCCGGTGTCCCAGGTCTGAATTAGTCCCTTATTACAAGGAGAGGATAAAAGCAGAAGTGTTTGGGCCCGCCAGAACCGTCATAGAACAGACCTGCTCTAATACTATATGGATGTGAAGACTTCATCTGTATGCATCAGTATGTAGGATTGAACATGTATGTATGCCTGTTTGGGTATTGTATTTGACAGTACACCTATGCATACCACAGTGTCTGTATTCTGTGTAAAGGTGTGTGTGCATCCCATGCGTGTGTGTGTGTGTGTGTGACTCACAGTGTCTGTATACTGTGTGGGGGTGTGAAGGTGTGTGTGCATGTGTGCGTGTGTGTGTGTGTGTGTGTGTGTGTGTGTGTGTGTGTGAGACTCACAGTGTCTGTATACTGTGAAGGGGTGAGAAGGTTCCTTTAGCCAGGGTCTGGATCTTGTTGTCGTAGAGAGACAGCAGAGCTAGATTCTCTAGGTCCTGGAAGGCTGTGGCTCGAATACAGTGGATCTTATTGGCATTCAGGAGACTGGGAGAGAGACAGAGACAGAGGGGGGAGAGAGTGAGGATGGAGAAAGAGAGGGAGAGAGAGAGAGAGCGAGAGGGAGATGGGAGGAGAAAGAGAGGGAGAGAGGGAGGGAGAGAGAGAGGGAGAGCGATAGAGAAGGAAAGATAGGGGGATGGAGGGAGGGAGATAGAGAGAGAGACGGAGGGAGGGAGGGAGGGAGGGAGGGAGGGAGGGAAGTTCTGTTCCTAAACTAAAAGCACATACTGTATATCAGGCTCTGGTCAAAATTAGTACACTACATAGGGAATGATTTAGGAAGTACACAGTATAGTGCACTACATAGGGAATGGGGAATGATTTAGGAAGTAGACAGTATAGTGCACTACATAGGGAATAGGGTATGATTTAGGATAGTGCACTACACAGGGAATAGGGTATGATCTAGGATGTAGACAGTACAGTGCACTACATAGGGAATAGGGTATGATCTAGGAAGTAGACAGTATAGTGTACTACATAGGAAATAGGGTATGATCTAGGAAGTAGACAGTACAGTGCACTACATAGGGAATAGGGTATGATCAAGGAAGGAGACAGTATAGTGCAATACATAGGGTATGATTTAGGAAGTAGACAGTACAGTGAAATACATAGGGAATAGGGTATGATCTAGGAAGTAGACAGTATAGTGTACTACACAGGGAATAGGGTATGATTTAGGAAGTAGACAGTACAGTGCACTACATAGGGAATGGGGTATGATTTAGGAAGTAGACAGTACAGTGCACTACATAGGAAATATGGTATGATTTAGGAAGTAGATAGTACAGTGAAATACATAGGGAATAGGGTATGATCTAGGAAGTAGACAGTATAGTGCACTACATAGGGAATATGGTGTGATTTAGGATAGTGCACTACACAGGGAATAGGGTATGATCTAGGATGTAGACAGTACAGTTCACTACATAGGGGATAGGGTATGATTTAGGAAGTAGACAGTTTTGTGCACTACATAGGGAATAGGGTATGATTTAAGAAGTAGACAGTACAGTTCACTACATAGGGGATAGGGTATGATCTAGGAAGTAGACAGTACAGTTCACTACATAGGGAATAGGGTATGATTTAGGAAGTAGACAGTATTGTGCACTACATAGGGAATGATTTAGGAAGTAGACAGTACAGTGCACTACATAGGGTATGATTTAGGAAGTAGACAGTACAGTGCACTACATAGGGTATGATTTAGGAAGTAGACAGTACAGTGCACTACATAGGATATGATTAAGGAAGTAGACAGTACAGTGCACCACATAGGGGATAGGGTATGATCTAGGAAGTAGACAGTATAGTGCACTACATAGGGAATAGGGTATGATTTAGGAAGTAGACAGTACAGTTCACTACATAGGGAATAGGGTATGATTTAGGAAGTAGACAGTACAGTGCACTACATAGGGAATAGGGTATGATCTAGGAAGTAGACAGTACAGTGCACTACATAGGGAATAGGGTATGATCTAGGAAGTAGACAGAATTGTACTTACAGCAGTTCTAGAGAGCCGAGACCCTCAAACAGTCCTCTGGGGAGATCTGTGATCTTATTACCATATAGAACCCTGTAGAGACCATATAGAATAGGACTCAGTACTATACCAGTAACACTATGACAATATTACCATACAGAACCCTGTAGAGACCATATAGAATAAGACTGAGTACTATACCAGTAACACCATGACAATACTAGACAACATGGAGCTCAGGATTCTGTTGCCCCATCTGGCTCATATCACTCATAAGAGGGAACTGGAACACACCCAGACTAAAAGGCACAGCACGGTCCCATTCATCCCAGACAGGGCTATCCCCTAAGGGGACACTTACCAACTACCAACCCCTCCTCCTCCCCTGGACCCCCACAGAAAACAAACACACACACTGTCTCCCAGACCTCCCATTGAGGCTGATTCAGTAGGACACATAAAATAAGGACTGTCTGTTTAACTCTATATAAACCCTATACATTATTCACAATGATATGTACACACACACTCCCTCATGATCATGTATATGCTACAGATGTGTATAACACAGACAGAGACATGTCAACACATACGTTAGTACACACAGACTGGCAGACACACAGACTGACAGATACACAGACATAAAGAGAGAAAGACAGACATACACACTGATGGCGAAACACACACACAGACACACACACTGATGGCGACACACACACACACTGATGGCGACAAACACACACACTGATGGCGACACACACACTGATGGCGACACACAGACACACACTGATGGCGACACGCACACTGATGGCGACACACAGACACACACACTGATGTTTACACACAGACACACACTGATGCAAACAGACTCACAGTGAGTTGAGGGCTCTCAGGCCTTGGAAAACATCGGGAGCAATCTCTGATATCTGATTGTTACTCAAATCTCTGGAAAGAAGGAACAACAACAGTGTTACAGTGAGAACCATGACCTTTGACCTCACACTCTCTCTGACGTCGCCACTTAATGACATCTCCTTTAGTGGGCTGCTTCCTAAATGGAACACTATTCACTATATAGTGCACTACCTTGGACCAGGCCACTATTCACTATATAGTGCACTACCTTAGACCAGGCCACTATTCACTATATAGTGCACTACCTTGGACCAGGCCACTATTCACTATATAGTGCACTACCTTGGACCAGGCCACTATTCACTATATAGTGCACTACCTTAGACCAGGCCACTATTCACCATATAGTGCACTACCTTGGACCAGGCCACTATTCACTATATAGTGCACTACCTTGGACCAGGCCACTATTCACTATATAGTGCACTACTTATGACCAGGCCAAATAGGAGTCTGGTCAAAGTAGTGCCCTATATAGAGAATAGGATGCCATTTCTCATTTGGGATGCAGCAGACACTGTAAATGCATCCTACAACCTTGGGGAGCTGATATAAACCATGCAGAAGAGAAAAACCACAAGAGGACCAGACTAAGGGGAGGTCTCCTGGGTTCTAGCCCACAGAAGAGCTCCTGTGTTGGGCCTCAGAGGTCCAAACCCTCTCCTGGATTAGATGGCACTTTTTTTTTCTTTAAAAAAATAACTTTATATATACAGGTTTTTTCTCATTGAGATAACATCTCTTTTCCAAGAGAGACCTGGTCCAATAGCAGCAGGGGGAACAGCGTTTCAGACAAAACAACTTACAGACACTAACACAACATTGAACAAAACTATAAACACATACAGTACAACAAAAACATTCCACGTAAAAAACACTAAAGTCTTGACTACAAACAGCTGTCCCAAAGACAATTACACTCTTCTATGATATATACATCGATCAAGTGTTTAAACTCCCCCAGTGTGTGTGTTAAGGTACTTTAACAGAATGATGAAATTCAAACGTGTGCACACACACACACACACACACACACACACACACACTAACCCTCCACTTCCTACCCCTCATCCTGCCTTAAACCCCCCCTCGCCCTGGCTCACAGAGAGTTCAACTAAAGGGCTCCAAAAACCAGTAGCAGATAACAGATAAGATTCTTACTGTATATAATCACTCTGTAGGGTAAGAGGGTAGGAGACGGGGTTAGGGGGGTGTGTGTAGAGGTCAAAGGTGGAAGGTCAGGAGTTGTATTTGATTTTATTAGGATATCTTTTAGTGCTCATTAGGACTAATCTAAGAGTCCTTAAACGTAAAATAAATAAATAATAGGATCACATTTTCACATACAAAAAGACGACCATAGTCAACCATAGTCCTGCACAACCTTCCAAATTATTATATTTAAATGGTTCTAAAGTATTACTTGATTTTATATATTGAAAGGCTTCTGGTTTGCACAGATATAAGTATTATATTTCTTTATTGTACTAAATAAAATGTTATTTAGCCTATTTGTCTTTTCTGTCTGGAAAACACATAGATGGGGGACAATCTATTCCTCGTATTGACTGAATGTCTGTCTCTTACCAACTGAAGAGAGTTTGGCTGTTTTAAATGGTGGACAATCTATTCCTCGTATTGACTGAATGTCTGTCTCTTATCAACTGAAGAGAGTTTGGCTGTTTTAAATGGTGGACATTGTGAAATAAACAAGCACGTTTTTTTCTTCTTCACTTATCTTGTTGCTTAATGACCAACCAAGAGCGTTGATCATGACTCCAACAGAAGAACCACATCTCCACCTTAAAACAATCCTTTCTGCTTTGTTCTGTTCAATCTGCAGCCTCCTAACTTCACATGCTGATGCATTTCCCCAGACCACAGAACAGTAGTTCACCTGACTCCCAATTAATGCTTGGGTTGTTTGACCACAGAACAGTAGTTCACCTGACTCCCAATTAATGCTTGGGTTGTTTGACCACAGAACAGTAGTTCACCTGACTCCCAATTAATGCTTGGGTTGTTTGACCACAGAACAGTAGTTCACCTGACTCCCAATTAATGCTTGGGTTGTTTGACCACAGAACAGTAGTTCACCTGACTCCCAATTAATGCTTGGGTTGTTTGACCACAGAACAGTAGTTCACCTGACTCCCAATTAATGCTTGGGTTGTTTGACCACAGAACAGTAGTTCACCTGACTCCCAATTAATGCTTGGGTTGTTTGACCACAGAACAGTAGTTCACCTGACTCCCAATTAATGCTTGGGTTGTTTGACCACAGAACAGTAGTTCACCTGACTACCAATTAATGCTTGGGTTGTTTGACCACAGAACAGTAGATCACCTGACTCCCAATTAATGCTTGGGTTGTTTGACCACAGAACAGTAGATTACCTGACTCCCAATTAATGCTTGAGTTGTTTGACCACAGAACAGTAGTTTACCTGACTCCCAATTAATGCTTGGGTTGTTTGACCACAGAACAGTAGATTACCTGACTCCCAATTAATGCTTGGGTTGTTTGACCACAGAACAGTAGTTCACCTGACTACCAATTAATGCTTGGGTTGTTTGACCACAGAACAGTAGTTTACCTGACTCCCAATTAATGCTTGGGTTGTTTGACCACAGAACAGTAGTTTACCTGACTCCCAATTAATGCTTGGGCTGTTTTCTTAAGAATCTTTCCCAGTAAATATTATATCCTTCTGATCATGCATGCAGTTTTATTTGACATTTTTACATAGATGAGCTATTTGAGACGACCACGATAAGCAGTTGTCTAGCTGCACCCCTCAGTTGGTTTCTACCACTTCCTCAATTTGTACTCCCCCATACTTAATTGCATCCCATGCTGTGTTGGCCTTTTCCTGGTGGAACAGACCAACATAACCATAGGTTTCTTGGTGTGCAAAACAAATTTGTTCTGGCAAACCCAATCCCTGATATTTCCCAGATCTACTTGTAGAACTTGCTGTACCTGTTGAACCGATTGTCTTGTTGTATACATTGCAGTATCATCTGTAAACATAGCAGCTTGAGTTTCAGATGAGGCACAAGGAAGGTCGTTGGTATATGTTAAGTAAAGGGGGTTGACTAGTTACATTCTGCGCAGCTTCTTGTAGGAGGTGAAGGCCCCAGGAGGAACTGACTTGATGCCATTCTGCTCCAGACGACTAGGAGGGAGAGAAAGAGGGAAGGAAAAGGGAGAGAGTGAGGGGAGGAAAAGGGAGAGAGTGAGGGAAGGAAAAGGGAGAGAGTGAGGGGAGGAAAAGGGAGAGAGTGAGGGAAGGAAAGGGGAGAGAGTGAGGGAAGGAAAATGGAGAGAGTGAGGGAATGAAAAGGGAGAGAGTGAGGGAAGGAAAAGGGAGAGAGTGAGGGGAGGAAAAGGGAGAGAGTGAGGGGAGGAAAAGGGAGAGAGTGAGGGGAGGAAAAGAGAGAGAGTGAGGGAAGGAAAATGGAGAGAGTGAGGGAATGAAAAGGGAGAGAGTGAGGGAAAGAAAGGGGAGAGAGTGAGGGAAGGAAAAGGGAGAGAGTGAGGGGAGGAAAAAAGAGAGAGGGCGGGAGACAGAGGGGAGGAGAAGGGAGGGGGAGAGACCCATTGGCAATGAGATTCATTCAAATTACACCCATGTAAAATATAGGAGAAACGTAGGTTAGTCTCTCTTTCTCTCTCTGTGTGTGTGTAAGTATGTGTGTGTTTTGTGTGTGTGAGAGACAGGAAATGTTGAGGGTATCAGACACAGTTTGACATATTTGTGTGACTGGAGCCGTTAGCTGACCAGGGGAATGCTCACCTGTTAAACTGCCAAACCACTCAGAGACTGCAGCATTACACTACTAACCCCTCTGTCTGTCTCTCTCCTGTCTGTCTCTCCTTCTGTCTCTCTCTTCTTCTGTCTGTCTCTCTTTGCTTCTGTCTGTCTCTCTCTGCTTCTGTCTCTCTCTGCTTCTGTCTCTCTCTCCTTCTGTCTGTCTCTCTCTCCTTCTGTCTGTCTCTCTCTCCTTCTGTCTGTCTCTCTCTCCTTCTGTCAGTCTCTCTCTCCTTCTGTCTGTCTCTCTCCTGTCTGTTTCTCTCTCCTTCTGTCTGTCTCTCTCTCCTCCTGTCTGTCTCTCTCTCCTCCTGTCTGTCTCTCTCCTTCTGTCTGTCTCTCTCTCCTCCTGTCTGCCTCTCTCTCCTTCTGTCTGTCTCGCTCCTGTCTCTCTCTCTCTCTCTCTCTCCTTCTGTCTGTCTCTCCTTCTGTCTGTTATTCTTCTGAGAAAGTGTTAGAAAGTCCCTCTCTCTCCCTAACCTCAAACACATTCTACTATTTCCTCATCCTCCTCTCACCATCTCTCTCTTTTTCTCTCCCTCCTGTCTGAGTGTGAGTGTGTGTGAGTGTGTGTGTGTGTGTGTGTGTGTGTGTGTGTGTGTGTGTGTGTGTGTGTGTGTGTGTGTGTGTGTGTGTGTGTGTGTGTGTGTATGATCCTGCATGTGCATGTGTGTGTGTCCTTCAGGTCTAAGAGGTTAAACCCAGGGAGATGTTAAGTTGAGAGATGAGCCTGTGTAAAAGTCAAGGGTTAAGTGTCCATATATGGACATGGTCGGTGTGGAGGGGCGGTGTGGTAAGCTGCTGTCAGGGAATAGAAATATCCTTTCTAGAGCAGCTCTGATGCATTAATGATACACACACACACATCAACTCTTACTGGTCAGATGGCCACATATTCATCTGATTGGAAAAACTGTAGCATATACATATATTAATACAGGATATCCAATGACACACAGACATATCTTATTGGTCAGCGGGCCACCATATCAATATGCAATGACAATCATGATGATTATACAGTATTTATATGGCCCATGAACAGTATGAATGGTCATATGTGGTGTGGTTATTCTACGTGGTGTGGTTATTCTAGGTGGTGTAGTTATTCTACATGGTGTGGTTATTCTACGTGGTGTGGTTATTCCAAGTGGTGTAGTTATTCTACGTGGTGTGGTTATTCTACGTGGTGTAGTTATTCTACATGGTGTGGTTATTCTGTATGTTGTGGTTATTCTACATGGTGTGGTTATTCTACATGGTGTGGTTATTCTACATGGTGTGGTTATTCTACATGGTGTGGTTATTCTACATGGTGTGGTTATTCTACGTGGTGTGGTTATTCTACGTGGTGTGGTTATTCTACGTGGTGTGGTTATTCTACATGGTGTGGTTATTCTACATGGTGTGGTTATTCTACGTGGTGTGGTTATTCTACGTGGTGTGGCTATTCTACGTGGTGTGGTTATTCTACGTGGTGTGGTTATTCTACATGGTGTGGTTATTCTACGTGGTGTGGTTATTCTACGTGGTGTGGTTATTCTACGTGGTGTGGTTATTCTACGTGGTGTGGTTATTCTACATGGTGTGGTTATTCTACATGGTGTGGTTATTCTACATGGTGTGGTTATTCTACATGGTGTGGTTATTCTATATGGTGTGGTTATTCTACGTGGTGTGGTTATTCTATATGGTGTGGTTATTCTACATGGTGTGGTTATTCTACATGGTGAGGTTATTCTGTATGGTGTGGTTATTCTACGTGGTGTGGTTATTCTACATGGTGTGGTTATTCTACATGGTGAGGTTATTCTACATGGTGAGGTTATTCTATATGGTGTGGTTATTCTACATGGTGGATTTATTCTACATGGTGTAGTTATTCTACATGGTACGGTTATTCTACATGGCATGGTTATTCTATGTGGTGAGGTTATTCTGTATGGTGTGGTTATTCTGTATGGTGTGGTTATTCTATATGGTGCAGTTATTGTATGTGGTGCGGTTTTTCTGTATGGTGTGGTGATGAGCATGAACTGACCATGTCGACGGTCTCAGATCTCGGTCATGGCTTCAAGGGGGTGAGCAGGTATGGCCACCTCGTATCTTATAAACCATAGTTAAAGCTTTGTGGTCTTGTTGACCGTGTGTGGTCATGCTGACCGCGTGCAGGACTCACATCTCAGTCATGGCTTCAGGCAGGTGAGCAGGTATGGCAGTGAGGCCCTTGCCTCTACAGTCTACGATGTTGTTACTACAGGAACACATGGGAGGACAGGAGCCAGACGCCAGGCTACACGGCTGGACAAACGCACTGTCACTCTGACCTGGAGAGAGAGAGTGAGAGAAAGAGAGAGAAAGACAAAGAGAGAGAGAGAGCGAGAGAGCGAGAAAGACAAAGGGAGAGAGCGAGAAAGAAAGAGAAAAAGAGAGAGTTTAGAATGAGAGAGAGTGATTATTGTGTATTATTGTATGATTATTAGTTGCTATGTAAATACCAGGTGATTTCTGGACAGTAAATAAAAGTCATACCAAGGGAAGGACATGGCATAGAAAGGCTCCACACAAAATCTAGTGCTGTATCTCAGCTGGTGAACTCTAACCTCTGTCTTACCTGAGCAGGTGACCTCTACAGGGAAACTCTACACTCAAATCTCTGACCTCTGTCTTACCTGAGCAGGTGACCTCTACAGGTAAACTCTACCCTCCAACCTCTGACCCCTGTCTTACCTGAGCAGGTGACCTCTAAAGGTAAACTCTATCCTCTGACCCCTGCCTTACCTGAGCAGGTGACCTCTACAGGTAAACTCTACACTCTAACCTCTGACCTCTGTCTTACCTGAGCAGGTGACCTCTACAGGTAAACTCTACCCTCTAACCTCTGACCCCTGTCTTACCTGAGCAGGTGACCGCTACAGGTAAACTCTATCCTCTGACCCCTGCCTTACCTGAGCAGGTGACCTCTACAGGTAAACTTTACACTCTAACCTCTAACCCCTGTCTTACCTGAGCAGGTGAACTCGTTCTTCTGCAGTTCAGCCAGGTTGAGTCCCCTGAGGGTTGGAGGGGAGCTGCACTGTGTGTACAGACCCAGGGTGGGTCTCTGTCTCAGCCAGGGAGACAGCCAGGACAGGTGACAGTCACACCTCAGACTGTTAGAGTGGAGACGACTGGAGGGAGAGGAAGAAGGAGGTTTATTGTCCAATGTACCAGGATGTCAAAGGAAATGTGTATTGTGCTTTCCCAACCCTCTGAAAAACACAGAGAGGTTGGCGTAGAGGGTAACCACTAGGAGAGAGAGAGGGAGAGGAGGGGGGATCCCTTACCCATCTCTCACTGAGACTCTCACTCCAAACCATCATCTGCACACACACACGCACTGTCTGAACCAGTTTCCCCCATACTGTTGTAGCCCTATACTCTAACCCTAACTCTCAGCTTCAACAATGGAGGGATTCTAGTTGTGTGTGTGTGTGTGTGGGTGTGGGTGTGGGTGTGTGTGTGTGTGTGTGTGTGTGTGTGTGTGATTTTCAGGGGCTTAACAGTTTGATTTCCAGGGGCGTCTGTCGTTGGACAGTTTGTTGACAGGAGCTTGGTGCCTTGAAGTCCCAGCAAATCCCCCACAACCCTTCTGTGGTGGGTGGAAGGGGACCAAGTCTCCTGAGAATGGGCCTGGGGGTTTGGGTCCCCCCCAAGAGCCTGGGCCTTTTCTGAGACAGCGCTACATCTCTGATTGACTGGTTTATGGGTACAGAGGCATTCATACAAGATGTGTGTATCTGAAGTGTGTTTCTCACTAGCGGTTGGCTCAGACACATTTCAGTAGGCATCTGCCTCTGATTCCAACGGTTGCATGTTCAAATCCACTGATAGAACGTTGTTCTTGATATTTTAGTTTTGAGCCCATCTCAAACCTGAAACATTCAGAGTTAATGCCCTTAAAGCTGCAATATGTCACTCTTTGGGTGCCCCGACCAAATTCACATAGACATTGTTATTGAAACAAGTCCAAGGAGCAGTAGATCTGTTCTATGTGCACTACTTCTATGCTTCCCGTGCCTAAATGACATGCTTGCGTCATTTACTTTTGGTTTAGCTTCAAACAGCTGAAAATACAATATACTTGCTTATTTAAAATCACATACATTAGGCAAACGATTAGAATTTTAGCAACCAGGAAATGGCGGCGCGATTTCTGCATATTGCATCTTTAAGAATTTGGAATTAATGCCTGAACACAACCCTTACCTTAAATATTCAGAGTTAATACCTGAACTTAAGCTTAAACACTTTGAAATGTGACGTTTGGGAAACATGGATGAAGGTTTAATTCTGACATGAGACTGTGAGAGCTGGTTGGCTATGTGTGGCCTGTCAGACTCAGACTCTTCCACACTGATCTTAGGTCAGTTTTGTGTTTTCACCCTAATGGATAAGTTTCGGAAAGGGTGACCAAAGTCCGTATTCTTATAGCATCTCAGAGTAGGAGTACTGGTCTACAATCAGTTTTCCCTTTAAGATCATAATGAATTAGATGGACAAGGGGGACCTGATCCTAGATCTGCACCTGTAGGGGTATCTTCATCCTGATCTGTTTATACAATAACTGTGTCACTGAGTAGCAGTGATGGGGAAAAAACATAGTTGCATATCACAATATTATTCTTGACATTATATACAGTAAATATACTTTGACTCCAAGTATGGATTTGTAAAAAACAGGTAGTGTTAACTAGTGATAGTCGGCTGTAGCTGCGCCAAAACTAATCGAAACAAAATGTTCTCCTGCTCTCTGGTCTCTCTGCAGCAGACGCATAGCGAGCGATATGTTCCCAGATAGCACAGTCTGCCCAACGTGGGCTCGATGTCTCCCGGGTACATTGGGAAGATGCCGTTTACACAGTGTTCGCTCATTGCCAAGACGTCTTACAGATGTACAGTTCTACATTCTACAGTTCTGCATTCTACAGTTCTACATTCTACAGTTCTACATTCTACAGTTCTACATCGTTTACGCGTCGGTCAGACATCAACATTCTATTCTGATGTCTCTCTGACATCTTCCCAATGGGAAAACATTCCCCAAACAACACATTCCCCACGCAATTTGATATGTCGGCCACCTAAGTGTCATGAGTTCCCTGGCAGTGCATGTTATCTGGGTTTGAACATCAAATCACAATCAAATTGCAGAATCGAATAACAATTCATCTAGAATCGTGAGAATCGCAATACATCTAGAATCACAATGCATCTAGAATCATGAGAATCACAATACATCTAGAATCACAATGCATCTAGAATCATGAGAATCACAATACATCTAGAATCACAATGCATCTAGAATCATGAGAATCACAATACATCTAGAATCACAATACATCTAGAATCACAATACATCTAGAATCACAATACATCTAGAATCATGAGAATCACAATACATCTAGAATGGTGAGAATCGTAATACATATTGAATCGGCACCAAAGTGTCATGAGTTCCCTGACAGTCCTACTGAGTAGTGAGCAGAGAGGGACTCACAAGGTGCGTAATTTGGGCATGTGGTTGAAGCTGGAGACTGGAATGCTGCTTATGTTGTTGTTGTTCAATGTGCTGCCGAGAGAGAGAGAGAGAGAGAGAGAGAGAGAGAGAGAGAGAGAGGGGGGGGAAAGAGGGATGAAAGAGGGAATGAGAGAGAGAGGGGGAGAGAGGAGAGAGGGAGAGAAAAAGAGAAAGGGAGAGAAAGAGGGAGAGAGAAAGAGAGAGAGGGAAAGAGAGAAAGAGAGAGAGAGAGAGAGAGAGAGGGAAAGACAGAGGTAAAGGAAAAGAAAGAAAGAGAGAGAGAGGGATAGAGAGAGAGAGAGAGAGAGGGAAAGACAGAGGCAAAGGAAAAGAAAGAAAGAGAGAGAGCAATAGAGAGAGAGTGTGAGAGAGAGAGAGAGAGAGAGAGAGAGAGAGAGAGAGAGAGAGAGAGAGAGGGAAAGACAGAGGCAAAGGAAAAGAAAGAAAGAGAGAGAGGGATAGAGAGAGAAAGAGATAATATTAGTTGACATTCCTTAGGAGAAGAAAGCTGCACACAGACACAGTCTCTCTCTATAATACTTACAGAACCTCCAGAGTTCTCAGAGCACGGAAGGCCCCCTCCTCGATGCAAGTGATGTGGTTCTTATCCAGTTGACTGTAGACACAAAACACATATAATGGCTTCCATGAGAGAGAGAGAGAGAGAGAGAGAGAGAGAGAGAGACAGAGACAGAGACAGAGACAGAGACAGAGAGAGAGAGAGAGTGTGTGAGAGTGTGTGTGTCACTCACAGGTTCCTGATGTCCGTGGCCCCTCTGAAAGCTCTCCTGGGAATGGCTTGGATAGCATTCTCACTAAGGTCCCTGAGAAGGAATGAGGGAGGGAGGGGGTGAGAGAGAGAGAAAAAAAATGGGAAAAAGAAGGAAAGACAATTTAAACAAAGTGTAGCTTTTCCAATGTGAAATTCATGTAGAAAGAAAAGAGCTATGAAAAGAAGAAGAGTACGGATCAGACAGTGTGGATCGGTGTGGATCAGACAGTGTGGATCGGTGTGGATCAGACAGTGTGGATCAGACATTGTGGATCGGTGTGGATCAGACATTGTGGATCGGTGTGGATCAGACATTGTGGATCAGACATTGTGGATCGGTGTGGATCAGACAGTGTGGATCAGACAGTGTGGATCAGACAGTGTGGATCAGACAGTGTGGATCAGACAGTGTGGATCAGACAGTGTGGATCAGTGTGGATTTGACAGTGTGGATCAGACAGTGTGGATCAGACAGTGTGGATCAGACAGTGTGGATCAGACAGTGTGGATCAGTGTTGATCGGTGTAGCGCAGACAGCGTGGATCGGTGTGGAGCAGACAATGTAGATCGGTGTAGAGCAGATAGTGTAGATCAGTGTAGAGCAGACAGTGTAGATCAATGTGGAGCAGACAGTGTAGATCAATGTGGAGCAGACAGTGTTGATCAGTGTGGAGCAGACAGTGTAGATCAGTGTGGAGCAGACAGTGTAGATCAGTGTGGAGCAGACAGTGTAGATCAATGTGGAGCAGACAGTGTAGATCAGTGTAGAGCAGACAGTGTAGATCAATGTGGAGCAGACAGTGTTGATCAGTGTGGAGCAGACAGTGTAGATCAATGTAGAGCAGACAGTGTAGATCAGTGTGAAGCAGACAGTGTAGATCAGTGTGGAGCAGACAGTGTAGAGCAGACAGTGTTGATCAGTGAAGAGCAGACAGTGTAGATCAATGTGGAGCAGACAGTGTTGACAATTGTGGAGCAGACAGTGTTGATCAGTGTGGAGCAGACAGTGTTGATCAGTGTAGAACAGACAGTTTAGATCAGTGTGGAGCAGACAGTGTTGATCAGTGTAGAGCAGACAGTGTTGATCCGTGTGGAGCAGACAGTGTAGATCAGTGTGGAGCAGACTGTGTAGATCAGTGTGGAGCAGACAGTGTAGATCAGTGTGGAGCAGACTGTGTAGATCAGTGTGGAGCAGACTGTGTAGATCAGTGTGGAGCAGACAGTGTAGATCAGTGTAGAGCAGACAGTGTTGATCAGTGTAGAGCAGACAGTTTAGATCAGTGTGGAGCAGACAGTGTAGATCAGTGTAGAGCAGACAGTGTAGATCAGTGTAGAGCAGACAGTGTTGATCCGTGTGGAGCAGACAGTGTAGATCAGTGTGGAGCAGACTGTGTAGATCAGTGTGGAGCAGACAGTGTAGATCAGTGTAGAGCAGACAGTGTAGATCAGTGTGGAGCAGACTGTGTAGATCAGTGTGGAGCAGACAGTGTAGATCAGTGTAGAGCAGACAGTGTTGATCAGTGTAGAGCAGACAGTGTTGATCCGTGTGGAGCAGACAGTGTAGATCAGTGTAGAGCAGACAGTGTTGATCAGTGTTTGAGCAGACAGTGTTGATCAGTGTAGAGCAGACAGTGTAGATCAGTGTGGAGCAGACAGTGTAGATCAGTGTAGAGCAGACAGTGTAGATCAGTGTGGAGCAGACTGTGTAGATCAGTGTGGAGCAGACAGTGTAGATCAGTGTAGAGCAGACAGTGTTGATCAGTGTAGAGCAGACAGTGTTGATCCGTGTGGAGCAGACAGTGTTGATCAGTGTTTGAGCAGACAGTGTTGATCAGTGTAGAGCAGACAGTGTTGATCAGTGTAGAGCAGACAGTTTAGATCAGTGTGGAGCAGACAGTGTTGATCAGACAGTGTGGAGCAGACAGTGTTGATCAGTGTGGAGCAGACAGTGTAGATCAGTGTGGAACAGACAGTGTGGAGCAGACAGTGTGGACAAGACAGTGTTGATCAGTGTAGAGCAGACAGTGTTGATCATTGTGGAGCAGACAGTGTTGATCAATGTGGAGCAGACAGTGTTGATCATTGTGGAGCAGACAGTGTTGATCATAGTGGAGCAGACAGTGTTGATCAGTGTGGAGCAGACAGTGTTGATCAGTGTAGAGCAGACAGTGTGGAGCAGACAGTGTGGAGCAGACAGTGTAGAGCAGACAGTGTTGATCATTGTGGAGCAGACAGTGTTGATCAGTGTAGAGCAGACAGTGTTGATCAGTGTAGAGCAGACAGTGTAGAGCAGACAGTGTGGAGCAGACAGTGTTGATCAATGTGGAGCAGACAGTGTTGATCAATGTGGAGAAGACAGTGTTGATCAGTGTAGAGCAGACAGTGTGGAGCAGACAGTGTGGAGCAGACAGTGTAGAGCAGACAGTGTAGAGCAGACAGTGTTGATCATTGTGGAGCAGACAGTGTTGATCAGTGTGGAGCAGACAGTGTTGATCAGTGTAGAGCAGACAGTTTAGACCAGTGTGGAGCAGACAGTGTTGATCAGTGTGGAGCAGACAGTGTGGAGCAGAGAGTGTTGATCAATGTGGAGCAGACAGTGTTGATCAGTGTGGAGCAGACAGTGTAGATCAGTGTGGAGAAGACAGTGTGGAGAAGACAGTGTTGATCAGTGTAGAGCAGACAGTGTAGAGCAGACAGTGTAGAGCAGACAGTGTAGATCAGTGTGGAGAAGACAGTGTGGAGCAAACAGTGTGGAGAAGACAGTGTTGATCAGTGTAGAGCAGACAGTGTAGAGCAGACAGTGTAGAGCAGACAGTGTAGATCAGTGTGGAGCAGACAGTGTTGATCAGTGTAGAGCAGACAGTGTAGATCAATGTGGAGCAGACAGTGTAGATCAGTGTAGAGCAGACAGTGTAGATCAGTGTGGAGCAGGCAGTGTAGAGCAGACAGTGTAGATCAATGTGGAGCAGACAGTGTAGCGCAGACAGTGTAGATCAGTGTGGAGCAGACAGTGTAGAGCAGACAGTGTAGATCAGTGTAGAGCAGACAGTGTAGATCAGTGTGGAGGAGACAGTGTAGATCAGTGTAGAGCAGACAGTGTAGATCAATGTGTGGCAGACAGTGTTGATAAGTGTGGAGCAGACAGTGTAGATCAGTGTAGAGCAGACAGTGTAGATCAGTGTAGAGCAGACAGTGTAGATCAATGTGGAGCAGACAGTGTAGATCAGTGTAGAGCAGACAGTGTAGATAAGTGTGGAGCAGACAGTGTAGAGCAGACAGTGTAGATCAATGTGGAGCAGACAGTGTAGAGCAGACAGTGTAGATCAGTGTGGAGCAGACAGTGTAGAGCAGACAGTGTAGATCAGTGTAGAGCAGACAGTGTAGATCAGTGTGGAGGAGACAGTGTTGATCAGTGTGGAGCAGACAGTGTTGATCGGTGTGGAGCAGACAGTGTTGATCAGTGTAGAGCAGACAGTGTAGAGCAGACAGTGTTGATCAGTGTAGAGCAGACAGTGTTTATCAGTGTTTGAGCAGACAGTGTTGATCAGTGTAGAGCAGACAGTGTTGATCAGTGTGGAGCAGACAGTGTTGATCAGTGTAGAGCAGGCAGTGTAGAGCAGACAGTGTTAATCAGTGTGGAGGAGACCTTGTTGATCAGTGTAGAGCAGACAGTGTAGAGCAGACAGTGTGGAGCAGACAGTGTTGATCAGACAGTGTGGAGGAGACAGTGTTGATCAGTGTAGAGCAGACAGTTGGGGGCAGACAGTGTGGAGCAGACATTGTGGAGCAGACAGTGTAGAGCAGACAGTGTAGAGCAGACAGTGTAGAGCAGACAGTGTTTATCAGTGTGGAGCAGACAGTGTGTAGCAGACAGTGTATAGCAGACAGTGTAGAGCAGACAGAGTAGAGCAGACAGTGTAGCGCAGACAGTGTTGATCAGTGTGGAGCAGACAGTGTGAAGCAGACAGTGTAGAGCAGACAGTGTAGATCAGTGTGGAGCAGACAGTGTAGATCAGTGTGGAGCAGACAGTGTTGAGCAGACAGTGTTGATCAGTGTAGAGCAGACAGTGTAGAGCAGACAGTGTGGAGCAGACAGTGTAGAGCAGACAGTGTAGAGCAGACAGTGTAGAGCAGACAGTGTAGAGCAGACAGTGTTTATCAGTGTGGAGCAGACAGTGTGTAGCAGACAGTGTAGAGCAGACAGTGTAGAGCAGACAGTGTAGAGCAGACAGTGTAGCGCAGACAGTGGGAGCAGATAGTGTTGATCAGTGTGGAGCAGACAGTGTGGAGCAGACAGTGTAGAGCAGACAGTGTAGATCAGTGTGGAGCAGACAGTGTTGATCAGTGTAGAGCAGACAGTGTTGAGCAGACAGTGTTGATCAGTGTAGAGCAGACAGTGTAGAGCAGACAGTGTAGAGCAGACAGTGTGGAGCAGACAGTGTGGAGCAGACAGTGTGGAGCAGACAGTGTGGAGCAGACAGTGTAGTAATTGGTGGCTGTGTTTCCACCCAGAGACCAGTCGTATCTGTTCTATCGCACTGTGTTTGGTAATGTAAAGTACACACACAGACCAGGAACTAGGGACTGGGCCCCTGGCTCCCTCTCTCTTCCTCTGTCTCCCTCTCTATCGCTCACTCACTTCTCCTTGTACTCTCTTCTCTCTTTCTATTTTCATCCCTTTCAGTCTACCACTCCTCTCTCCTCTCTCCATCCCTCCGTCTCTCTCCCTCCTCTCTGTCTCTCTCCATCCCTCCGTCTCTCTCCCTCCTCTCTGTCTCTCTCCATCCCTCCGTCTCTCTCCCTCCTCTCTGTCTGTCTGTTCCACACCATTACCACTAGGTCTCCATCATGATGTTATCTTAATGTGTTCCCCCGGCCCTGGGGCCTAGACGCCGGCAGGAAGCCTGGGCCCGCGGAGACTGAGCCACCCCAGGGAGGGCCCACTACAGCCTGGGTATACTCCATTTGGCGAGGGGAACCACAGGGTTGTCTATGTTTGTTTGTCTGTGTGTGTGTGTGCGCCCAGGTGCATGCACGTTCGCATGTGTGTAGATAATGTGTCATTCCCTGGAGGATTTCAAACACACTATTAACCTCCCGACCAGCCCACTGAGACTATCAGAGCAGCCCACAGAGACTGAGACTATCAGACCAGCCCACTGAGACTAAGACTATCAGAGCAGCCCACTGAGACTAAGATTATCAGAGCAGCCCACTGAGACTGAGACTATCAGACTAGCCCACTGAGACTGAGCCTATCAGAGCAGCCCACTGAGACTATCAGAGCAGCCCACTGAGACTATCAGAGCAGCCCACTGAGACTATCAGATCAGCCCACTGAGACTATCAGAGCAGCCCACTGAGAATATCAGAGCAGCCCACTGAGACTATCAGAGCAGCCCACTGAGACTATCAGATCAGCCCACTGAGACTATCAGAGCAGCCCACTGAGACTATCAGAGCAGCCCACTGAGAATATCAGAGCAGCCCACTGAGACTATCAGAGCAGCCCACTGAGACTATCAGAGCAGCCCACTGAGACTATCAGAGCAGCCCACTGAGACTATCAGAGCAGCCCACTGAGACTATCAGAGCAGCCCACTGAGAAAGATGGGGATGTAGAGGATGATAGATTGAATGATGATGGATATAGTGGAAGAGTGGAATGGAGTGAGTGAAAGTGAGGGATGGATATAGTGGAAGAGTGTAATAGAGTGAGGGAAAGTGAGGGATGGATATAGTGGAAGAGTGGAATGGAGTGAGTAAAAGTGAGGGATGGATATAGTGGAAGAGTGGAATGGAGTGAGTGAAAGTGAGGGATGGATATAGTGGAAGAGTGGAATTGAGTGAGGGAAAGTGAGGGATGGATATAGTGGAAGAGTGGAATGGAGTGAGGGAAAGTGAGGGATGGATATAGTGGAAGAGTGGAATGGAGTGAGTAAAAGTGAGGGATGGATATAGTGGAAGAGTGGAATGGAGTGAGTAAAAGTGAGGGATGGATATAGTGGAAGAGTGGAATGGAGTGAGTAAAAGTGAGGGATGGATATAGTGGAAGAGTGGAATGGAGTGAGTAAAAGTGAGGGATGGATATAGTGGAAGAGTGGAATGGAGTGAGTAAAAGTGAGGGATGGATATAGTGGAAGAGTGGAATGGAGTGAGGGAAAGTGAGGGATGGATATAGTGGAAGAGTGGAATGGAGTGAGTAAAAGTGAGGGATGGATATAGTGGAAGAGTGGAATGGAGTGAGGGAAAGTGAGGGATGGATATAGAGAATGAAAGAGAAACACTGCTAGGTGGATAATGGGTGAAAGGGAAAGAGTGTATGAGACACAGAGAAAGAGTGTATGAGAGAGAGAGAAAGAGAGAGAAAGAGTGAGAGAAGGATGGATAAAGTGAGAGAGGGAGTGGAGTGGGTGAGAGATTGGTTGCGATCACGCACAGTTTTTCTGCCTCATTTCAGATTGAGGTCAGAGTCAGTGAACCAACACATAGACAGACACACAGCAGGGAGTCGAGAGAGAGAGAGATAGAGAGAGAGACGGATATGGGAATTTGAGAGAGAGAGAAAGAGAGAGAGAGAGAGAGAGATGGGAATTTTAGAGAGAAAGAGAGAGAGATGTGAGAATTGGAGGGTGAGAAAGGGGGTGAGAGATGGAGAGGGTGTAAATGGATTTTGGGGAGAGATATAGAACATGGATGTATGGATCTAAGGTCAAATGTAGGTTCGCTTTCTCTCTCATCTCTACCCGATCATCTCTCTCCCTCCCTCATCTCTACCGGATCATCTCTCTCTCATCTCTCTCCCTCCCTCATCTCTACCTGATTATCTTTCTCCCTCATCTCTACCTGATCATCTCTCTCCCTCCCTCATCTCTACTTGATCATCTCTCTCCCTCCCTCCCTCATCTCTACCTGATCATCTCTCTCCCTCCCTCATCTCTACTTGATCATCTCTCTCCCTCCCTCCCTCATCTCTACCTGATCATCTCTCTCCCTCCCTCATCTCTACCTGATCATATCTCTCTGATCAATTTACTTCAAGGGGCTTTATTGTCATGGGAAACATGTGTTAACGTTGCCAAAGCAAGTGAGGTAGATAATATACAAAAGTGAAATAAACAATAAAAATGAACAGTAAACATTACACATACAGAAGTTTCAAAACAATAAAGACATTACAAATGTCATATCATATATATATATATATATATATATATATATATATAGATATAGATATATATATATATATATATATACTGTATATACAGTGTTGTAACAATGTACAAATAGTTAAAGTACACAGGGAAAATAAATAAGCGTAATTATGGGTTGTTTTTACAATGGTGTTTGTTCTTCACTGGTTGCCCTTTTCTCGTGGCAACAGGTCACAAATCTTGCTGCTGTGATGGCACACTGTGGTATTTCACCCAGTAGATATGGGAGTTTATCAAAATTGGGTTTGTTTTCTAATTCTTTGTGGATCTGTGTAATCTGAGGGAAATATGTGTCTCTAACATGGTCATACATTTGGCAGGAGGTTAGGAAGTGCAGCTCAGTTTCCACCTCATTTTGTGGGCAGTGAGCACATAGCCTGTCTTCTCTTGAGAGCCATGTCTGCCTACGGCGGTCTTTCTCAATAGCAAGGCTATGCTCACTGAGTCTGTACATAGTCAAAGCTTTCCTTCATTTTGGGTTAGTCACAGTGTACTCTCTGTTTAGGGCCAAATAGTATTCTAGTTTGCTCTGTTTTTTGTTAATTCTTTCCAATGTGTCAAGTAATTATCTTTTTGTTTTCTCATGATTTGATTGGGTCTAATTGTGTTGCTGTCCTGGGACTCTGTGGGGTGTGTTTGTGTTTGTGAACAGAGCCCCAGGACCAACTTGCTTAGGGGACTCTTCTCCAGGTTCATCTCTCTGTAGGTGATGGCTTTGTTAAAGAAGGTTTGGGAATCGCTTCCTTTTAGGTGGTTGTAGAATTTAACAGCTCTTTTCTGGATTTTGTTAATTAGTGGGTATCGGGCTTTTTTTGCTCTGCATGCATTATTTGGTGTTCTATGTTGAACACACTATATTTTAGCAGAATTCTGCATGCACAGTCTCAATTTGGCTTGTCCCATGTTGTGAATTCTTGTTTGGTGAACAGACCTCACAACCATAAAGGTCAGTGGGTTCTATAACTGATTCAAGTATTTTTAGCCAGATCCTAATTGGTCTCTATGTCTCTCTCCCTCTGTGTCTCTCTCTCTCTGTGTCTATCTCTGTGTCTCTCGCTCTCTCGGTGTCTCTCTCTCTCGGTGTCTCTCTCCCTCTGTGTGTCTCTCTCCCTCTGTGTGTCTCTCTCCCTCTGTGTGTCTCTCTCCCTCTGTGTGTCTCTCTCCCTCTGTGTGTCTCTCTCCCTCTGTGTCTCTCTCTCTCTCGGTGTCTCTCTCTCTCGGTGTCTCTCTCTCTCGGTGTCTCTCTCCCTCTGTGTCTCTCTCTCTCTGTGTCTCTCTCCCTCTGTGTCTATCTCTGTGTCTCTCTCCCTCTGTGTCTCTCTCTCTCTCTGTGTCTCTCCCTCTGTGTGTCTCTCTCCCTCTGTGTGTCTCTCTCCCTCTGTGTGTCTCTCTCCCTCTGTGTGTCTCTCTCCCTCTGTGTGTCTCTCTCCCTCTGTGTGTCTCTCTCTCTCTCTGTGTCTCTCTCCCTCTGTGTATCTCTCTCCCTCTGTGTGTCTCTCTCCCTCTGTGTGTCTCTCTCCCTCTGTGTCTCTCTCTCGGTGTCTCTCTCCCTCTGTGTGTCTCTCACCCTCTGTGTGTCTCTCACCCTCTGTGTGTCTCTCTCCCTCTGTGTGTCTCTCTCCCTCTGTCTCTCTCTCTCTCTCTCTCTATGTCTCTCTCCCTCTCTCTCTCTCTGTGTCTCTCTCCCTCTGTGTGTCTCTCTCCAAGGCTGTAGAGGTGATATGAGGAACTAGCTGGTTCTGAACAGCTGGACTGGGTTTCAGAACACCACTCCTCTTCTCTTGTATCTCCTCACAGCTCCTTGTCAAATCAGATCACATTCACACTGATACTCCATGCCCAGTTGCCCAAGTGGTTCCAGGTGTGTGTGTGTGTGTGTGTGTGTGTGTGTGTGTGTGTGACAGGCATCCCACAGTGAGAGGAAGAGAGGGGATGAAGGAGAATGTATTTTACCATGGACACTAATCCAGGGAGAAACTAATGAAAGACAACCTTTGGATGACACGTAACATTAGGCAGCATTACACACACACACACAAACACACAATTGGAGATGCCTCGACAGGCGCTCTGTTGCTAGGACACGATGTGGTACCATCTGGATATTATGTTTACAGGAGAGACACAGAGACTATGAGGTTTGGTCACAGCTGGGCCCGCTGTGTGTGTGTGTGTGTGTGTGTGTTTGTGTGTGTGTGTGTGTGTGTAATGCTGCCTAATGTTACGTGTCATCCAAAGGTTGTCTTTCATTAGTTTCTCCCTGGATGCCTGGCATGTTAGATTAGTGTCCATGGTAAAATACATTCTCTCTTCCTCTCACTCTGTGGTGTGCGTTTGGTGTGTGTGTAGCGTGTGTGTGTGTAGTGTGTGTGTTGTAATGTGTATGGTGTGTGTAGTGTATCTGTGGTGTGTGTACGTAGTACGTAGTATGTGTGGTGTGTGTAGTGTGTGTGTGGGTGTGTACGGCATGTGTGTGTAGCGTGTATGTGGTATGTGTGTGTGGTATGTGTGTGTGTGTGTGGGTATGGTGTGTGTAGTGTATCTGTGGTGTGTGTATGTACTATGCATGTGGTGTGTGTAGTGTGTGTATGGGTGTTTGTGTATGTGTGTGTATGGGTGTGTAGTGTGTGTGTGGTGTGTGTGTGTGGTGTGTGTGTGTGGTGTGTGTAGTGTGTGTGTGTGTGTGGTGTGTGTAGTGTGTGTGAGAGAGCATCATGTTATATTTACTCTATTCATCTCTTTATCTTGCTCTCTTTATCTCTCTCTTTATCTCTCTCCCTCTTTCAGTCTCTCTTATCCTCTCATTGTTCATCCATCTCTCCTGTCTTCTCAGTCTCTGCAATTCTTTGTAGTGGTCATTCTTCCGACTCTTCATCTCTCTTTCTTCCCTCCTCCTCCTCTTCATCAGTAGACTGTGCTCAGTAGAGGGTGAGAAAGGTAAACTTCCCCGCTGGCTGTGTGTGAACTCAGATCTCACCTCTCAGTCCCTCTCTGTGATGTGTGTTGGTGTGTAAACTCTCCTGACCCCACTGTCCCACTCCGCTCCTCCCCAAACACACGAGGTCACTCTCCAAAGACTTACAGGACCCTAATACAGCCTCCAACTATTCTACTCCCCCTCTCTGATGACTGACCCCCCCCCCCCCCTCTCTGACGTCCCACACCTTCCCTTCACTGACGCCCCACACCTTCCCTCCTCTGACGCCCCACACCTTGCCTCCTCTGACGCCCCACACCTTCCCTCTGACGCCCCACACCTTCCCTCCTCTGACGCCCCACACCTTCCCTCCTCTGACGCCCCACACCTTCCCTCCTCTGACGCCCCACACCTTCCCTCCTCTGACGCCCCACACCTTCCCTCCAATGACGCCCCGCACCTTCCTCTCTCCCCCTCCACTCTCTTCCTCTCTTCCTCTCTCCCCCTCCACTCTCTTCCTCTCTCCCCCTCCACTCTCTTCCTCTCTCCCCCTCCACTCTCTTCCTCTCTCCCCCTCCACTCTCTTCCTCTCTCCCCTTCCACTCTCCCCTTCCACTCTCTTCCTCTCTCCCCCTCCACTCTCTTCCTCTCTACCCCTCCACACCTTCCTCTCTCCCCCTCCACTCTCTTCCTCTCTCCCCCTCTTCCTCTCTCCCCCTCCACTCTCTTCCTCTCTCCCCCTCCACTCTCTTCCTCTCTCCCCCTCCACTCTCTTCCTCTCTCCCCTTCCACTCTCTTCCTCTCTACCCCTCCACACCTTCCTCTCTCCCCCTCCACTCTCTTCCTCTCTCCCCTTCCACTCTCCCCTTCCACTCTCCCCCTCCACTCTCTTCCTCTCTCCCCTTCCACTCTCCCCCTCCACTCTCTTCCTCTCTCCCCTTCCACTCTCCCCTTCCACTCTCCCCCTCCACTCTCTTCCTCTCTCCCCTTCCACTCTCTTCCTCTCTCCGTCTCCACTCTCTTCCTCTCTCCCCCTCCACTCTCTTCCTCTCTCCCCCTCCACTCTCTTCCTCTCTCCCCTCCACTCTCTTCCTCTCTCCAACTCCACTCTCTTCCTCTCTCCCCTTCCACTCTCTTCCTCTCTCCCCCTCCACTCTCTTCCTCTCTCCCCCTCCACTCTCTTCCTCTCTCCCCCTCCACTCTCTTCCTCTCTCCCCCTCCACTCTCTTCCTCTCTCCCCCTCCACTCTCTTCCTCTCTCCCCCTCCACTCTTCCTCTCTCCCCCTCCACTCTCTTCCTCTCTACCCCTCCACACCTTCCTCTCTCCCCTTCCACTCTCCCCTTCCACTCTCCCCCTCCACTCTCTTCCTCTCTCCCCTTCCACTCTCCCCTTCCACTCTCTTCCTCTCTCCCCCTCCACTCTCTTCCTCTCTCCCCCTCCACTCTCTTCCTCTCTCCCCCTCCACTCTCTTCCTCTCTCCCCCTCCACTCTCTTCCTCTCTCCCCCTCCACTCTCTTCCTCTCTCCCCCTCCACTCTCTTCCTCTCTCCCCTTCCACTCTCCCCCTCCACTCTCTTCCTCTCAACCTCACAACCTCTCCCTCCATCACAACCTCTCTCTTCCTCTCTGCCCCTCCATCACAACCTCTCTTCCTCTCTGCCCCTCCATCACAACCTCTCTCTTCCTCTCTGCCCCTCCATCACAACCTCTCTTCCTCTCTGCCCCTCCATCACAACCTCTCTCTTCCTCTCTGCCCCTCCATCACAACCTCTCTTCCTCTCTGCCCCTCCATCACAACCGCTCTCTTCCTCTCTGCCCCTCCATCACAACCTCTCTCTTCCTCTCTGCCCCTCCATCACAACCTCTCTCTTCCTCTCTGCCCCTCCATCACAACCTCTCCTTTCCTCTCCCCCCTCCATCACAACCTCTCCCTCCATCACAACCTCTCCTTTCCTCTCCCTTCCTCCATCACAACCTCTCCCTTCCTCTCTCTCCCTCATCACAACCTCTCCCTTCCTCTCTCCCCCTCCATCACAACCTCTCCCTCCATCACAACCTCTCCTTTCCTCTCTCTCCCTCCATCAGAACCTCTCTCTCCCTCCATCACAACCTCTCCCTTCCTCTCTCTCCCTCCATCACAACCTCCCCCTTCCTCTCTCTCCCTCCATCACAACCTCTCCCTTCCTCTCTCTCCCTCCATCACAACCTCCCCCTCCATCACAACCTCCCCCTCCATCACAACCTCTCCCTTCCTCTCTCTCCCTCCATCTCACCTCCTGTCTTCTCTCCTCATCCTTCATCTCTATAGACTCCCTTGCTAGACCTCTACTCTCAACTCCAGACATTCCTCCTCATCCTTTCCTCCTCTTCTTACAGGGAGGGCAGATGGCCAAGTCAGACGGTGTCACCCCCGACAACCTCTAAATATTTGATCTCCATTTTAAACTCTGTCTGTTCCCCTTTTAACCCCTCACAGACTGACACACACCTTGAATAAGTAATTTGTGAGCGAAAGAGACAGAGACAGAGACAGAGACAGAGACAGAGACATAGACAGAGACAGAGACAGACAAAAGCGATGTACAACAGGAAAGAGGAGACATATTGTTAAACTGTTAGACGGGTCATTCTGGAGGCAACTTACAGTCGACTGTGGAACCACAAGTTGCTCATTGTAGTTGGTAATATATCATAACCACTCTGACCTTGGGCACAGAGTTCACATTTCCTGTCTGTTACACACACTGGCACAAATGCCTGTACGCACGCACGCACGCACGCACGCACGCACACACACATATCTCTGTGCTTGCAGGTATGCGCCACAGGAGTATGAACCCGACTAACATGTAAACTCTGCTTACCCCCTGACACAGACGTCTCTTGGATGTCTGATACTCACACTCAGAGACACAAGCTGTCCCTCTCTCAGAGACACAAGCTGTCCCTCTCTCAGAGACACAAGCTGTCCCTCTCTCAGAGACACAAGCTGTCCCTCTCTCAGAGACACAAGCGTCCCTCTCTCAGAGACACAAGCTGTCCCTCTCTCAGAGACACAAGCTGTCCCTCTCTCAGAGACACAAGCTGTCCCTCTCACAGAGACACAAGCTGTCCCTCTCTCAGAGACACAAGCTGTCCCTCTCTCAGAGACACAAGCTGTCCCTCTCTGAGACACAAGCTGTCCCTCTCTCAGAGACACAAGCTGTCCCTCTCTCAGAGACACAAGCTGTCACTCTCTCAGAAGACACAAGCTGTTACACTCTCAGAAGACACAAGCTGTTACACTCTCAGAAGACACAAGCTGTTACACTCTCAGAGACACAAGCTGTCCCTCTCTCAGAGACACAAGCTGTCCCTCTCTCAGAAGACACAAGCTGTCCCTCTCTCAGAGACACAAGCTGTCACTCTCTCAGAGACACAAGCTGTCACTCTCTCAGAAGACACAAGCTGTCACTCACTCAGAGACACAAGCTGTCACTCACTCAGAGACACAAGCTCTCACACAGACTGAAATCTGTTATAATAAGAGGAATGTCCTCAGACAACTCATACAACTTGAAAAAAAAAACACATCCTTGACTATGTCCAGACTCAGTGAGCGTAGCCTTGCTATTGAGAGAGGAGGCCATAGCCGGTCATGTTTGGAGAGCCAGGTCTGCCTGTGTGCCCACTGCCACACAGTGAGATGGGAACCGAGCTACGCTCTAAGACTTTCTGTCATTTCAACAGGGAAACACTGTAGGACGCACAGTACAATACCACACATGGGTTTTACAGCATTCATGCTGTAGATTGCACTGCATCATGGGTAAAATGCTGAAAAACACTGGTATTAACTCATTTGGATGATCCGGTAAAAAATGCCTCTAACATGCTGTATTTCTTTACAGTAATAGCGTATGCCTACTGTAGACGATGATGATGATCCGTTTCAGGAGCCAGCCTCATGTTTTCAGGTGAGACACGTGAAGCTCAGACTATTTGAGTAAATATCTTGTTGAAGCAGCTGAGAAGTGTAAAACTATTTCAGCAGCTGCTGGGTAGGTACGCTAACCTGTTCATGTTTCCACCACAAGGAACGGCCTCTGTTTGTCTTGTTTCTATCAGTTGAAAAGATGACCCGTATTTTTCAGATTGACTGGCCACATTTAGCTGTCTTGTATTTGTTCAATGACTCGGTTGATGACATAAAGTAAAGTCTATTCAGAAAGTATTCAGACACCTTTCCCTTTCCCACATTCTGTTACGGAACAGCCTTATTCTAAATGGATTACAGACAACGTCTTCATCAATCCACACACAACACCCCATAATGACAAAGCATTCTGTTACGGAACAGCCTTATTCTAAATGGATTACATAAAACGTCTTCATCAATCCACACACAACACCCCATAATGACAAAGCATTCTGTTACGGAACAGCCTTATTCTAAATGGATTACATAAAACGCCTTCATCAATCCACACACAACACCCTATAATGACAAAGCCAAAAACGTTTTATTTTTATTTTTTATTTTTTACATGTTTGCAAATCTATTAAATAAAATTTAACCGGAAAACCTTATTTACATAAGTATTCAGACCTTCTGCTTTGAGACTCGAAATTGAGCTCAGGTGCATCCTGTTTCCATTGATCATCCATGAGATGTTTCTACAACTTTAATAAATTCAATTGATGATTTGGAAAGGCACACACCTGTCTATATAAGGTCACACCGTTGACAGTGCATGTCAGAGCAAAAACCAAGCCATGAGGTCGAAGGAATTGTCCGTAGAGCTCCGAGACAGGATTGTGTCGAGGCACAGATCTGGGGAAGGGTTACCAAAACATTTCTGCAGCATTGAAAGGTCCCCAAGAACACAGTGGCCTCCATCATTCTTAAATGGAAGAAGTTTGGAACCACCAAGACTCTTCCTAGAGCTGGCCACCCGGCCAAACTGTGCAATTGGCGGGGGAAGAGCATTGGTCAGGGAGGTGACCAAGAACCCGATGGGCACTCTGAATGAGCTCCAGAGTTCCTCTGTGAACATGGGAGAACCTTCCAGAAGGACAACCATCTCTGCAGCACTCCACCAATCAGGCCTTTATGGTAGAGTGGCCAGACGGAAGCCACTCCTCACTAAAAGGCACATGACAGCCCGCTTGGAGTTTGCCAAAAGGCACATAAAGACTCTCAGACCATGAGAAACAAGATTCTATGTTCTGATGAAACCAAGATTGAACTATTTTGCCTGAATGCCAAGCATCACATCTGGAGGAGTCTGGCACCATCCCTACGGTGAAGCATGGTGGTGGCAGCATCATGCTGTGGGGATGTTTTTCCGCAGCAGGGACTGGGAGACTAGTCAGGATCGAGGGAAAGATGAACAGAGCAAAATACAGAGAGATCCTTGATGAAAACCTGCTCCAGAACGCTCAGGACCTCAGACTGGGGTGAAGATTCACCTTCCAACAGGACACTGACCCTAAGCACAAAGCCAAAACAACGCAGGAGTGGCTTCGGGAGAAGTCTCTGAATGTCCTTGAGTGGCCCAGCCTGAGCCAGAGCCAGAACTTAAACCTGATCAAACCTCTCTGGAGAGACCTGAAAATAGCTGTGCAGCGACACTCCACATCCAACCTGACAGAGCTTGAGAGGATCTGCAGAGAAGAATGAGAGAATCTCCCCAAATACAGGTGTGCCAAGCTTGTAGCGTCATACCCAAGAAGACTCAAGACTGTAATCGCTGCCAAAGGTGCCTCAACAAAGTACTGAGTAAAGGGTCTGAACACTTATGTACATGTAATATTTCAGTTTGTATGTTTAAGAAACGTAGAAGTTTTTTTACTTTGCCATTATGGGTTATTGAGTGTACATTGATGAGGGGGAAAACTATTTAATCAATTTTAGAGTAAGGCTGTAATGTAACAAAATGTGGAAAAAGTAGAGGTGTCTGAATACTTTCCAAATGCACTGGATATATGCAGTTGGTTCAAATCAACCCAAACTGCATGACAAGGTGACCCAGAAGAAGCCAGCTGTTTGTCCCCTACCTTGCCCCTTTCTCCCAGGAGCTCACTGAGTTTCAATGAAGAACTCTAGTGAGGTCAGTACACACACACACACGCCACCAGCTCGACATGTGTCTCGTCCCATGTCTTTTTACCCACAGAGTAACAGCCCTGACGCTCTCTGTCTCTCATCACATTCCTTCTTTTCTATGCTTGACCTGGGGTTGAGAAGAGCTGACCAATCAGACTGGAGGTTTGTTTAAGGAGGCCCGTGAGGAACATCTGATGCTGCGCTGACTTCTCTCTCCTGGATGCTCTCCGGCCCAAACTGTCCCGTATGTTCCCCCACCTCTAAACCCCTGATCACAGATGGGGCTGCATCACAGCCCGGTACGGCAACTCCGGCGCCGCGCACCGCTAGGTGCTTCAGAGGGCGATACGCGCAGCCGAACGCACCACTGGCTGCACACTGCCTGCCCTCCAGGACACCGACTGTACAACACCAGGTGTCGAAGGAAAGCAAAGAAGATCGTCAGTCATTTTGCTTTACAGTACTGTTCTCCTTACTGTAAAACATTACAGCAAGGATGCTGTGATATGTGTTTACAGTAAGGAAAATAAATCTGTAAAACATATTACAGGATCTCTGCTGTAAAGGAAAATCACAGTCTTAAGCTGGCCACTGTGGGAACAGTATAATGCTGTACATTTACAGGGGTAAGTTTAACAGTGTCCACTTCCTAACCTCCTGCCAAATGAATGGCCACTGTGGGGCCAGTATACACTTCCTAACCTCCTGCCAAATGAATGGCCATTGTGGGGCCAGTATACACTTCCTAACCTCCTGCCAAATGAATGGCCACTGTGGGGCCAGTATAATGCTCTACATTGACAGGGGTAAGTTTAACAGTGTCCACTTCCTAACCTCCTGCCAAATGAATGGCCACTGTGGGGCCAGTATAATGCTGTACATTGACAGGGGTAAGTTTAACAGTGTCCACTTCCTAACCTCCTGCCAAATGAATGACCACAGACTCATGTTTCCCACAGAACACACAGACCCACAAAGACTGAAAACAAATCAAGCATTGATAAACTCCCATATTTGTTAGGAGAAATACCGCAGTGTGCCATTACAGCAGTGAGATTTGTGGCCCGTTGCCATGAGAAAAGGGAAACCAGTGGAGCACAAACAACATGGTAAATACAACCCATATTTATCTGTTTATTTATCTCCCCTTTCGTACTTCAGCTACTTGCACATTGTTACAACCACAATTATATAACGTTTGAAAGGTCTATGTCTATTCTTTTAAAAGGCTTGTGTAACTGCTACAGTAGAGTGTAATGTTTACTGATGGTTTATTGTCTATTCTTTTAAAAGGCTTGTGTAACTGCTACAGTAGAGTGTAATGTTTACTGATTATTTATTGTCTATTCTTTTAAAAGGCTTGTGTAACTGCTACAGTAGAGTGTAATGTTTACTGATGGTTTATTGTCTATTCTTTTAAAAGGTTTGTGTAGCTGCTACAGTAGAGTGTAATGTCTACTGATTCTTTATTGTCTATTCCATTTGCTTTGGCAAAGGAAACACATGTTTCCCGTGCTAATAAAGACCATTAAATATGAGAGAGAGAAAAATGGGGAGAAAATGAAAGAATGTCATTACTCCTCAGAGACAGGACAGGACAGGACAGACCGGACCAGACCAGACCGGACAGGACCGGACAGGACAGACCAGACAGGACAGACCAGACCAGACCAGACCGGACAGACAGTTCTCCATTCAGACATTGTATCATTGATCTTCTAACAGAGCTGAATGATAAAATCAACCTACTGCTACAGTCTCCCTGCTTTAACTACTGATTTAAATACATTCACACCCGTTTCCTTTAGTTCCACAAGGCATTAGGGGACCTCATCACCAGCTGTGTTCTCTCTGTGTGTGCATCCATGCGTGTGTGACTCACAGTGTCTGTATACTGTGTGGGGGTGTGAAGGTGTGTGAGCATCTGTGTGTGTGAGAGAGTGTGTGTGTGTTTGTGTGTGTGTTTGTGTGTGAGAGTGGGAAACCAACAATAATTTCAATAGCAGTTCAAGAGCTTCTGACAGCTTCTAATACTGTTGTGGTCATTGAATAACTCCCTCCCTCCCTCCCTCTCTCCCTCCCTCCCTCCCTCCCTGGCCTCCCTCCCGCTCCTCCTCCCTGCCCTCCCTCCCTCTCCTCCTCCCTACCCTACCCTACCTCCCTACCTCCCTCTCCCCCTCCCCTCCCTGCTCTCCCTCTCCTCCTCCCGGTCCTTCCTCCCTCTCCTCCTCCCGGTCCTTCCTCCCTCTCCTCCTCCCTGTCCTCCCTCCCTCTCCTCCTCCCTGTCCTCCCTCTCCACCTCCCTGCCCTCCCTCCCTCTCCTCCTCCCTGCTCTCCCTCCCTCTCCTCCTCCCTGTCCTTCCTCCCTCTCCTCCTCCCTGTCCTTCCTCCCTCTCCTCCTCCCTGTCCTCCCTCCCTCTCCTCCTCCCTGTCCTCCCTCCCTCTCCTCCTCCCTGTCCTCCCTCCCTCTCCTCCTCCCTGTCCTCCCTCTCCACCTCCCTGCCCTCCCTCCCTCTCCCCCCTCCCTGTCCTCCCTCCCTCTCCTCCTCCCTGTCCTCCCTCCCTCTCCTCCTCCCTGTCCTCCCTCTCCACCTCCCTGCCCTCCCTCCCTCTCCCCCCTCCCTGTCCTCCCTTATGTTTTGGGGGTAGAAGCTGTTAAGAAGCCTTTTGGACCTAGACTTGGCGCTCCGGGTACCTCTTGTCGTGCGGTAGCAGAGAGAACAGTCTATGACTGGGGTGGCTGGAGTCTACAGAGTTTCAGTCAGAGTGAATTCACATGGACAGACTGGAACCTAACTAGAACACGTTCAAAGGAACAGAACACACACCACACACAGGCGGTGGCTCAAATGGTTCCCTACACCCTTTAGAGTGTATTTCTTTTGACCAGGGCCCATAGCAGTAAACTGGAAAGGGGACAGGGTGTCATTTGGGACATTGTTGTTACACATTCAAAGGAGCCTGCAGGCACATCCACAAATATATACACACATACATACAGTACATACTGCACATCCACAAATATATACACATATACATACAGTACATACTGCACATCCACAAATATATACACATATACATACAGTACATACTGCACATCCACAAATATATACACACATATATACAGTACATACTGCACATCCACAAATATATACACACATACATACAGTACATACTGCACATCCACAAATATATACACACATACAGTACATACTGCACATCCACAAATATATACACACATACAGTACATACTGCACATCCACAAATATATACACACATACAGTACATACTGCACATCCACAAATATATACACACATACATACAGTACATACTGCACATCCACAAATATATACACACATATATACAGTACATACTGCACATCCACAAATATATACACACATACAGTACATACTGCACATCCACAAATATATACACACATACAGTACATACTGCACATCCACAAATATATACACACATACATACAGTATATACTGCACATCCACAAATATATACACACATACATACAGTATATACTGCATATCCACAAATATATACACACATACAGTACATACTGCACATCCACAAATATATACACACATACATACAGTATATACTGCACATCCACAAATATATACACACATACATACAGTACATACTGCACATCCACAAATATATACACACATACATACAGTACATACTGCACATCCACAAATATAAACACACAGTATATACTGCATATCCACAAATATATACACACATACATACAGTACATACTGCACATCCACAAATATAAACACACAGTACATACTGCACATCCACAAATATATACACACATACAGTACATACTGCACATCCACAAATATATACACATATACATACAGTACATCCACAAATATATACACATATACATACAGTACATCCACAAATATATACACATATACATACAGTGCATACTGCACATCCACAAATATATACACACATACATACAGTACATACTGCACATCCACAAATATATACACACATACATACAGTACATACTGCACATCCACAAATATATACACACATACATACAGTACATACTGCACATCCACAAATATATACACACATACATACAGTACATACTGCACATCCACACATATATACACACATACAGTACATACTGCACATCCACAAATATATACACACATACATACAGTATATACTGCACATCCACACATATATACACACATACAGTACATACTGCACATCCACAAATATATACACACATACATACAGTATATACTGCACATCCACAAATATATACACACATATATACAGTACATACTGCACATCCACACATATATACACACATACAGTACATACTGCACATCCACAAATATATACACACATACATACAGTATATACTGCACATCCACACATATATACACACATACATACAGTACATACTGCACATCCACAAATATATACACACATACATACAGTACATACTGCACATCCACAAATATATACACACATACAGTACATACTGCACATCCACAAATATATACACACATACAGTACATACTGCACATCCACAAATATATACACACATACAGTACATACTGCACATCCACAAATATATACACACATACATACAGTACATACTGCACATCCACAAATATATACACACATATATACAGTACATACTGCACATCCACAAATATATACACACATACAGTACATACTGCACATCCACAAATATATACACACATACAGTACATACTGCACATCCACAAATATATACACACATACATACAGTATATACTGCACATCCACAAATATATACACACATACATACAGTATATACTGCATATCCACAAATATATACACACATACAGTACATACTGCACATCCACAAATATATACACACATACATACAGTATATACTGCACATCCACAAATATATACACACATACATACAGTACATACTGCACATCCACAAATATATACACACATACATACAGTACATACTGCACATCCACAAATATAAACACACAGTATATACTGCATATCCACAAATATATACACACATACATACAGTACATACTGCACATCCACAAATATAAACACACAGTACATACTGCACATCCACAAATATATACACACATACAGTACATACTGCACATCCACAAATATATACACATATACATACAGTACATCCACAAATATATACACATATACATACAGTACATCCACAAATATATACACATATACATACAGTGCATACTGCACATCCACAAATATATACACACATACATACAGTACATACTGCACATCCACAAATATATACACACATACATACAGTACATACTGCACATCCACAAATATATACACACATACATACAGTACATACTGCACATCCACAAATATATACACACATACATACAGTACATACTGCACATCCACAAATATATACACACATACATACAGTACATACTGCACATCCACAAATATATACACACATACATACAGTACATACTGCACATCCACACATATATACACACATACAGTACATACTGCACATCCACAAATATATACACACATACAGTACATACTGCACATCCACAAATATATACACACATACATACAGTATATACTGCACATCCACAAATATATACACACATATATACAGTACATACTGCACATCCACACATATATACACACATACAGTACATACTGCACATCCACAAATATATACACACATACATACAGTATATACTGCACATCCACACATATATACACACATACAGTACATACTGCACATCCACAAATATATACACACATATAGTACATACTGCACATCCAAAAAGACATACACACATACGTACAGTACATACACAGTGTAAATGCACATGTTCAGAAGACCACACGCACACACACACACACACACACACACACACACACACACACACACACACACACACACACACACACACAGCAGAACCTTGGAAAGGGTGTGACCCCTAGTGCAGATGGTTTAGGAGATGTGTTATCACGGTAACAACAAGTCAATGAGCCTGACAGCTTACATTGTCAGTTTGTCTTCCTGTGGTCTCTCTCTTTTCTCTCTCCCTCCCTCTCTCCCCATCTCCTGTGCAGTCTCTGGTGTGGGTGTCTCATCTCTCTTTTCCCCTCCCTCTGTCTTCCTTAGTTTCTCTGCAAATGACACAGGCACCCCAAAACCAGAACTGGTAATTGAAAACCCCAGAGGGGAGAGAGGAGAACGGGAAAGAGAAGGAGGGGGTGGGGTAAAAGGAGAACCCACACGAGAGATGAGAGATGAGAAAGAGAAAAAGAGAGAGGAAGAGCGAGAGAAAGAGAGAGAAAGTGAGAGATAGAGAGCGAGAGAGAAACAGAGAGAGCGAGAGAGAAATAGGGAGACAGAGAGAGAGAGAGAGAGAGACAGAGAGAATGAGAGAGAGAGAGAGAGAGACAGAGACAGAGAGAGAGAGAGAGAGAGAGAGAGACAGAGAGAATGAGAGAGAGAGAGAGAGAGAGAGACAGAGACAGAGAGAGAGAGCGAAACAGAGACAGAGAAAGAGAGAGAGAGAGAGCGAGATCGAGATAGAGAAAGAGAGAGAGAGAGAGAAACAGAGATAGAGAGAGAGCGAGAGAGAGAGAGAGATAGAGAAAGAGAGAGAGAGCGAGATAAAGAAAGAGAGAGAGAGAGAGAAACAGAGATAGAGAGAGAGCGAGAGAGAGAGAGCGAGATAGAGAAAGAGAGAGAGAAACAGAGATAGAGAGAGAGCGAGAGAGACAGAGAGAGAGAGAGAAACAGAGATAGAGAGAGAGAGAGAGAGAGAGAGAGAGAGAGAGCGAGATAGAGAGAGAGAGAGAAACAGAGATAGAGAGAGAGTGAGAGAGCGAGATAGAGAAAGAGAGAGAGAGAGAGAAACAGAGAAAGAGAGAGGGCGAGAGAAACAGAGAAAGAGAGAGGGCGAGAGCAAGCTGAGTCTGTCTGGAATCTCTTTGCTGTCTTTTTCTCTAATATTTGTCTGGTATTGTCTGGTTGATATTGTGTTTGCTGAAGGATATGAGAAGTTGGCTTTGGGATGTCTGTCCACACATTACACAAAACACGTCCTCTGATACATGGGGTCAGTCTGGGAGTGTGTGAGTGAAAAAAAAGTGTGTGTGAGAGAGAGAGATAAATAGTGTTTGAGAGTGATAAACAGTGTGTGAGAGAGAGATAAATAGTGTGAGTGTTTAATCTCTCTCTCTCTCTCTTCTTGCCTTTCCTTTCCGGCCCAAACCAGCACACCAAACCCAGAAATATTTACACTAGAAAAGGAAACGTGTCCATTTTCCAACTGGACTCATCACTCTCACCCTCTTCGTCTCTCCCTTCGTCTTCCAGCCAAATAACACTGAACCATTACATCTGAGGTGCTTTTCACTTGTTTTCCTCCGTTCTTCCCACCCTCAACTCCCCAGGCCAACACAGCTTCGCCTGCCTGCCTGTCTCTGTCTGTCTGTCTGTTTACTCTGGAAGGACATAACGGGAGGTTCCAGAAGTCTCCCCTGGATGACCCTTGAACCAGAGTGAGTAAAGGCTGTGTAATAACATGGACAGGGTTCAGATAGAAGGGAATGATCATGGCTATTCCCAATATAGTGCACTTCTTTTACCAGAGCCCCATGGGCCCTCCTCAAAACTAGTACACTATATAGGGAATAGGGTGCTATTTTTTCTGCAACCCACAGCTCTACTCACCCACACTAACAAAAACACAGAGATATTCAATACACTATTATCAACCAGGGGACTTCCTCATGTTGTCCAAATTCTCAATGTTCATTTGGTGTGTGTGTGCGTGTGCGTAGGTGTGTGCGCGTGCGATGGATGGTTGAACCCTGCCTGCTCTTCTAACCCAGTAGTTTGAGAACAGATCTCTCTGTCCAGCCCAGCAGAATCCCATTACAAAGCCCAGGACCATTCCACTAGTCAGCAGAACGTCACACCAGGCGTTCACATCCTAAATGTTACCCTATACCCTTCGTAGTGCACTGCTTTTGCTCAGGGCCCATGGGTACTATAGTGCACTATAAAGGGACTGGGGTGCCATTTGAGACGCAGAGAGACATTCAAAGAGCTAGATCATTATGTGTTTCACACTCCAACTCAGAAGAACACACTGGGTGTGTCACTGTCAATGTGACAGTTGAGTGTTCTGTTGACATTTCCATGTTGGTCTCCCCCAGACTGTCAGGACAGTGTTTCAGAGAGCTAGATCATCACCCAGACTGTCAGGACAGTGTTTCAGAGAGCTAGATCATCACCCAGACTGTCAGGACAGTGTTTCAGAGAGCTGAAACTGTAGAGACAGAGACGTATGTGATGGTATCAGTGTAGCAGTATTGTGTGTAGTGATTTTGTCCCACCTACAATACCATGTCTCTGTGCTTCTAGACATGTCTGTAGCTGGACAGTGACGTGTCATAATGATCTAGTGTTCTCAATGACTCTGCATGTGTTCCAAATGGTACCCTATTCCCTATATAGTGCACTACTTTAGAACAGGGCCTTATTTCCTATATAGTGTGTAATACAGCCCAGTACATCACAGGGGCCCAGGTCCCTGCCTTCCAGGACCTCTATATCAGGCAGTGTGAAAGGAAGGCCCGGGAAATTGTTAAAGACTCCAGCCATCCAAGACATAGACTGTTCTCTCTGCTCCCACACGGCAAGCTGTACCGATGCACCAAGTCTGGAACCAACAGGACCCTGAACAGCTTCTACCTCCAAGCCATAAGACTGCTGAATATCTAACATCATGGCTACCAGACTATCTGAGTTGACTCTTGTATTTTACTTATTTGTATTCTTGTATTTAATTGTAATTGTATGCACACTCACAGGACTCTACACACTCACAGGACTCTACACACTCACAGGACTCTACACACTCACAGGACTCTACACACTCACAGGACTCTACACACTCAAGCACACTGACACTCCAACACACACACTGATTTCATCATTTGCTCACACCCACATAATATGCACTTACATTTATACACACACATCCACTCACATACAAGCTGCTACTCTGTTTATCATATATCCTGATGCCTCGTCACCTTACCCCTATACATATCTATCTCTATAGATCCAGTATCCCTGTACATTATAATATGGTACTGACCCTGTATATAGTATGTTTACCCCTATACATATCTACCTCTATAGATCCAGTATCCCTGTACATTATAATATGGTACTGACCCTGTATATAGTATGTTTACCCCTATACATATCTACCTTTATAGATCCAGTATCCCTGTACATTATAATATGGTACTGACCCTGTATATAGTATGTTAACCCTATACATATCTACCTCTATAGATCCAGTATCCCTGTACATTATAATATGGTACTGACCCTGTATATAGTATGTTTACCCCTATACATATCTACCTCTATAGATCCAGTATCCCTGTACATTATAATATGGTACTGGAACTGACCCTGTATATAGTATGTTTACCCCTATACATATCTACCTCTATAGATCCAGTATCCCTGTACATTATAATATGGTACTGACCCTGTATATAGTATGTTAACCCCTATACATATCTACCTCTATAGATCCAGTATCCCTGTACATTATAATATGGTACTGACCCTGTATATAGTATGTTTACCCCTATACATATCTACCTCTATAGATCCAGTATCCCTGTACATTATAATATGGAACTGACCCTGTATATAGTATGTTAACCCCTATACATATCTACCTCTATAGATCCAGTATCCCTGTACATTATAATATGGTACTGGCCCTGTATATAGTATGTTTACCCCTATACATATCTACCTCTATAGATCCAGTATCCCTGTACATTATAATATGGTACTGGCCCTGTATATAGTATGTTTACCCCTATACATATCTACCTCTATAGATCCAGTATCCCTGTACATTATAATATGGAACTGAACCTGTATATAGTATTCTTACTTACTTGATTGTGCTCTTAGTTCTTTTTATATCTGTGGGCTTTTGTTCTACCTTGTATTTACTGTGTGTTTTTGTTCTACCTTGTATTTACTGTGTGTTGTTGTTCTACCTTGTATTTCTCAGTATTACATTGTTATTGATTACTGCATGGTTGGCGTTAGAGCTGAGCATTAAAAGGTATTTCACTGTACTTGTGACGTTAAAAGTGAAACTAATAATACTGTATGAGAGGGGAGTGGATAGTGAGTCTCTTCTGAAGACAACAGCCGAGTCTGTTCTCTCTTCCTTAAAGAACTGCCCGGCCTAACGAACCTCCTCTTCTTAATGAGCATCTCTGGGTAATGACTGTTTTGATGTTGCCTCTCCCCCCCCCCCCCCCCCCCCACACACACACACCTCATTACCACAAACAAACTCCCACCGACACACACAAGGCCTACTCAATCCCAGTAAATTATACGGGTAAACAGTATCTTCACGCTCCGGTGCCTCCCTAAACGCTAATTAAGACAGCTGTCATGACGGCTGGCGCTCCTGTTCATCACCACTTCAACCGGTTGAACAGCACCGGGAGAGACGTGCCGTTACCGTTCGACAGGAGAACGCCACAGTAGCTACCGTACCGTTAGCATAATGTGAGGAGAGTTAACAGATACAATGCTGTTTGTGGACTTGTTTTCCTATCTTGTCAGGACCAGAATTTAATTTTTACATTTTTTATTTCAACTATATTTAACTAGGTAGAGTTGAGAACGACCTGGCCAAGATAAGGCCAAGCAGTGCGACACAAACAACAACACAGAGTTACACATGGGGAAAAATAAATGTAGAGTCAATAACACAATAGAAAATTCAATATACAGTGTGTGCAAATGTAGTAAGATTAGAGAGGTAAGGCAATAAATAGGCCATGGTGGCAAAATAATTACAATATAGCATTAACACTGGAGTGATAGATGTGCAGATGATGATGTGCAAGTAGAGATACTGAGGTGCAAAAGAGCAAAAATAAATGACAATATGGGGATGAGGTAGTTGGATGGGCTATTTACAGATGGGCTATGTACAGGTGCAGTGATCAGTAAGCTGCTCTGATAGCTGATGCTTAAAGTTCGTGAGGGAGATATAAGTCTCCAGCTTCAGTGATGTTTGCATTTCGTTCCAGTCATTGGCAGCAGAGAACTGGAAGGAAAGGCGGCCAAAGGAGGAGTTGGCTTTGGGGATGACCAGTGAAATATACCTGCTGGAGGGCGTGCTATGGGTGGGTGTTGCTATGGTGACCAGTGAGCTGAGATACGGTAGGGCTTCACCAAGCAAATACTTATAGATGACCTGGAGCCAGTGGATTTGGCGACAAATATGAAGCGAGGGCCAGCCAACGAGAGCATACAGGTCACAATGGTGGGTAGTGTATGGGGCTTTGGTGACAAAACGATGGCACTGTGATAGACTACTTCCAATTTGCTAAGTAGAGTGTTGGAGGCTATTTGTAAATAACATCGCCGAAGTCAAGGATCGGTAGGATAGTCAGTTTTACGAGGGTATGTTTAGCAGCATGAGTGAAGGAGGCTTTTTTGCGAAATAGCAAGCCGATTCTAGATTTAATTTTGGATTGGAGATGCTTAATGTGAGTCTAGAAGGAGAGTTTGCAGTCTAACCAGACACCTAGGTATTTGTAGTTGTCCACATGTTCTAAGTCAGAACCGTTCAGAGTAGTGATGCTAGTCGGGCGGACAGCGATCTATTGAAGAGCATGCATTTAGTTTTACTAGCATCGAAGAGCAGTTGAAGGCCACGGAAGGAGAGCTGTATGGCATTGAAGCTCGTCTGGAGGTTAGTTAACACAGTGTCCAAAAAAGGGACAGAAGTACACAGAATGGTGTTGTCTGCGTAGAGGTCAGAGACTCACCAGCAGCAAGAGCGACATCATTGATGCATACAGAAAAGAGAGTCGTTCCAAGAATTGAACCCTGAGGCACCCCCATAGAGACTGCCAGAGGTCCGGACAACATGCCCTCCGATTTGACACACTGAACTCTATCTGAGAAGTAGTTGGTGAAACAGGCGAGGTAGTCATTTGAGAAACCAAGGCTGTTGAGTCTGCCGATAAGAATGCAGTATTTGCCAGAGTCGAAAGCCTTGGCCAGTTCAATAAAGACAGCTGCACAGTACTCTCTTTCATCGATGGTGGTTATGATATCCTTTAGGACCTTGAGCGTGGTTGAGGTGCACCCATGACCAGCTCGGGAAAACCAGGTTGCATGGCAGAGAAGGTACGGTGCGATTCGAAATGGCCGGTGATCTGTTTGTTATCTTGGCTTTCAAAGACTTTAGAAAGGCAAGGTGGGATAGATAGAGGTCTGTAACAGTTTGGGTCAAGAGTGTCTCCCCCTTAGAAGAGCGGCAGCTTTCTAATCTTTCGGGATCTCAGACAATGCGAAAGAGAGGTTGAACAGGCTAGTAGTAGGGGTTGCAACAATGGCGGTGGAACATTTTAGAAAGAGAGGGTCCAGATTGTCTAGCCCAGCTGATTTGTAGGGGTCCAGATTTTGCAGCTCTTTCAGAACATCAGCTTTCTGGATTTGGGTGAAGGAGAAGCGGGGGTGGAGGCTTGGGAAAGTTGCTGCGGTGGGTGCAGAGCTGTTGGCCGGGGTAGGGTTAGCCAGGTGGAAAGCATGGCCAGCCGTGGAAAAATGCTTTTTGAAATTCTCGATTATCGTAGATTTATCGGTGGTGACAGTGTTTCCTAGCATCAGTGCAGTGGACAGCTGGGAGGAGGTGCTCTTACTCTCCATGGACTTTACAGTGTCCCAAAACGTTTTGGAGTTTGTGCTGCAGGATGCACATTTCTGTTTGAAAAAGCTAGCCTTTGCTTTCCTAACTGACTGTGTATATTGGTTCCTGACTTCCCTGAAAAGCTGCATATCGCGGGGGCTATTTGATGCTAATGCTGTACGCCACAGGATGTTTTTGTGCTGGTCAAGGGCAGTCGGGTCTGGAATGAACCAAGGGCTATATCTGTTCTTAGTTCAATTTTTTTTGAATGGGGCATACTTATTTAAGATGGTGAGCAAAACACTTTTAAAGAATAACCGGGCATCCTCTACTTACGGGATGTGGTCAATATCCTTCCAGGATACCCGGGCCAGGTAGATTAGAAAGGCCTGCTCGCTGATGTGTTTTAGGGAGCTTTTGACAGTGATGATGGGTGGTCGTTTGACCGCAGACCCATTACGGATGCAGACAATGAGACAGTGATCGAGTTACCAGAATGTCCTGACAAGTCACCAAAATGTCTTAATTAACAAGACACCACAATGTCCTGACAAGACACCAGAATGTCCTAACAAGACACCAGAATGTCCTGACAAGACACCAGAATGTCCTGACAAGACACCAGAATGTCCTAACAAGACACCAGAATGTCCTGACAAGACACCAGAATGTCCTGACAAGACACCAGAATGTCCTGACAAGACACCAGAATGTCCTGACAGGTCACCAGAATGTCCTGACAGGTCACCAGAATGTCCTGAGAAGACACCAGAATGTCCTGAGAAGACACCAGAATGTCCTGACAGGTCACCAGAATGTCCTGACAGGTCACCAGAATGTCCTGAGAAGACACCAGAATGTCCTGAGAAGACACCAGAATGTCCTGACAGGTCACCAGAATGTCCTGACAGGTCACCAGAATGTCCTGAGAAGATAGGAAAGTCGGGACATTTTGCATGTCCTGAAAAGTAAAAGGGTTAAGGTTTAGGGGTTTGAGGTTAGGGTTAAGGTTTAGGGGTTTGTGGTTAGGGTTAAGGTTTAGGGGTTTGTGGTTAGGGTTAAGGTTTAGGGGTTTGAGGTTAGGGTTAAGGTTTAGGGGTTTGTGGTTAGGGTTAAGGTTTAGGGGTTTGTGGTTAGGGTTAAGGTTTAGGGGTTTGTGGTTAGGGTTAAGGTTTAGGGGTTTAGCAAAATTGGAATATGAATGGGAATACATTTTTACTCCCCCCCCAAAATCGAAAAGTAACGAAAAACAAACTAATGTTTACTGAAACAACACAACATGAAAGTACGTTATTGAAAATCATAGTTTTTTTTCCTCCGTACTATGGGGTTTCCCCAGTGCATGTTTTATAGAAGCCTCCACCCTACTCAGCAATAACACACTGGAGGGTGTGGGTGTGTGCATGTGTGAGTGAGAGTGATGGGGGAAGAGGGGGTCGGGTGAGACAGGAACAAGTGGACTAAGGGTTGGGTTCACGTCAAGGTCAAGGTACACACACACACACACACACACACACAGCTCCACCTGTGCCTCAGTAATCCCTGGTTAGCCCCAGGGGTGAGGGCCTATTCCGGGGAGAGGAAACCAGGGAGGGCCCTTCCCTCTGGGTATCCAACAGACAAAGACTGGCTCTGGGTGTGGAGCTACCACAACACAGACACACACAAAAGACAGGATACACACAGAGAGAGAAAACAACAGGGAGAGGGGATGGAGAGAGAAAAAGGAGAGGCAGAGAGAACGATGGAGGGAGAAGGAAGGAGGAAGGGGATGGAAGAAGAATATAAGTGAGGGAGATGCATGGAGGGAGTGAAGCAGAAAGATGGAGGGAGTGAAGCAGAAAGATGGAGGGAGTGAAGCAGAAAGGTGGAGGGAGTGAAGCAGAAAGATGGAGGGAGTGAAGCAGAAAGATGGAGGGAGTGAAGCAGAAAGATGGAGGGAGTGAAGCAGAAAGATGGAGGGAGTGAAGCAGAAAGATGGAGGGAGTGAAGCAGAAAGGTGGAGGGAGTGAAGCAGAAAGATGGAGGGAGTGAAGCAGAAAGGTGGAGGGAGTGAAGCAGAAAGATGGAGGGAGTGAAGCAGAAAGATGGAGGGAGTGAATCAGGCAGAAATGAAGAGGGGGGAAAAGAGGGAGAATTAGGAGGATACATACAGAGAACCCATGAAAGACACCACAGACAGTTCCCCTGTGTGTTAGCATGTTGTGTGAATTCCTCTATTCCTCTTCCTCCCTGTGTGTTAGCATGTTGTGTGAATTCCTCTATTCCTCTTCCTCCGCTCTTCCCCCTCCTCCTCCCTGTGTGTTAGCATGTTGTGTGTATTCCTCTCCTCCTCCTCTTCCTCCCTGTGTGTTAGCATGTTGTGTGTATTCCTCTCCTCCTCCTCCTCCCTGTGTGTTAGCATGTTGTGTGTATTCCTCTCCTCCTCCTCCTCCTCCCTGTGTGTTAGCATGTTGTGTGTATTCCTCTCTTCCTCCTCCTCCTCCTCCTCCTCCTCCTCCTCCTCCCTGTGTTAGCATGTTGTGTGTATTCCTCTCCTCCTCCTCCTCCTCCTCCTCCCTGTGTGTTAGCATGTTGTGTGTATTCCTCTCTGCCTCCTCTTCCTCCCTGTGTGCTGGCGTGTTTCAGAGGAAGAGGTCTGCTGGGACTGAGACATTATGATGTCCATCAACACAGCACGGAAACATCTCCCTCCCTCCCTGTTGTGTGTTTACTGATTGATTGAACATGCCAAGTCCATCTGGTGATTCCCTGATGGGAGCGACAGTGTGAAATTGCACAAAAACAAACAAGCCCCCCCCCCCACACACACACACCTTTCCCTCTCTCCTTCTCTATCCCCTTTTCTCTCTTTCTAACCCACCTATTTTTCTATCACATTCTCTCAATCTCCCTTTCAACAACTACTCTCATTCTCCCCTACCCCCCTCTCCCTCTTTCTTCTCTCTCTGAACTCTGTTAGAGCCCATAATCCATCCATCCATCCATCCACACCAACACACACGCACCTGTCATGCTGGGATCAATCAATCGGATAATTAAAGAGTTACTCTGTGTTTGCTTTTCTCTCTCTCTCTCACTCTCTTTCTCCGTCTGTGTTTGTGTATCTGTCTCCTAGTGTCTCCAAGCAGTAGCACGGAAGCCCAAATACCCCCCTTTCTCCTCACCACACACACACATACCCAGACTCGCTGTGTTCACACACACACACAGCACACACACACACACTGCTTAGCCCCAAAATGCTGCAATAAACCACCATTGGCCAGCAAACCATCTGGATAGGAAAACTGTAAGACGTAATAGAGTGAAGGTCCAAAACACATGTTGTTGTTGTTGTTGTTGTTTTGGCTCTGTACTCCAGCACTTTGAAATGATACAATGACTATGAGGTTAAATATGCATTTTTTTATCCATACCAAGTAAACGTTCAGAAATTACAGCCCTTTTTGTACATAGTCCCCTCATTTTAGGGGACCAAAAGTATTGGGACAAATTCACTTATATGTGTATTAAGTATTTGGTCCCATACTGAGAAAGTTACAGACGCCCAAATATCACACCTCCAAGACAGGCTAACCTCTCACCATTACAATAACAGGCTAACCTCTCACCATTACAATAACAGGCTAACCTCTCACCATTACAATAACAGGCTAACCTCTCACCATTACAATAACAGGCTAACCTCTCACCATTACAATAACAGGCTAACCTCTCACCATTACAATAACAGGCTAACCTCTCACCATTACAATAACAGGCTAACCTCTCACCATTACAATAACAGGCTAACCTCTCACCATTATAATAACAGGCTAACCTCTCACCATTACAATAACAGGCTAACCTCTCACCATTACAATAACAGGCTAACCTCTCACCATTACAATAACAGGCTAACCTCTCACCATTACAATAACAGGCTAACCTCTCACCATTATAATAACAGGCTAACCTCTCACCATTACAATAACAGGCTAACCTCTCACCATTACAATAACAGGCTAACCTCTCACCATTACAATAACAGGCTAACCTCTCACCATTACAATAACAGGGGAGGTCAGCCTTTTATTCGGGGGGGGGGGGGGGGGGGGGGGGGGGGATATTTGCGTGTCTGTAACTTTCTCACTCAACATGATTCACGATTCATTCAGGATTATCCGTAACCATGGTAGCATCCACATTAATATAGAAGGCTTTAGAAACTTATATTCCCATTTACCATAACATTGTCTCCAAAATGACCCAATACATTATTTACCATTCATTTTTAATTGGACACAAAATAATCTGAAACAACCAAAACAAACAGCAAATGCATCCAACAAGTTTGTAGAGTCACAAGCTTGATGTAGTCATTGCCTGCTGTGAATATGAGACCAAATACTACACTTTTTACTACTTCAATACAGATATAAGTGAATTTGTCCCAATACTGTTGGTCCCCTAGATTGGGAGACAACGTACGCAAACTGTCCACCCGATATGGATGAAAATACCCTTAAATTAAAGCTGACAGTCTACAATTTAACCTAAAAGTCATTGTATCATTTCAAATCCAAAACAACAAGAAATGTGTCACTGTCCCAATACTTTGGCAGCTCACTGTATGTAGAGGAGAACCAATATGGAGTTGGACAGGGATGGAAGTATAGTGTGGTCCAGTCGTGTATAGTGTACAGGGTGGTAGAGTAGTGTATAGTGTGGTAGAGTAGTGTACAGGGTGGTAGAGTAGTGTATAGTGTACAGGGTGGTAGAGTAGTGTATAGTGTACAGGGTGGTAGAGTAGTGTATAGTGTACAGGGTGGTAGAGTAGTGTACAGGGTGGTAGAGTAGTGTACAGGGTGGTAGAGTAGTGTACAGGGTGGTAGAGTAGTGTATAGTGTACAGGGTGGTAGAGTAGTGTATAGTGTACAGGGTGGTAGAGTAGTGTACAGGGTGGTAGAGTAGTGTATAGGGTGGTAGAGTAGTGTACAGGGTGGTAGAGTAGTGTACAGGGTGGTAGAGTAGTGTACAGGGTGGTAGAGTAGTGTATAGTGTATAGGGTGGTAGAGTAGTGTACAGGGTGGTAGAGTAGTGTACAGGGTGGTAGAGTAGTGTATAGTGTACAGGGTGGTAGAGTAGTGTATAGTGTACAGGGTGGTAGAGTAGTGTATAGTGTGGTAGAGTAGTGTATAGTGTACAGGGTGGTAGAGTAGTGTACAGGGTGGTAGAGTAGTGTATAGTGTACAGGGTGGTAGAGTAGTGTACAGGGTGGTAGAGTAGTGTACAGGGTGGTAGAGTAGTGTATAGTGTGGTAGAGTAGTGTATAGTGTACAGGGTGGTAGAGTAGTGTACAGGGTGGTAGAGTAGTGTACAGGGTGGTAGAGTAGTGTACAGGGTGGTAGAGTAGTGTACAGGGTGGTAGAGTAGTGTACAGGGTGGTAGAGTAGTGTACAGGGTGGTAGAGTAGTGTATAGTGTACAGGGTGGTAGAGTAGTGTACAGGGTGGTAGAGTAGTGTATAGTGTACAGGGTGGTAGAGTAGTGTGGTAGAGTAGTGTATAGTGTACAGGGTGGTAGAGTAGTGTACAGGGTGGTAGAGTAGTGTACAGGGTGGTAGAGTAGTGTATAGTGTACAGGGTGGTAGAGTAGTGTATAGGGTGGTAGAGTAGTGTACAGGGTGGTAGAGTAGTGTACAGGGTGGTAGAGTAGTGTATAGTGTACAGAGTGGTAGAGTAGTGTACAGGGTGGTAGAGTAGTGTATAGTGTACAGGGTGGTAGAGTAGTGTATAGTGTGGTAGAGTAGTGTATAGTGTACAGGGTGGTAGAGTAGTGTATAGTGTGGTAGAGTAGTGTATAGTGTACAGGGTGGTAGAGTAGTGTATAGTGTGGTAGAGTAGTGTATAGTGTACAGGGTGGTAGAGTAGTGTATAGTGTGGTAGAGTAGTGTATAGTGTACAGGGTGGTAGAGTAGTGTATAGTGTGGTAGAGTAGTGTATAGTGTACAGGGTGGTAGAGTAGTGTATAGTGTGGTAGAGTAGTGTATAGTGTACAGGGTGGTAGAGTAGTGTACAGGGTGGTAGAGTAGTGTATAGTGTACAGGGTGGTAGAGTAGTGTACAGGGTGGTAGAGTAGTGTATAGTGTGGTAGAGTAGTGTATAGTGTACAGGGTGGTAGAGTAGTGTACAGGGTGGTAGAGTAGTGTATAGTGTACAGGGTGGTAGAGTAGTGTACAGGGTGGTAGAGTAGTGTATAGTGTACAGGGTGGTAGAGTAGTGTATAGTGTACAGGGTGGTAGAGTAGTGTACAGGGTGGTAGAGTAGTGTACAGGGTGGTAGAGTAGTGTACAGGGTGGTAGAGTAGTGTACAGGGTGGTAGAGTAGTGTATAGTGTGGTAGAGTAGTGTACAGGGTGGTAGAGTAGTGTATAGTGTACAGGGTGGTAGAGTAGTGTACAGGGTGGTAGAGTAGTGTGGTAGAGTAGTGTACAGGGTGGTAGAGTAGTGTACAGGGTGGTAGAGTAGTGTATAGTGTGGTAGAGTAGTGTATAGTGTACAGGGTGGTAGAGTAGTGTACAGGGTGGTAGAGTAGTGTATAGTGTGGTAGAGTAGTGTATAGTGTACAGGGTGGTAGAGTAGTGTATAGTGTACAGGGTGGTAGAGTAGTGTATAGTGTGGTAGAGTAGTGTATAGTGTACAGGGTGGTAGAGTAGTGTACAGGGTGGTAGAGTAGTGTATAGTGTGGTAGAGTAGTGTATAGTGTACAGGGTGGTAGAGTAGTGTATAGTGTACAGGGTGGTAGAGTAGTGTATAGTGTACAGGGTGGTAGAGTAGTGTATAGTGTGGTAGAGTAGTGTATAGTGTACAGGGTGGTAGAGTAGTGTACAGGGTGGTAGAGTAGTGTATAGTGTGGTAGAGTAGTGTATAGTGTACAGGGTGGTAGAGTAGTGTATAGTGTATAGTGTGGTAGAGTAGTGTGGTAGAGTAGTGTATAGTGTACAGGGTGGTAGAGTAGTGTGGTAGAGTAGTGTATAGTGTACAGGGTGGTAGAGTAGTGTGGTAGAGTAGTGTATAGTGTACAGGGTGGTAGAGTAGTGTATAGTGTACAGGGTGGTAGAGTAGTGTATAGTGTATAGGGTGGTAGAGTAGTGTACAGGGTGGTAGAGTAGTGTATAGTGTACAGGGTGGTAGAGTAGTGTACAGGGTGGTAGAGTAGTGTACAGGGTGGTAGAGTAGTGTATAGTGTGGTAGAGTAGTGTATAGTGTATAGGGTGGTAGAGTAGTGTACAGGGTGGTAGAGTAGTGTATAGTGTACAGGGTGGTAGAGTAGTGTACAGGGTGGTAGAGTAGTGTACAGGGTGGTAGAGTAGTGTATAGTGTGGTAGAGTAGTGTATAGTGTACAGGGTGGTAGAGTAGTGTATAGTGTGGTAGAGTAGTGTATAGTGTACAGGGTGGTAGAGTAGTGTATAGTGTACAGGGTGGTAGAGTAGTGTATAGTGTATAGTGTGGTAGAGTAGTGTACAGGGTGGTAGAGTAGTGTACAGGGTGGTAGAGTAGTGTACAGGGTGGTAGAGTAGTGTATAGTGTGGTAGAGTAGTGTATAGTGTACAGGGTGGTAGAGTAGTGTATAGTGTGGTAGAGTAGTGTATAGTGTACAGGGTGGTAGAGTAGTGTATAGTGTGGTAGAGTAGTGTATAGTGTACAGGGTGGTAGAGTAGTGTATAGTGTACAGGGTGGTAGAGTAGTGTATAGGGTGGTTAAATAAGGTACTCACAGTCGAGCCAGAGCCTCATTCTTCTGGAACAGGAGTTCAGGGAGCTGAGTGAGATGGTTCCTGTTCAGACGACTGTTCAGAAGGACAGAACACATTAGAAACCAGACTCTCTCTGTGTCTGTGTCTGTGTCTGTGTGTGAGTGAGTGTGTGTGTGTGTGTGTGTGTGTGTGTGTGCACTCACAGTCTCTCCAGTTCCTTCAGATCATCAAATGCTCCTCTCTCAATGTTGCTTATCTGGTTCTCCATCAGGTGACTGAAGAGAATGAGAGAAGGATGGAGAGAATGGATGGAAGCGAGAGGGAGGAAGGATGGAGGAAGAGAGAGGGAGGAAGGATGGAGGAAGATAAAGAGGTAGAAGAAAAAAGAGCAATTAATGATTGACCATATTTTATGGATCTCAACACAGCCCAAAAAACAACATGTTAACGTAACATATCACTTCTACCTGCTGTCTACACCGGGCAACACTTCATCTCCCTGACAGCATCCAGTCTGACAACTTCTACCTGCTGTCTACACGGGGCAACACTTCATCTCCCTGACAGCATCCAGTCTGACAACTTCTACCTGCTGTCTACACGGGGCAACACTTCATCTCCCTGACAGCATCCAGTCTGACAACTTCTACCTGCTGTCTACACGGGGCAACACTTCATCTCCCTGACAGCATCCAGTCTGACAACTTCTACCTGCTGTCTACACGGGGCAACACTTCATCTCCCTGACAGCATCCAGTCTGACAACTTCTACCTGCTGTCTACACGGGGCAACACTTCATCTCCCTGACAGCATCCAGTCTGACAACTTCTACCTGCTGTCTACACGGGGCAACACTTCATCTCCCTGACAGCATCCAGTCTGACAACTTCTACCTGCTGTCTACACGGGGCAACACTTCATCTCCCTGACAGCATCCAGTCTGACAACTTCTACCTGCTGTCTACACGGGGCAACACTTCATCTCCCTGACAGCATCCAGTCTGACAACTTCTACCTGCTGTCTACACGGGGCAACACTTCATCTCCCTGACAGCATCCAGTCTGACAACTTCTACCTGCTGTCTACACGGGGCAACACTTCATCTCCCTGACAGCATCCAGTCTGACAACTTCTACCTGCTGTCTACACGGGGCAACACTTAATCTCCCTGACAGCATCCAGTCTGACAACTTCTACCTGCTGTCTACACGGGGCAACACTTCATCTCCCTGACAGCATCCAGTCTGACAACTTCTACCTGCTGTCTACACGGGGCAACACTTCATCTCCCTGACAGCATCCAGTCTGACAACTTCTAGCTGCTGTCTACACGGGGCAACACTTCATACTTCATCTCCCTGACAGCATCCAGTCTGACAACTGTCTGGACAGACACAGGGACAGACACAGGGACAGACACAGGGACAGACACAGGGACAGGACGGTAACTAACCCAAGGAGATGTTATTAGTAACTATTAGTTTCATATTGAGGGTTTTAACCCACTATCACACACACACACACACACACACATACAAGATTAGTTAAACAAATCCACTCTGGTAATCACTTCACTGTGATAAATCACTTCACTGTGATAAAATCACTTCACTGTGATAATCACTTCACTGTGGTAATCACTTCACTGTGATAAATCACTTCACTGTGGTAATCACTTCACCGTGATAAATCACTTCACTGTGGTAATCACTTCACTGTGGTAATCACTTCACTGTGGTAATCACTTCACTGTGATAAAATCACTTCGCCGTGGTAATCACTTCGCCGTGGTAATCACTTCACTGAGGTAATCACTTCACTGAGGTAATCACTTCACTGAGGTAATCACTTCACTGTGGTAATCACTTCACTGTGGTAATCACTGTGGTAATCACTTCACTGTGGTAATCACTTCACTGTGGTAATCACCTCACCGTGGTAATCACTACACCCTGGTAATCACTACACCCTGGTAATCACTACACCGTGGTAATCACTACACCATGGTAATCACTACACTGTGGTAATCACTACACCATGGTAATCACTACACCGTGGTAATCACTACACTGTGGTAATCACTACACCGTGGTAATCACTTCACTGTGGATAGAGCAGCTTTCTATGGACCAGGAAAGCTAGTTGTTTAAACTTTATGTACTTGATGGACACACAAGTGTAAGCCACAAGATCCAACTGACATTTTGCAGGTGGGGAGCGAGAGACGGGGGGGGGGGGGGGTTGGCTTGAAGCACTGGGCATCATGATATGTTTCAAGTTTTTAATGTCACGTGCACAAGTACAGTGAAATGCCCTTCCTGCTTGGGCCTTCCCAACAGTGCAGTAATCAATAGGATGTGTATATAATGTGTTTAGGACATTAGTAGTAGACCTGTCATTACTTCACCAGAAAGTATTCAGAACCTTCACATTTTGTTACGTTACAGCCTGAAGGACAACCATCTCTGGAGCCCTCCATCAATCAGGCCTTTATGGTAGAGTGGCCAGCCTGAAGGACAACCATCTCTGGAGCCCTCCACCAATCAGGACTTTATGGTAGAGTGACCAGCCTGAAGGACAACCATCTCTGGAGCCCTCCACCAATCAGACCTTTATGGTAGACTGGCCAGACAGAAGGACAACCATCTCTGGAGCCCTCCACCAATCAGACCTTTATGGTAGACTGGCCAGACAGAAGGACAACCATCTCTGGAGCCCTCCACCAATCAGGACTTTATGGTAGAGTGGCCTGACAGAAGGACAACCATCTCTGGAGCCCTCCACCAATCAGGACTTTATGGTAGAGTGGCCTGACAGAAGGACAACCATCTCTGGAGCCCTCCACCAATCAGGACTTTATGGTAGAGTGGCCAGACAGAAGGACAACCATCTCTGGAGCCCTCCACCAATCAGACCTTTATGGTAGAGTGGTCAGACAGAAGGACAACCATCTCTGGAGCCCTCCACCAATCAGACCTTTATGGTAGAGTGGCCAGACAGAAGCCACTCCTCAGTAAAAGGCACATGACAGCCCACTTGGAGTTTTCCAAAAGGCACCTAAAGACTCTCAGACCATGAGAAACAAGATTCTCTGGTTTGATGAAACCAAGATTGAACTCTTTGGCCTGAATGCCAAGCGTCACGTCTGGAGGAAACCTGGCACCATCCCTACGGTGAAGCATTGCGGTACTGTAGCAGCATCATGCTGTGGGGATGTTTTTCAGCAGCAGGGACTGGAAGACTAGTCAGAATCGAGGGAAAGATGAACAGAGCAAAGAACAGAGAGATCTTTGATGAAAACCTGCTCCAGAGCACTCAAGACCTCAGACTTCCAACAGGACAACGACCTTAAGCACACAGACAAGACAATGCAGGAGTGGCTTCAGGACAATTCTCTGAATGTCTTTGTGCGGCCGAGCCAGTGCACAGTCATGAACCCGATCGAATATCTCTAGAGAGACCTGAAAATAGCTGTGCAGCGACGCTCCCCATCCAACCTGACAGAGCTTGAGAGGATCTGCAGAGAAGAATGGGAGAAACTCCCCAAATACAGGTGTGCCAAGCTTGTAGCGTCATACCCAAGGCTGTAATCGCTGCCAAAGGTGCTTCAACAAAGTACTGAGTAAAGGGTCTGAATACTTATGTATATGTAATATTTCATTTTTTTTTATCCATTAGCAATAAAAAAAAATTTAACCTGTTTTTGCTGTGTCATTATGGGGTGTGCAGATTGCTGAGAATATAGTTTTTTTTAAAATCAATTTTAGAATAAGGCTGTAATGTAACAAAGTCAAGGGGTCTGAATACTTTCACACAACACATCTTACCCTGTTGAAGTTAATGAAGCCCATGTGTAATGTGATACCTGTATCCTTAAGCCTAGAAAACATACCGGCAGGCAGACACTGGAAGGAGATGTTTCTGAGCGACAGAGGGACTGCTTTGCATTGGCACTTTGATTGGGTTTCATGTGGGACAAAAAAATCATCTCAACCTAAAAGAAAGTCATTAACGTGTTCTCACGCTTTTAAAATAATGGTTCTGTTCCGGACCACTAGAGATCACTTTTGTTCCCGGTTCTGTTTCCGTTCCTTGAAAAATGTCATTATTTCCCGGTTCTGTTCCTTGAACCAGTTCCAACTCCTGGTAATAGTAATATTGAGTGTAGTAAGACCTCACTGAGGTGAATAGTAGTGTAGTGAGGGACGGGACTTACAGAACTCTGAGGTGAATAGTAGTGTAGTGAGGGACAGGACTTACAGAACTCTGAGGTGAATAGTAGTGTAGTGAGGGACGGGACTTACAGAACTCTGAGGTGAATAGTAGTGTAGTGAGGGACAGGACTTACAGAACTCTGAGGTGAATAGTAGTGTAGTGAGGGACAGGACTTACAGAACTCTGAGGTGAATAGTAGTGTAGTGAGGGACGGGACTTACAGAACTCTGAGGTGAATAGTAGTGTAGTGAGGGACAGGACTTACAGAACTCTGAGGTGAATAGTAGTGTAGTGAGGGACAGGACTTACAGAACTCTGAGGTGAATAGTAGTGTAGTGAGGGACAGGACTTACAGAACTCTGAGGTGAATAGTAGTGTAGTGAGGGACGGGACTTACAGAACTCTGAGGTGAATAGTAGTGTAGTGAGGGACAGGACTTACAGAACTCTGAGGTGAATAGTAGTGTAGTGAGGGACAGGACTTACAGAACTCTGAGGTGAATAGTAGTGTAGTGAGGGACAGGACTTACAGAACTCTGAGGTGAATAGTAGTGTAGTGAGGGACAGGACTTACAGAACTCTGAGGTGAATAGTAGTGTAGTGAGGGACAGGACTTACAGAACTCTGAGGTGAATAGTAGTGTAGTGAGGGACGGGACTTACAGAACTCTGAGGTGAATAGTAGTGTAGTGAGGGACGGGACTTACAGAACTCTGAGGTGTTTGAGGCCAGAGAAGTCTGTCTTGCTGATGGTCGTCAGGTTGTTCCCATTTAGATCACTGGATGAGAGGAAAAAAAACACACAGAATATTAGCAAACATGTTGGTCAAGATTTAACTCTTTGGCCTGAATGCCAAGCGTCATGTTGGAAGGAAACCTGGCACCATCCCTACGGTGAAGAATGGTGGTGGCACTCCCCAAAAACTCCCCAAATACAGGTGTGCCAAGCTTGTAGCGTCATACCCAGGAAGACCTAAGGCTGTAATCGCTGCCAAAGGTGCTTCAACAAAGTAATGAGCAAAGGGGCTGAATACTTATGTAAATGTGATATTTCATTTTCTTTGTAAACATTTCTAAAAACCTGTTTTTGCTTTGTCATTATGGAGGGAAAAAACGTTTTAATCCATTTTAGAATAAGGCTGGAACGTAACAAAATGTGGAACAAGTCAAGGGGTCTGAATACAATCCGAATGCACTGTAAACACAATAATACTACACTCTATCTCCTTTATCTAGGACTGGCCTTAGCTACAGGTAGAGCAGACTGGTTTCAGTGACAGTTCAGAATACACGACAGAAGTCAGTCTCTCTCCTTCTAGCTGTCTCAATCGCTCTCCTTCCCTCCCGCTCTCATTCACACACAGACACAGGTGCTGTGTGACAGGGGAGCTGCAAATGTGTTGGTGTTGTCTTGCCTGGGGCTACAACGTCTCTTTCAAACACCCACACAGTGTCCTCAGAGCAGCAGCCCACAGAGGTGCTGATTGGATGCAGCAGGCGGTCAACCAATCGCAGGGTGGTTTTATTAAGCCACAGCAGGTTGACTGGCACAAAACAGGAATTAAACAGCTCCTCTCCAGAGGACAATCTGCTTGCGTCCCAAATGGCACCACTTTTGACTAGGGCTCTGGTCAAAAGAAGTGCACTATATAGGGAATAGGGAGCCACAGTAGGATGAGATGTGTCATTGGTAAGCATCTGTGCCTATGTCATCACAAATAACCTGACAGCATGATCTCAACCTAAAGTTTCTGAGAGTATGAGGAATCCAATTTGAGAAAACACAGGGAATCCTGGTTAAACCAGACAATGCTATTCTCACCATTGTTCTACTTCATGGTGAGCTGCAGCGTTTAGTCTAAGAGAACCTTAGCTTGCTATCAAACATCCTTGGTTATTGATCAACCAGGTCGCTCAACATCCACTGAAATTCGACGTCCGTCCAGGTCCCCAGGACGTCGGGAGATGCCTTCAAACCCCAGCCACTAGGGGCAACGCTGAGCTCTATTACCACCAAGTAGGCTTGGGTTTTGCTAGGGAATTGTGGACAGGGATGGCGGATGGGCGGAAGCCACGAGCTCCAGCTCAAGAGGGTTGAATGTTCAATCCCTGTACAAGGCACTTGTTTTTTATAGTTTTGTTTTAACCCAAAACCTGAACCCTTATCTTAACCATTCAGAATGAATGCCTAAACTTAACCTTCAAAATGTTAGGTTTATGGACAAACGTCGGGATTCTGCAGTGAGTCTGTGAGCATGCTGGTCACAACAAAGAGCGGTCGATTTGGGATGTTTGAATTGTTTGTGTTTTAACCCAACCAAATCAAATCAAATCTTACTGGTCACACACACACACGCGGTTAGCAGATGTTAATGCGAGTGTAGCGAAACGCTTCTAGTTCCGACAGTGCAGTAATATCTAACAAGTAATCTAACAATTCCCCAACACCTACCTAATACACAAAAACCTAAAGGGGTGAATGAGAATATGTACATATAAGTGAGATTTCCTGGGGTAACAATGTAAGAAATATTACATAAAAAAACGCAATACTGCATTGTTTCCTAAGAACTCGAAGCGAGGCAACCATCTCCACTCTGAAGTAATGGGTGAAAAATCGACGTTCATCCGTTTAAGTCAAAGTCTGAAGTGAAACTATGAGATCAGGTTGCAGGCAGGGCTGTGAGAGCTTGTTGTATAGACAGGGTTATTATATTTTGGGATTTCTGGAATTCAATTTTTCCCCAAAATTATTTTTTGGGGGGGGTTGGAAATTCTTCCGCAACTCCATTTTCAAATCAGTCGCGACCCCTAGTTTGGGAACCGCTGCTTTACAATATGACCTCATTGTCTTTGGTTTAATTGACAGCCAGATAGGAGAAGATGATGTCACCTTTCCCACAGGGCTCTGTGGTGAGAGCCTGTAAGACGGTGTGTGCGCGGTATCAGGTTGCTGTACAACAGTAAAGAGTGAGGTAGAGGATGACCTTGTCTGTCCCAAAGAGCAGTATAACGTGTGAGAGAGAGAGAGCGAGAGAGAGATGGGGAGAGAGAGAGAGAGAGAGAGAGAGCGAGAGAGAGATGGAGAGAGAGAGAGAGAGAGAGAGAGAGAGAGAGAGAGAGAGAGAGAGACACTGGTTTCGGTGTGTGATCTTGACCCAGACTTCACCCATGGAGCAGTGAGAGAAATGCTGAACGGTTTGAGAGAGAGAAAGAGAGAGAGATGTGGAATTACAGGGGGTCTATAATCCCTCTCATGATGTGTGTGAAATTGCTCTGACAGTGAGTGGACCTGGGCACCAGAAGAAGGTTGTGTTTGACCTATATACTGTATAAGTAAACACGCAATGCTCTCTTCCTAGTGTCTCAGAGAGCAACTCCTACATCATCCCTAGAGAGACACTTGTAATTGTGTCACTGTTACAAACAAGGAGGCTGTATTTACAACAACTGAAATCACTGATGTGGTTTCCCAGGTTACGTGACTGGAGTATAAGCTTGGAGAAGAGTCTTAGCTAACAGGGTCCTGAAAAAAAGAGAGAGAGAGAGAGCGAGTAGGTCCTAATGACGTCGAGAGAGAGAGAGAGAGAGAGAGAGAGAGAGAGATGACGGATAGGAAGGGGAGATGAACACACACACACCTTGTGTGCTGATGAGGTGTGGATAATTGGGTTTTGTGGAGCATGGAGAGGTCAGGGGTCAGGGAAGCCTGAAGTAGAGAGAAACTCCACCAGACAAAGGCTTGTTACAGCAGAACGCGTCTTACACACTTACACAGCGCAACACACACAGTACACACTGACACATTCATCCGTCCAGCCACCTGCACACTCTCCCTCCCTGACACACACACAGCAAATTACTCCGCAATAGCAGCTTCAGTGGGCAGTCAAGCAGCACAAGTTCCACTCAAGTTCCCCCTTATTAGCTGGGCTATGAAAGGAAAGGCCACAGAGAGAGAGAAAAAGATAGACAGATGAAAAGAGGGAGAGAGAGAGAGCGAGAGAGAGAGAGAGATGGAGAGAGAAAGAGGGATGGAGAGAGAGAGAGAGAAAGAGAGATAGATGGAGAGAGATAGATGGCATTATAAAATCAATGAACACAAACAACAAAATGTGAAGTTCAAATTGACAAAAAAACAAACACATTTCTTTCCACAGGGCCGTGGGGTGAGACAGGGATGCAGCTTGAGACCCACATACATTTGAAGTCATACGTTTACATACACCTTAGCCAAATACATTTAAACTCAGTTTTTCACAATTCCTCACATTTAATCAGAGTAAAAAAGTTAGGATCACAACTTTATTTTAAGGACTTGAAATGTCAGAATAATAGTAGAGAGACTGATTTCTTTCAGCTTTTATTTCTTTCGTCACATTTCCAGTGGGTCAGAAGTTTACATACTCTCAATTAGTATCTGGTAGCATTGCCTTTAAATAGTTTAACTTGGGTCAAACGTTTTGGGAGCCTTCCACAAGCTTCCCACAATAAGTTGGGTGAATTTTGGCCCATTCCTCCAGACAGAGCTGGTGTAACTGATTCAGGTTTGTAGTCCTCCTTGTTCGCACACACTTTTTCAGTTCTGCCCACACATTTTCTATAGGATTGAGGTCAGGGGCTTTGTGATGGCCACTCCAATACCTTGACTTTGTAGTCCTTAAGCCGTTTTGTCACAACTTTGGAAGTATGCTTGGGGTCATTGTCCATTTGGAAGACCCATTTGCGACCAAGGTTTAACTTCCTGACATATGTCTTGAGATGTTGCTTCAATATATCCACATAATTTTCCTACCTCATGATGCCATCTATTTTGTGAAGTGCACCAGTCCCTCCTGCAGCAAAGTACCCCCAAAACATGATGCTGCCACCCCCGTGCTGTTCCCAACCAAGGAGGAACTACAGCAGCACCTAGATCTGTACCCAACCAAGGAGGGCCTACAGCAGCACCTAGATCTGTACCCAACCAAGGAGGGTCTACAGCAGCACCTAGATCTGTTCCCAACCAAGGAGGGCCTACAGCAGCACCTAGATCTGTTCCCAACCAAGGAGGAACTACAGCAGCACCTAGATCTGTACCCAACCAAGGAGGAACTACAGCAGCACCTAGATCTGTTCCCAACCAAGGAGGAACTACAGCAGCACCTAGATCTGTACCCAACCAAGGAGGGCCTACAGCAGCACCTAGATCTGTACCCAACCAAGGAGGAACTACAGCAGCACCTAGATCTGTACCCAACCAAGGAGGGCCTACAGCAGCACCTAGATCTGTACCCAACCAAGGAGGGCCTACAGCAGCACCTAGATCTGTACCCAACCAAGGAGGGTCTACAGCAGCACCTAGATCTGTTCCCAACCAAGGAGGGCCTTACAGCAGCACCTAGATCTGTTCCCAACCAAGGAGGGCCTACAGCAGCACCTAGATCTGTTCCCAACCAAGGAGGGCCTACAGCAGCACCTAGATCTTCTGCACAGATTCTGTCAGACCTGGACCCAGAAAGCAAATCTCAGTAAGACAAAGAGCACACAAAAAACTATACCTACTGTACCTCGGCCTAAACATCAGCGCCACGGGTAACTTTCACTAAGCTGTGAACGATCTGAGAGACGATCTGAGAGACAAGGTAAGAAGGGCCTTCTATGCCATCAAAAGGAACATATAATTTGACATCCCAATTAGGAGCTGGCAAAAAATACTTGAATCAGTTATAGAACCCATTGCCATTTATGGTTGTGAGGTCTGGGGTCCGCTTACCAACCAAGAATTCACAAAACGTGACAAACATCAAATTGAGACTATGCATGCAGACTTCTGCAAAAACATCCTCTGTGTACAACGTAAAACACCAAATAATGCAGAGAAGAATTAGTCCGATACCCGCTAATTAACAAAAAGTTGTTAAATTCGGCAACCACCTAAAAGGAAGAGATTCCCAAACCTTCCATAACAAAGCCATCACCTACCGAGAGATGAACCTAGAGAAGAGTCCCCTAAGCAAGCTGGTCCTGGGGTTCTGTTCACAAACACAAACACACCCCACAGAGCCCCAGGACAGCAACTCTATTAGACCCAACCAAATCATGAGAAAACTAAAAGATAATTACTGGATACATTGGAAAGAATTTACCAAAAAACAGAGAACTGGAATCTGTCTCAGGCAAGCTCGTCATCCTCACCAAGGTCTTGACCCGACTGCAGTTCGATGCAGCGTTGTGAACAGAGTGTCCCATGGGGGCGGTGGGGTTATGGTATGGGCAGGCATAAGCTACGGAGAACAAGCACAATTATATTTTAATGATGGCAATTTTAATTCACAGAGATACCGGGATGAGATCCTGAGGCCCATTGTCGTGCCATTAATCTGCCGTCATCACCTCATGTTTCAGCACGGCCCCATGTCGCAAGGATCTATACACAATGTCCCAGTTCTTCCATGGCTTTCATACCAGACGTCACCCATTGAGCATGCTTGGGATGCTCTGGATGGACGTGTACAACAGAGTGTTCCAGTTCAAGCCATAATCCAACAACTTCGCACAGCCATTGAATAGGAGTCGGGACAACATTCCACAGGCCACAATCAACAGCCTGATCAACTCTATGCGAAGGAGATGTGTCGCACTGCATGAGGCAAAAGGTGGTCACACCAGACACTGACTGGTTTTCTGATCCACGCCCCTACCCTTTTTTTAGGGTATCTGTGACCAACAAATGCATATCTGTATTAACCAGTGATGTGAAATCCATAGATTAGGGCCTGATATGAACTCAGTAAAATCTTTGAAATTGTTGCATGTTGTGTTTACATTTTTGTGCATTCTACAACAAACCCCAAAATAAATTTGACAATAAATAGAATACCTGAATTCCTACTAAAATGCCTGAGCTCCATTATTTGTCCGTGCCAGTAAAATGTGCTATTATTCAGTCCATATCTGATGGATTTTTAAAATACGGTTTCACGAGCGCCCAGATGCTAGATTGATTAGCGGATTAAAACGAGTTGTCTGCACTGATTGGCCACACATGAGTCCTCTGCAGTGTGTGTGTGTGTGGGTGGGTGGGTGCGTGTGTGTGTCCATGTGTATTACCATCATCAAGATAAACACAATGAACTAACTGTTAATGTGTTATCTCTGTGGTTGTCTATCCTTCAATGGTCTGTGATGTGTGTCAGATGCAGCAAGTCACAGCTGCTCCTAAATACACTGGAACTACATGGAGCAGCTGCATAATCATTCTGCTGTTAGCACACTGACTAAACACACACGATGATTACAGGAGACAGTCACTGACTAAACACACACGATGATTACAGGAGACAGTCACTGACTAAACACACACGATGATTACAGGAGACAGTCACTGACTAAACACACACGATGATTACAGGAGACAGTCACTGACTAAACACACACGATGATTACAGGAGACAGTCACTGACTAAACACACACGATGATTACAGGAGACAGTCACTGACTAAACACACACGATGATTACAGGAGACAGTCACTGACTAAAACACACACGATGATTACAGGAGACAGTCACTGACTAAACACACACGATGATTACAGGAGACAGTCACTGACTAAAACACACACGATGATTACAGGAGACAGTCACTGACTAAACACACACGATGATTACAGGAGACAGTCACTGACTAAAACACACACGATGATTACAGGAGACAGTCACTGACTAAACACACACGATGATTACAAGAGACAGTCAAAATTGAGATCAGTCATACTTGAGTAAAAGATACTTTAACATAAAATGAGAAAATAAGTAAAAAAGTAAAAGTCACCCAGTAAAATACAACTTGAGTAAAATTCTAAAAGTATTTGGTTTTAAATATACTTAAGTATCAAAATTAAATGTAATTGCTAAAATGTATAAGTCTAAATAATTTCAAATTACTGGGTCCATTTTCTTGTTTTTTTAAATGGATAGCCAGGGGCACACTCCAACATTCAGATATAATTTACAAACGAAGCATCTGTGTTTAATGAGTCCGCCAGATCAGAGGCAGTAGGGATGACCAGGGATGTTCTCTTGATAAGTGTGACAATTGGACAATTTTCCTGTCCTGCTAAGCACAAAAAATATAACAAGTACTTTTGGATGTCAGGGAAAATGTATGGAGTAAAAAGTAAATATTTTTTTTTTAGGAATGTAATGAAGTAAAAGTAAGTACAGATACCCATTAAAACGACTTAAGTAGTACTTTTTACTTAAGTACTTTACACCACAGGGATGGAGTGAGCGTCTAAGAAGTCATGTGACAGAGTGGAGCCAGAGGTATCAGCCCCCCACGGCGTCTCATCTCTGTCTAATCTATTTCCCTTTATCTCTCTTACCCCCTGCTAGCCGCCACCGCACGCTAACTGCTAATCCACTCTTGGCCGGGTTGACGATACAGCGGCATCACACGGTGAAAACATCGGAAGCCACTCATTTTGAATGGAAGGAAAGCGAGAGAAGCAGAGTGGGCGGGGTACTGTTTGGTGAAGTGAGCATGGTTGAGGGAGCTGAACGGAGTGGGACTAAAGTTAGGGAAAGCTTAATTCTATGCAATTCCTCCGCGATATCGCGGCGCGAGTGACCAATCGAAGCTTACTATAGCTTCCACCCCCTACTGGATTGGCTTACAGCGGCTGTTGATATGTAGCACTACTTAGCATGCTTGCTAGCACCCACGTGAGGGCGAAGCTAATGTGGCGAGGAGAGTTACCGCTGTATAGTTAACCTCGGCCGTCACACCTGTTTAGCAGCTCCGCCAGCAGCCAGAGAAGATAACACATACTAACATCACTTCTAGCCCCTAAATGAACACCCAAACCAAATAACACATACTAACATCACTTCTAGCCCCTAAATGAACACCCAAACCAAATAACACATACTAACATCACTTCTAGCCCCTAAATGAACACCCAAACTCAAAAACACAAATGCACATGTATGAACACACAGAGAGCCAAGTGTCTATACATCATAAAAACACAGACAGATACAGTGCCTTGCGAAAGTATTCGGCCCCCTTGAACTTTGCAACCTTTTGCCACATTTCAGGCTTCAAACATAAAGATATAAAACTGTATTTTTTTGTGAAGAATCAACAACAAGTGGGACACAATCATGAAGTGGAACGACATTTATTGGATATTTCAAACTTTTTTAACAAATCAAAAACTGAACAATTGGGCGTGCAAAATTATTCAGCCCCCTTAAGTTAATACTTTGTAGCGCCACCTTTTGCTGCGATTACAGCTGTAAGTCGCTTGGGGTATGTCTCTATCAGTTTTGCACATCGAGAGACTGAATTTTTTTCCCATTCCTCCTTGCAAAACAGCTCGAGCTCAGTGAGGTTGGATGGAGAGCATTTGTGAACAGCAGTTTTCAGTTCTTTCCACAGATTCTCGATTGGATTCAGGTCTGGACTTTGACTTGGCCATTCTAACACCTGGATATGTTTATTTTTGAACCATTCCATTGTAGATTTTGCTTTATGTTTTGGATCATTGTCTTGTTGGAAGACAAATCTCTGTCCCAGTCTCAGGTCTTTTGCAGACTCCATCAGGTTTTCTTCCAGAATGGTCCTGTATTTGGCTCCATCCATCTTCCCATCAATTTTAACCATCTTCCCTGTCCCTGCTGAAGAAAAGCAGGCCCAAACCATGATGCTGCCACCACCATGTTTGACAGTGGGTATGGTGTGTTCAGGGTGATGAGCTGTGTTGCTTTTACGGCAAACATAACGTCTTGCATTGTTGCCAAAAAGTTCAATTTTGGTTTCATCTGACCAGAGCACCTTCTTCCACATGTTTGGTGTGTCTCCCAGGTGGCTTGTGGCAAACTTTAAACTACACTTTTTATGGATATCTTTAAGAAATGGCTTTCTTCTTGCCACTCTTCCATAATGGCCAGATTTGTGCAATATACGACTGATTGTTGTCCTATGGACAGAGTCTCCCACCTCAGCTGTAGATCTCTGCAGTTCATCCAGAGTGATCATGGGCCTCTTGGCTGCATCTCTGATCAGTCTTCTCCTTGTATGAGCTGAAAGTTTAGAGGGACGGCCAGGTCTTGGTAGATTTGCAGTGGTCTGATACTTCTTCCATTTCAATATAATCGCTTGCACAGTACTCCTTGGGATGTTTAAAGCTTGGGAAATCTTTTTGTATCCAAATCCGGCTTTAAACTTCTTCACAACAGTATCTCAGACCTGCCTGGTGTGTTCCTTGTTCTTCATGATGCTCTCTGCGCTTTTGACGGACCTCTGAGACTATCACAGTGCAGGTGCATTTATACAGAGACTTGATTACACACAGGTGGATTGTATTTATCATCATTAGTCATTTAGGTCAACATTGGATCATTCAGAGATCCTCACTGAACTTCTGGAGAGAGTTTGCTGCACTGAAAGTAAAGGGGCTGAATAATTTTGCACGCCCAATTTTTCAGTTTTTGATTTGTTAAAAAAGTTTGAAATATCCAATAAATGTCGTTCCACTTCATGATTGTGTCCCACTTGTTGTTGATTATTCACAAAAAAATACAGTTTTATATCTTTATGTTTGAAGCCTGAAATGTGGCAAAAGGTCGCAAAGTTCAAGGGGGCCGAATACTTTCGCAAGGCACTGTAAATAAAAGACACAGAGACATCTCAGAGTCACTACAGAAACATAGACACACACACACACATACATACATACACACACACACACACAGTGTGTGTTTTCCGTCTGGTGTGTGTGACCGCCGCCGGTGGCTCCAACCCTTGCAGAGATTTGTTTGGGTTTAAACTTCCAGGAGCTGAACAGAGATCCCCTTCTCTGATACCGAACACACACACAAACCGGAGGGATTTATTTAAGTTTCCCATAGTGGAGAAGGACAGGGGTCCAAGTCTGAGACTCAGAGTGGGGGTCCATGACCTTTGACCTCTTAATGACATGACAATAAGCTGGTGTCCACACACACACACTACAAGAAATCCCATTAGCTAGAGCAGACACTCTCTGTTAATAATACTGTAGTCCTTAACAAAAGGTAGAGAGAAATGGTCCCACTTTATAGAAAATGGCCAAAAACCCACAGCAGACACACTGGGATAGTCCTATAGTAGACACACTGGGATAGTTCCACAGTAGTCACACTGGGATAGTTCCACAGTAGACACACTGGGATAGTCCCACAGTAGACACACTGGGATAGTCCCACAGTAGACACACTGGGATAGTCCCAGAGTAGTCACACTGGGATAGTCCCAGAGTAGTCACACTGGGATAGTCCCACAGTAGACACACTGGGATAGTCCCACAGTAGACACACTGGGATAGTCCCACAGTAGACACACTGGGATAGTCCTACAGTAGTCAGGGAAAGCCAGGACTGACATGATGAAGTTCTTCTCAAATAAATGTGTGTAGTAGTTATATATATTTCTAAATGATAGATGTGTCATTCTGTTTTGTCTGACTACAATACCAACCCTCTATAATATCTCCCACACTTGAACCTCACAATACCAACCCGCTATAATATCTACCCCACTTGAACCTAACAATACCAACCCTCTATAATATCTACCCCACTTGTACCTAACAATACCAACCCTCTATAATATCTACCCCACTTGAACCTCACAATACCAACCCTCTATAATATCTACCCCACTTGAACCTCACAATACCAACCCTCTTTAATATCTACCCCACTTGAACCTAACAATACCAACCCTCTATAATATCTACCCCACTTGTACCTAACAATACCAACCCTCTATATCTACCCCACTTGAACCTCACAATACCAACCCTCTATAATATCTACCCCACTTGAACCTCACAATACCAACCCTCTATAATATCTACCCCACTTGAACCTCACAATACCAACCCTCTATAATATTTACCCCACTTGAACCTAACAATACCAACCCTCTATAATATCTACCCCACTTGAACCTAACAATACCAACCCTCTATAATATCTACCCCACTTGAACCTCACAATACCAACCCTCTATAATATCTACCCCACTTGAACCTCACAATACCAACCCTCTATAATATCTACCCCACTTGAACCTCACAATACCAACCCTCTATAATATCTACCCCACTTGAACCTCACAATTCCAACCCTCTATAATATCTACCCCACTTGAACCTCACAATACCAACCCTCTATAATATCTACCCCACTTGAACCTCACAATACCAACCCTCTATAATATCTACCCCACTTGAACCTAACAATACCAACCCTCTATAATATCTACCCCACTTGAACCTCACAATACCAACCCTCTATAATATCTACCCCACTTGAACCTAACAATACCAACCCTCTATAATATCTACCCCACTTGAACCCCACAATAAGGTTCAGTTTAGGTCCCATTTCAAATCAAACCAGCCTTTTGTTGTCAGCACTGCTTTGTTCAAAGTTGGAAGCATATTGCTGGCTGGTATGGACAATGTTGTCCCCCCTCCCTCCATCCCACCCCTCCACCCCTCCCCACTCAAATAACGGTTCCCGAGAGCCCAAGGCGTTAGCCATTTTTCACCGTTGCCTTGACAATACCCCAGGGAGTGGGGAGGAATATTGTTTGACTGGTGGAGTTACCATGATGAATCACCCTCTTATTGCCCCGGGACCCCACGGGAATACACACTGTGTGTGTGTGTGTGTGTGTGTGTGTGTGTGAGAGAGAGAGAGGAGAGAGAGTTAGTGTGTGTTCCCAATCTACCTCCCTGACACACAGATCACTTTACACTTGACATGCTAATTATCAGACAAGAGGTTTAACACACCCCACCCTGTAATGACCTACTACTACTACTACTACTACTACTACTAGACTATTCACAACGCTTCTCACAACAAGACTGCTGATCTAGGATCAGTTTGGCTTTTCAGGTCATAATGAATAAGAGTTGAAACCTGATCCTTGATCAGCACTGCTAGATGAACCCTGGTTCAGTTCTGTTGGAGATTGAACCAACTCTATCAGACAACGACATGACTATGGCTGTCGTGGATGTACTGAGCTACTGTATTAGGGGATATCTTGTAGCTGGATCACCAACCCCCTTAGAGACCACAGTGACACCGGCACATTGTCGAACCTCCTCTGACTGTAGTCTAGTGGGTCAGCTCTTCATGCATGGCTTGACGAGGACAGGTAGAAGTGTTTGTATCTGACACAGGTCAGCTACTGTATCACTGAACAACACATCAGTGTTTCTGAATCCTGGTCCCGGGTACACAACGGGGGGCAGATCGTTTTGGTTTTCCACTAGCACTACACATCTGATTCCACGAATCAACTCATCATCAAACCTTTGATTCGTGGAATCAGGTGTGTAGTGCCTCTAGCGGAAAAACTCAAACGCGACCCCCGGGATGAAGAACCTCTGGAATACAGTCATCATACTATGACATCATCATTGCTGTGATTCCTCTACAGAGAGAGGAATAGGGCACTGTGTCTAGAATACCCACTCAGAGGCTTCACTGACCCACAGACACACACTGCCCCCTGGGACCATTAATAATTCACACACATGCACTCCAGACCTGAGACAGACAGTACATGATGTTAAGCCTCCCCAAGATCCCAACCCTCACACACACCAAGAGGGACACAAACAAACACACAGAAGGAGGGGGAGAGAGTGAGTGAGAGTGACACAGAGAGAGAGTGTGAGTGAGAGAGAGAGAGGAATGAGCCTGTTAATGCCCCATCGTGGCTAAGAAAGTACTGACTGTGTGTTCAGCTAGTGTGATTGGTGGGCATTGAGTAAGTGCACTAGGGCAGTGGTTCTCCAACCTCTCCTCACGGACCCTCAGACGTTTCACCCTTCTGTTGTAGCCCTGAACTATCTCACCTGATTTACCTAGTCGACGGTCTGATGATTAGTTGAATCAGCGGTGCTAGCTCTGGAATAGATTTTAAAAAACAAGGAACGACTTCGGGTCCCTGAGGAGAGGTTGGCGAACCCCTGCACAAGGGGTTGACTAACTGCACAGTACATGGGGAGTCTCTAGCTGGATATTACTGGTGTTGTAGACTATAGTAGAGAGTCTCTAGTTGGATATTACTGGTGTAGTAGACTATAGTAGAGAGAGTCTCTAGCTGGATATTACTGGTGTAGTAGACTATAGTAGAGAGTCTCTAGCTGGATATTACTGGTGTTGTAGACTATAGTAGAGAGAGTCTCTAGCTGGATATTACTGGTGTTGTAGACTATAGTAGAGAGTCTCTAGCTGGATATTACTGGTGTTGTAGACTATAGTAGCGAGAGTCTCTAGCTGGATATTATGGGTGTTGTAGACTATAGTAGAGAGTCTCTAGCTGGATATTACTGGTGTTGTAGACTATAGTAGAGAGTCTCTAGCTGGATATTACTGGTGTTGTAGACTATAGTAGAGAGAGTCTCTAGCTGGATATTACTGGTGTAGTAGACTATAGTAGCGAGAGTCTCTAGCTGGATATTATGGGTGTTGTAGACTATAGTAGAGAGAGTCTCTAGTTGGATATTACTGGTGTAGTAGACTATAGTAGCGAGAGTCTCTAGCTGGATATTATGGGTGTTGTAGACTATAGTAGAGAGAGTCTCTAGTTGGATATTACTGGTGTAGTAGACTATAGTAGCGAGAGTCTCTAGCTGGATATTATGGGTGTTGTAGACTATAGTAGAGAGTCTCTAGCTGGATATTACTGGTGTTGTAGACTATAGTAGAGAGTCTCTAGCTGGATATTACTGGTGTTGTAGACTATAGTAGAGAGAGTCTCTAGCTGGATATTACTGGTGTTGTAGACTATAGTAGAGAGTCTCTAGCTGGATATTACTGTTGTTGTAGACTATAGTAGAGAGTCTCTAGCTGGATATTACTGGTGTTGTAGACTATAGTAGAGAGAGTCTCTAGCTGGATATTACTGGTGTTGTAGACTATAGTAGCGAGAGTCTCTAGCTGGATATTATGGGTGTTGTAGACTATAGTAGAGAGTCTCTAGCTGGATATTACTGGTGTTGTAGACTATAGTAGAGAGTCTCTAGCTGGATATTACTGGTGTTGTAGACTATAGTAGAGAGAGTCTCTAGCTGGATATTACTGGCGTTGTAGACTATAGTAGAGAGTCTCTAGCTGGATATTACTGGTGTTGTAGACTATAGTTGTCACGCCCTGGTCTAAGTATTTTGTGTTTTCTTTATTATTTTGGTCAGGCCAGGGTGTGACATGGGTTAATTATGTGGTGTGTTTTGTCTTGGGGTTTTTGTAGGTATTGGGATTGTGGTATAGTGGGGTTGTCTAGAAAAGTCTATGGTTGACTGGAGTGGTTCTCAATCAGAGGCACGTGTTTATCGTTGTCTCTGATTGGGAACCATATTTAGGCAGCCATATTCTTTGAGTGTTTCGTGGGTGATTGTTCCTGTCTCTGTGTTTGTTTGCACCAGATAAGGCTGTTTAGGTTTTCACGTTACGTTTATTGTTTTGTATAGTTCGTGTTTATCTTTTATTAAACATGAATCGAAATAACCACGCTGCATTTTGGTCCGCCTCTCCTTCACCGGAAGAAAACCTTCCAGAATCACCCACCACAACAGGACCAAGCGGCGTGGTGACAGGCAGCGGCAGCAGGAGCTACGAAGTCTGGAGTACACGACTTGGGAGGAAATAGACAGGTGGGCAGTCGACCCAGGGAGAGTGCCGGAGCCCGCCTGGGATTCGCTGGAGCAGTGCGAGGAGAGTTATAGGAGAATGGAGTTGGAGAGACGAGCACGGCGGCGCGGATGGAAGCCCAAGAGTCAGTCCCAAAAATGTATTGGGGGGAGGCACAGGGAGAGTGTGGCAGAGTCAGGAGTCAGACCTGAGCCAACTCCTCCTGTTTATAGTAAGGAGCCAAGGAGGAAACCAGAACCAGACCCGGTGTTGGAGGTGAGCGAAGCAGAGACTGTGAAGGAGTTAATGGGGAAATTGGAAGAGAGAGTTATGAGGGAGTTGCTGTGTTGGTGCATGAGGCACGGAATTCGCCCGACGGAGCGTGTCGGGGATTTGATGGCACCTGGGTCAGCTCTCCATACTCGTCCTGAGGTGCGTGCTAGTCGGCTGGTGAAGATGGTGCCAGCCTCACGCACCAGGCAACCTGTGCACCTCCCTAGACTTGCACGTCCTGTGCCAGCTCAGCGCTACAGCAGTGCTAACCGTGGCGGGCGTGGTACTGGTCAGGCACCGTGTTATGCGGTGGAACGCACGGTGTCCCCAGTACGCGTGCTTAGCCCGGTACGCTACATCTCAGCTCCTCATATCTGCCGGGCTAGGGTGAAGATCCAGCCAGGGCGGTTGGTGCCAGCCCTGCTCTCAAGATCTCCAGTACGCCTTCACGGTCCGGTCCATCCAGTGCCACCTCCACACACCAGCCCTCCGGTGGCAGCTCCCCGCGCCAGGCTTCCTGTACGTGTCCTCGGCCCAGTACCACCACCACGCATCAGGCCTACAGTGCGACTCGCCTGTCCAGCGCTGTCAGAGCCTTCCTCCTCTCCAGGGCTGCCGGAGTCTCCCGCCTGTTCAGCGCTGCCGGAGTCTCCCGCCTGTTCAGCGCAGCCTGAACTGCCAGTCTGCAAGGAGCAGCCAGAGCTGCCAGTCTGCAAGGAGCAGCCAGAGCTACCAGTCTGCAAGGAGCAGCCAGAGCTGCCAGTCTGCAAGGAGCTGCCAGTCTGCATGGAGCAGCCAGAGCCGCCAGTCAGCATGGAGCAGCCAGAGCCGCCAGTCAACATGGAGCAGCCAGAGCCGCCAGTCAGCATGGAGCAGCCAGAGCCGCCAGTCAGCATGGAGCAGCCAGAGCCGCCAGTCAGCATGGAGCAGCCAGAGCCGCCAGTCAGCATGGAGCAGCCAGAGCCGCCAGTCAGCATGGAGCAGCCAGAGCCGCCAGTCAGCATGGAGCAGCCAGAGCCGCCAGTCAGCATGGAGCAGCCAGAGCCGCCAGTCAGCATGGAGCAGCCAGAGCCGCCAGTCAGCATGGAGCAGCCAGAGCCGCCAGTCAGCATGGAGCAGCCAGAGCCGCCAGTCTGCCAGGATCCGCCAGTCAGCCAGGATCTGCCATAACCACCAGCTAGCCAGGATCTGCCAGAGCCATCTACCTTCCTGAGCTTCCTCTCAGTCCCAAGCTTCCTCTCAGTCCCGAGCTACCCCTCAGTCCCGAGCTACCCCTCAGTCCCGAGCTGCCCCTCAGTCCCGAGCTGCCCCTCAGTCCCGAGCTGCCCCTCAGTCCCGAGCTGCCCCTCAGTCCCGAGCTGCCCCTCAGTCCCGAGCTGCCCCTCATTCCGGAGGTGCCCCTCAGTCCAGTGGGGCCCTTGGTTAGGGTTACTAGGCCAAGGTTGGCTGCGAGGGTCGCATATCTAAGGACGCATATTAAGTGGACTAAGACTTTGTTGGAGTGGGGTCCACGTCCCGCGACCGGAGCCGCCACTGTGGACAGACGCCCACCCGGACCCTCCCCTATGGGTTTATGTGTGCGGCCGGGAGTCCGCACCTTGGGGGGAGGGGGTTCTGTCACGCCCTGGTCTAAGTATTTTGTGTTTTCTTTATTATTTTGGTCAGGCCAGGCTGTGACATGGGTTAATTATTAATTATTAGGTATTGGGATTGTGGTATAGTGGGGTTGTCTAGAAAAGTCTATGGTTGCCTGGGATGGTTCTCAATCAGAGGCAGGTGTTTATCGTTGTCTCTGATTGGCAACCATATTTAGGCAGCCATATTCTTTGAGTGTTTCGTGGGTGATTGTTCCTGTCTCTGTGTTTGTTTGTACCAGATAAGGCTGTTTAGGTTTTCACGGTTTGTATAGTTCGTGTTTATCTTTTATTAAACATGTATCTAAATAACCACGCTGCATTTTGGTCCGCCTCTCCTTCACCGGAAGAAAACCGTAACAATAGTGGAGAGAGTCTCTAGTTGGATATTACTGGTGTTGTAGACTATAGAGGGAGTCTGGTCAAAAGTAGTGCACTAAATAGGGAATAGGGTGCAATTTGGGATGCATCCTATATAAGGGACAAGGGGTCAAGTGGAAAGGCACTGGTATTGTTACAACCCTGAGCTGAATGTGTTTGAAGTTAACCAGACTGGCATACACCATGGTGACATGGTATGCCACACAGGAACCCACACACACACAGGCAATAAGTCACATTGATAGTTTGTTACACACACTACAACACGCTCATAAACAGGGGAACACACACACCCCGCCAGTACTCACAGTCTCTCTGTGCTCCTGGGGATATTCTTGGGGATGTTCCGGACCCCCAGGCCGTGGCAGTCCACCGTGGCTCCCACACAGGTACACAGAGAAGGGCATGCCTCCACCCCGCCAGCCCCCAGCAGGCACCCCCACAGCAGCAGCCACAGCCCAGCCCGGGCCACCCCAACGTGGTCTAGCCTGGCTCCACAGCCCCCTGACCCGGCTCCAGCCATGGATCTCCTTGGCATGGCCATCCTCTCCTCCAACCCCAAAGCACCAGCAACCAGAGACAAGGCTCCTCTACCTCAACCCCACTCAGGGCTCCAGAGACCTGGGTTACTGCGGCTAGCAAGATCCCCTGACCAGAGACCAAGTGGAGGGTTGAAAATGGTCCAAATGTTCCTAATAGAAAAGGGAAGATCAGAAAACCACCTTCTGGAAACAGAGAGGTGAAGTAGTCAGTCCTCAGATGACCGGTCACTGATACTTCATCCCAGCCTGGCTTTAAAACCAGACGTTCTCTTTATTATCTGGTTTAGACCTCTGTCCAAAAAGCTTTCCTTCTTTCTATCTCCCTCTCGTGCTTTCGTCTTCTTGGTTGTGCTCCCTCTCTCTCTCTCTCCTCTCTGCTGTACAGTGCTCCTCTTCCCTTCAGCTTTCATTGACTCATTGTGCTCTCTGCCTGTAGAAGAGGGAACAGTGAACGACCAAAAAAAAAGGACTCTCACCCTCCCTCTCAGCAATCATCCATCAAAAGGTTCTACAAATAATAGCTGAGAGACTCCTCCCACACAACACCCCCCCAAGCCACACACACACACAGGCACACACCTCCCAGAACCCTGTGTGAACTCACATCCATTCTCTCTCTCTCCTGGCAGCAGCAGTAGTAGTGAGAGCCACTTCCAGTGACAGTAGCCTCTCTCCCTTCCTGTGCTGCCCGCTTTTGGTCTCCTCCCCTGGGGGGGAACACAGCGCGAGGCTGCATGGGCCTGGATGTAAAGGGGGGAATACCCTACTCTCTCAATTATCTCTATTTTCCCTCTACCATGGAATGGTGGCTTCGATAAACGTTTCATGTAGTTAACTGTATAAATGATTTGTATTACTGTATTTAGTTACTGTATTGCAGGATTGGAAAGTGGTCGGCTTCTTTTGACTGGCACCAATGGATGTTCCCTGCTGGACAAAGAGCCTGCTTTTAATTTAGAATAATGATCATGAGTCTGTGAAATTCAAATTAGGGGACAGGTTTTTCATTTAGTGTGTATATAACTACCAGATACCAAACCCTCTAGAATTCAAAATTACATATATGATTCTGTCTTTTTCTCTAGCATGGAATTCTCTATTATGTTAGTCCCTCCCATGGTCTGTAGTCTGTTTGATTTCACAAGGCTACTCTCCTCTCACACGCATAAACAAACACAGTAAACTTTATCGAATACAAACTGGCCACGGGGAAAACGCGCCACAGCGGCTCTATTGTGCATGATGAATAGAATGAGTCACTGCACCCAGACCGACAACAAAGAGAGAACCTCGATGTTTACATGCGCGGGAAGGACCCCCGTTTGAGCTCCTAATACAAAATTAGGTTTCTGAGTGCGCGGGGACGCCGGTGGGTCGCTTTTCATTTCATCAGAGGCGCGTCTGAATTGATCGCGCGCTGGAAGGGGAGCAGATGCGACGCCCAAGGGGCGTAAGGTAGAGCGCGCAGAGAGCCTTGATGTGCGCTAGGTTCAATCTTACTGCGTTTCCGCTTCGCTCGGCAGAGTTAACGGTGAATCGAAGAGACAGGTTGGAATTAAGAAAAAACCGCTCAATTTCTACAATTACGAAAACAGCAATATCAATGGCACCGCGCGCCTGCGGTAGTCAAATACGCGTGGGGCGTCTGCGGAAAAATCATCAGGACTATGAATATCACAGCCAATGTTTACATTATAGACCGTTATGAGATAATTACATACATAGGGAGGTGGTTCCCTGGAATATCAATTGCTTCTGATATTAACCTACCCCAAACAAGAACAGGATAGGCCTATACTACAAAATATCAAGAATATAGGCTAAAGCTGCTATAAATTACTCCTTCAATTGCATGTGCTTTTTAAACAGACAAGGCAATGGAAACTTGACTTCCGTGACAGCTGGGCAGGTGAAATCATACTTCATATTCTTTCAAAAACGGCCTATTTAAGAGTAGACTGCATTTAAACTGCATACATAACACACTCAATAAGTATGTAGTGGTCTATAGCAGGGTTTCCCAAACTCGGTCCTGGGCCCCCCCTGGGTACACGTTTTGGTCTATGCCTTAGCACCACACAGCGTCCTTAGTCAATGACTCGGGATGCCACCTAGTGGATGTTTAAGAAAGGTGCAGCAGTGTATGTAACATTTTATGTTCTGCAGTGAGACTTTCCACATGTAGAAAAATAGTTTTAATCCATAGCACCAGTAGTAAATCAATGCATCTATTTGACAGGGTAATAAAAACAAACATCTTATTTTACACAACAAAAACACAACAGGTGAAGGTAGGCTAAAATGTCCTTACATTAAAAGGCACTGACTGGTAACAGGTTTATATGAACAGAGGAAGATGCATGGTAGGAAATCTATGCAGCAATGTGAGATTACAGTATACTATGTTTATTTTAGTAGACATTAATGTAACTCCATGTCTACATCTCAAATTGCACCCTATGTAGTGCACTACTTCTGACCAGGGCACAGAGCTCTGCTCCAAAGTAGTGCACTATATAGGGAAGAGGGCCCTGGTCTAAAGTAGTGCACTATATAGGGAAGAGGGCCCTGGTCTAAAGTAGTGCACTATATAGGGAATAGGGCCCAGTTCTAAAGTAGTGCACTATATAGGGAAGAGGGCCCTGTTCTAAAGTAGTGCACTATATAGTGAATAGGGTGCCATTTGGGACACAAACAACAGGGCAGAATGAAATTGAACAAAAATAAACAAGTAGTACTGTACAGTTGATAAGTCAACATTTAAAACTATGGTCAACATTGGCTGACAAAACCAAAGACTTTCAACATACACACGTTAACACAAAAATAATAAGGGAGATTAAAAGATAATGTCCACATGTTGTATCATGTAATCTAGAACTGACTCACATCATAAAGATGATCGCACATTAGTAAAACGGTTTCCAGCAAGACTCAGGGTGTATCAACCACGCCAGATGACCCTTCAGCTTTTCAAAATGACACGTAAAAAATGTGTTGGGCCTTGATGGTCTGAAAACCTTCAGGTAACAGAGAGAAAAGCGGGGACAAAATAACATGTAAAATAGGTAGGCTACTTGACCAGCACAGATAAAATAACAAGAGTAAAAAAAACAAAGCCATCTTGATAACCTCAGCAGCAAGCTTCTAGTGTCTTTCATTTCATGTGTAGAAAAAACACACTCATCTCTTTAAAACTTACCACAAACCCATAAACCCATTATCACACATTCCCCATTAACACTTCCTCTAAAAACAGTCCCATTAAAACCAACGTCATGTCATGTTCATTAGGGTACACTACAAAATCTTTTCCAAACGTTCTGCAACGGAAAGTGAAAATAAGGGTTCCTTATTGGACAAAGTCCAGGTAGTCCCTCCCAGTTTGAATCCGTCCTGTTCTATTTGGTGCCTAATGAACATGACCCAGAACAAAATGTCCCAATTCACGCTCAATAAAGAAGACTTGTATCAGACTGGGCAACACTGAAGGTACTGTAAGAGAATCCCCTATCGACACAGTCACTATAAATTTCCCTCTTCAACAAAGCAAAAACCATCTCAGACTTCCAGAAAACCTTTCAACAACGTTAGCGTCCCAACCAATATCCACCCAAAACCCATTCCAGTTAAAAAAAATACAGTTATAATCACATCATTGTACTATCAAACCTCAAAAGGCCAAACCAGGCAGGTGAAATATGACATTGTACACATTGAGGAGTTCAAACAGTTAATACACAAATCTCAGACAATAAAAATAAATAGTCGTCCCAAAATGAAGCCCTACATCTCTCCCAAACACGAATACCGTTACAGAAAGGTTGGTTTGTTCAGCTCGTATTTGTTCATCATCATCCAATATGTATCGACCTGTATTTGTATGATATAGATTCAAGAAAACCCTGAGCCAGTGTTTCTCCAACACCACCACATGCACTACTATAAAGTGGAGAGCACTACTTTTGGCCAATAGTGCACTATATAGGGAACGGGGGCTTCATTTGAGCTAACAGACAGTATCAGTAAACCCAATGGCCTTGAGACACCATAAGAGCTGTGGGGTATTCCAGAAAGCAGGGTTAATACATCAGCCAGCTAACTTTGATTAACAGCCTTTGCCTCATATCTCCGGATTTCCTGGTTGATTAAAATTATCTACATTTGTATAATAGTTGTTTCTGTTGTTGTTGCTGTTGAGTCATTTCAAACCATTTCAAGCAATTTGGGTCAGTTTGCTGGCTAACTCATCGATCAAGCTTTTTGGAACAGGCTCCAAACGAATGTGACTGGTGCTAATCAGCATTTTGTAGGAGGATATAATCATGCCATCAGTGTGCTGTGTGTGTAGGGCAACCATTTGGGATTTAAAATATTAGTACAATTAGAACCACATTTTCAGATGAGTAGTACAAACACCAGATTCAGAAAACACAAACAAGATACTTACATATAGTACAATATAGGCTCAGCTAGCGGTCAACGGTAAAAGTATCTATGTAGGCTCAGCTAGCGGTCAACGGTAAAAGTATCTATGTAGGCTCAGCTAGTGGTCAACATTAAAAGTATCTATGTAGGCTCAGCTAGCTAGTGGTCAACTGTAAAAGTATCTATGTAGGCTCAGCTAGCGGTCAACTGTAAAAGTATCTATGTAGGCTCAGCTAGCGGTCAACTGTAAAAGTATCTATGTAGGCTCAGCTAGCGGTCAACTGTAAAAGTATCTATGTAGGCTCAGCTAGTGGTCAACTGTAAAAGTATCTATGTAGGCTCAGCTAGCTAGCGGTCAACGGTAAAAGTATCTATGTAGGCTCAGCTAGTGGTCAACTATAAAAGTATCTATGTAGGCTCAGCTAGCTAGCGGTCAACTATAAAAGTATCTATGTAGGCTCAGCTAGCTAGCTGTCAACTGTAAAAGTATCTATGTAGGCTCAGCTAGTGGTCAACTATAAAAGTATCTATGTAGGCTCAGCTAGCTAGCGGTCAACTGTAACAGTATCTATGTAGGCTCAGCTAGCTAGCAGTCAACGGTAAAAGTATCTATGTAGGCTCAGCTAGTGGTCAACTATAAAAGTATCTATGTAGGCTCAGCTAGCTAGCGGTCAACTATAAAAGTATCTATGTAGGCTCAGCTAGCTAGCGGTCAACTGTAAAATTATCTATGTAGGCTCAGCTAGTAGTCAACTGTAAAAGTATCTATGTAGGCTCAGCTAGCTAGCGGTCAACGGTAAAAGTATCTATGTAGGCTCAGCTAGCTAGCTGTCAACTGTAAAAGTATCTATGTAGGCTCAGCTAGTGGTCAACTATAAAAGTATCTATGTAGGCTCAGCTAGCTAGCGGTCAACTGTAACAGTATCTATGTAGGCTCAGCTAGCTAGCGGTCAACGGTAAAAGTATCTATGTAGGCTCAGCTAGTGGTCAACTATAAAAGTATCTATGTAGGCTCAGCTAGCTAGCGGTCAACTATAAAAGTATCTATGTAGGCTCAGCTAGCTAGCGGTCAACTGTAAAATTATCTATGTAGGCTCAGCTAGTAGTCAACTGTAAAAGTATCTATGTAGGCTCAGCTAGCTAGCGGTCAACGGTAAAAGTATCTATGTAGGCTCAGCTAGTGGTCAACTGTAAAAGTATCTATGTAGGCTCAGCTAGCGGTCAACTGTAAAAGTATCTATGTAGGCTCAGCTAGTGGTCAACTGTAAAAGTATCTATGTAGGCTCAGCTAGCTAGCGGTCAACGGTAAAAGTATCTATGTAGGCTCAGCTAGTGGTCAACTATAAAAGTATCTATGTAGGCTCAGCTAGCTAGCGGTCAACTGTAACAGTATCTATGTAGGCTCAGCTAGCTAGCGGTCAACGGTAAAAGTATCTATGTAGGCTCAGCTAGTGGTCAACTATAAAAGTATCTATGTAGGCTCAGCTAGCTAGCGGTCAACTATAAAAGTATCTATGTAGGCTCAGCTAGCTAGCGGTCAACTGTAAAAGTATCTATGTAGGCTCAGCTAGTGGTCAACTATAAAAGTATCTATGTAGGCTCAGCTAGCTAGCGGTCAACTGTAACAGTATCTATGTAGGCTCAGCTAGCTAGCGGTCAACGGTAAAAGTATCTATGTAGGCTCAGCTAGTGGTCAACTATAAAAGTATCTATGTAGGCTCAGCTAGCTAGCGGTCAACTATAAAAGTATCTATGTAGGCTCAGCTAGCTAGCGGTCAACTGTAAAATTATCTATGTAGGCTCAGCTAGTAGTCAACTGTAAAAGTATCTATGTAGGCTCAGCTAGCTAGCGGTCAACGGTAAAAGTATCTATGTAGGCTCAGCTAGTGGTCAACTATAAAAGTATCTATGTAGGCTCAGCTAGTGGTCAACTATAAAAGTATCTATGTAGGCTCAGCTAGCGGTCAACTGTAAAAGTATCTATGTAGGCTCAGCTAGTGGTCAAATGTAAAAGTATCTATGTAGGCTCAGCTAGTGGTCAACTATAAAAGTATCTATGTAGGCTCAGCTAGTGGTCAAATGTAAAAGTGTCTAACAAAACTGTTTCAAGTTATGAGTGGCACTCAGACCCCAAACAGACCAAAGAAAGCTCCCTTCTGTCCCTGCCTCCACACTTAACAGAGTTGGTCTTGTACTTTCCTGGGTTACGTCCCAATAATCTCTCCCCCTGAAGTGTGCACTCATTCACTACTCCACACACAATGTAAAAGTCTTGGATTGTGTAGGCATGGGCTAGAAGGAGTTTCCATATTAGGTATTCCAGTCATTTCCTTTCAAACACATTAAGGGAAGTGAACAAGTGCACACTTCAGGAGAAAGAAGAGATTATTGGGATGCACCCCATGTCTGGCTGGGGACTAATGTTGTATTCGTCACAGATTTAGAAAGTTACAATATAGTTTACTTGATAAAAGAAGAAAAAAAGGACCAAACAAAAGTCAAGTCCAGTGTTGCTAGTACCAATCCTCTACATGGACGTTTCTAGGGAGGGAGAGAAACACATTCTGGAGATGGATGGAGAGTCCTGGAGGGAGGGAGACGGAGAGATCAAGGAAAAAAAAGAGAAAGGAGAAGAATGAGACAAAACAGACAAAGTTCACAAGATGTGGCTGTATTGTAATGTTGAATGAAGACATTGAAGTGTATCAGGAAAGACATACAACATACGCAAAAACACATGTAAATGTCTATAGAAAAAGTGGGATTTGCCATGTTATCAATCCAAAAGCAACATACCTTTGACAGTTTGAGTCCCCTCTCTCTATTGAGGGCCATGCTGTCAGAGGCCTTGACCCCGACTGGGGTACTATTATTCACTGTCACCGGACTGTTCACCTGGAGACGCACACACACCCCACACACACCCCACACACACCCCCCACACACCCCCCACACACACACCCCACACACACATAACTATGAACATCTAGAAAAAACAAGGAAGCTGTGGACAAGGGAGTGTGTTTGTGTGGTCAATGTCGCTCACCGACTGCAAGACGACGTTCTCCTTTCCCAGCCGTCCCATCGCCGCAGCAACCATCTCCGGGGAGATCTGTCTACCCCGCCTCTCCAACGCCTGTTGGTCCCCCTTATGTCTCCTCTGTTTTCATTGGTTCATTTGATCAGGAGGGTAGGATAGTTGACAGAACAGTTATTTAACCTTCACTTTACCAGGAAATATATTTTTTTGATCATGTCATAGATAACTTTTTAATCTATAGAACGTAGAAATGCCCGTTTTCACTGGTGGTGCTTGGCATAATGAATAGGAGGTTGAAAAGGAATTGTCCTTAAAGATCCTCATATACACTGGTATGGTGCTTGGCATAATGAATAGGAGGTTGAAAAGGAATTGTCCTTAAAGATCCTCATATACACTGGTATGGTGCTTGGCATAATGAATAGGAGGTTGAAAAGGAATTGTCCTTAAAGATCCTCATATACACTGGTATGGTGCTTGGCATAATGAATAGGAGGTTGAAAAGGGGAGGAATCGTCCTTAAAGATCCTCATATACACTGGTATGGTGCTTGGCATAATGAATAGGAGGTTGAAAAGGAATTATCCTTAAAGATCCTCATATACACTGGTATGGTGCTTGGCATAATGAATAGGAGGTTGAAAAGGAATTATCCTTAAAGATCCTCATACACTGGTATGGTGCTTGGCATAATGAATAGGAGGTTGAAAAGGAATTGTCCTTAAAGATCCTCATATACACTGGTATGGTGCTTGGCATAATGAATAGGAGGTTGAAAAGGGGAGGAATTGTCCTTAAAGATCCTCATATACACTGGTATGGTGCTTGGCATAATGAATAGGAGGTTGAAAAGGGGAGGATTTGTCCTTAAAGATCCTCATATACACTGGTATGGTGCTTGGCATAATGAATAGGAGGTTGAAAAGGGGAGGATTTGTCCTTAAAGATCCTCATATACACTGGTATGGTGATTGACATAATGAATATGAGGTTGAAAAGGAATTGTCCTTAAAGATCCTCATATACACTGGTATGGTGCTTGGCATAATGAATAGGAGGTTGAAAAGGGGAGGAATTATCCTTAAAGATCCTCATATACACTGGTATGGTGCTTGGCATAATGAATAGGAGGTTGAAAAGGGGAGGAATTATCCTTAAAGATCCTCATATACACTGGTATGGTGCTTGGCATAATGAATAGGAGGTTGAAAAGGAATTGTCCTTAAAGATCCTCATATACACTGGTATGGTGCTTGGCATAATGAATAGGAGGTTGAAAAGGGGAGGAATTATCCTTAAAGATCCTCATATACACTGGTATGGTGCTTGGCATAATGAATAGGAGGTTGAAAAGGGGAGGAATTGTCCTTAAAGATCCTCATATACACTGGTATGGTGCTTGGCATAATGAATAGGAGGTTGAAAAGGAATTGTCCTTAAAGATCCTCATATACACTGGTATGGTGCTTGGCATAATGAATAGGAGGTTGAAAAGGAATTGTCCTTAAAGATCCTCATATACACTGGTATGGTGCTTGGCATAATGAATAGGAGGTTGAAAAGGAATTGTCCTTAAAGATCCTCATACACTGGTATGGTGCTTGGCATAATGAATAGGAGGTTGAAAAGGGGAGGATTTGTCCTTAAAGATCCTCATATACACTGGTATGGTGCTTGGCATAATGAATAGGAGGTTGAAAAGGGGAGGAATTGTCCTTAACGATCCTCATATACACTGGTATGGTGCTTGGCATAATGAATAGGAGGTTGAAAAGGGGAGGAATTGTCCTTAAAGATCCTCATATACACTGGTATGGTGCTTGGCATAATGAATAGGAGGTTGAAAAGGAATTGTCCTTAAAGATCCTCATATACACTGGTATGGTGCTTGGCATAATGAATAGGAGGTTGAAAAGGAATTGTCCTTAAAGATCCTCATATACACTGGTATGGTGCTTGGCATAATGAATAGGAGGTTGAAAAGGAATTGTCCTTAAAGATCCTCATACACTGGTATGGTGCTTGGCATAATGAATAGGAGGTTGAAAAGGGGAGGATTTGTCCTTAAAGATCCTCATATACACTGGTATGGTGCTTGGCATAATGAATAGGAGGTTGAAAAGGGGAGGAATTGTCCTTAACGATCCTCATATACACTGGTATGGTGCTTGGCATAATGAATAGGAGGTTGAAAAGGGGAGGAATTGTCCTTAACGATCCTCATATACAATAGACAGAACAGTCACGATGTAGCAGATGGTGACTACAACATACTAAATTGGATACAAAGTAACACATTTACAAAATACATCAACAAAGTATGTTGATTGGATATTACACTTGTAAGTCAAATACACATAAACACAATGACACACACCTTGATGAATCCACCGAAGGAGCGGGAGCGGGGGTGTTTCTTGCTCTGGGCCGGGGGGGGCTGATAGTTGTTGATGGGTGTCCCTGGGGCCAGGCCGGGGGTGGTCTGTTTAGCAAGCTGCAGGAGGAGGAGAAAGAGATGTAGGATGAAGAGACAGGATACTGGGATTTAGCCAGTCATTCTAATCTACATGAAATGTGAAATCTGCCTCGTATCGAATATGGAGACGAGGACAGAGAATATTAGGAAGCAGTCCCGCAGTGAGTACCTGTCGTAGGAGTTTCTTCTTCTTGGCAGAGTTGGGCATGTTGTCATGGACGTGTCTGAACAGCTCCTTCAGGGACTCCTCTGTGTGGTGCTGCTGGCCCTGGGACGACGAGGAGGGGGACAGGTACTGAGACGGGTCAGCACAACACCTCTTCCAGGGAACAGGGGCAGGGAAACCAGTCACAGATAACAGGTCCATATCATCCTGAGGGAGGGGGGTGAGAAAGGAGCTATTAGTTTCCATCACAACATGAGTCTATGGATACATACCAAATGGCACCCTATTCCCTATATAAAGTAGTGCACTATAAAGGGAATAGGGTGCCACACGGGACAGAACCTATTTCAGCTTAGAGGGAGATTAGGTTGATCTACCCCCTAAACCACAGCTAGACAAGTCCAATCCACAGCTAGACAAGTCCAATCCACAGCTAGACAAGTCCAATCCACAGCTAGACAAGTCCAATCCACAGCTAGACAAGTCCAAACCGCAGCTAGACAAGTCCAAACCGCAGCTAGACAAGTCCAAACCGCAGCTAGACAAGTCCAAACCACAGCTAGACAAGTCCAAACCACAGCTAGACAAGTCCAAACCACAGCTAGACAAGTCCAAACCACAGCTAGACAAGTCCAAACCACAGCTAGACAAGTCCAAACCACAGCTAGACAAGTCCAAACCACAGCTAGACAAGTCCAAACCACAGCTAGACAAGTCCAAACCACAGCTAGACAAGTCCAAACCGCAGCTAGACAAGTCCAAACCACAGCTAGACAAGTCCAAACCACAGCTAGACAAGTCCAAACCACAGCTAGACAAGTCCAAACCACAGCTAGACAAGTCCAAACCGCAGCTAGACAAGTCCAAACCACAGCTAGACAAGTCCAAACCACAGCTAGACAAGTCCAAACCACAGCTAGACAAGTCCAAACCACAGCTAGACAAGTCCAAACCACAGCTAGACAAGTCCAAACCACAGCTAGACAAGTCCAAACCACAGCTAGACATTTCTAGCACCTAGACACTTATAATAGGCCCTGGTAGATCTGAAAAGACTAGAAAGGTGTTAACAAGTTGGGCAAAAGCTCCACCTAGCCTTCTGGTAAACTGGGATGCTTACACCTATACAGGGCCTGTATTCATAAAGCATCTCAGAGGAGTGCTGATCTAGGATCAGTTTGGCCTTGCAGATTATAATGAATGGAAAGGGGGAGGATCTGAACCTCGATCAGCACTCCTGCTTTGAGACTCTTCATGAATACTTGCCTTGTTTGATCTAATATGGTCCTTTGTTTGAGAGAAGTGCAACATCCTTTAATGGCATAGATGATGTAAACCCAGCAGGTGAAAGAGTCCTACTACTAACCTTGGTCTGCAGGGTCTTAGATCCTGTGAAGTGCATTCTGGCATGCTCCCTCATGTACATAGGAGCCTGAGTGGAGACACACACACTAAGTATCCATCACAACACACTAAAAATAATGATTATATTTCTCTTCTGTGCTTGACACAAATCATTACCTTATTGTAGCCCATGTTCCACAGATCTTATAAAATAACACTGACAACTGGGCCAGTTTCCCAGACACAGTTGAAGCCAATAGTATGAGGTGTTCTCAATGGAGTGTTGTAGCCCAGTGTGGCATAGTACAAAGCAGGATTAATGAGTTAGCCAGCGAACTTTGATAACCAACCAGAAATAACTATACTTTCTAGTTTTAAAAAAAGAAAGAAAAGCTAAACTTAGATAATTGTTTTTGTTTGTCGAATCAATTAGACCATGTTCATTTCAAGATTGTCTTTCAAAAAAATAAAAAGTTAACAGAATATTTAGGCAAGTTAGCTGGCTAACTCTTTGATCCTGCTTTATAGAAAGTCCCCCTCTGGACTAGGCTTATTCTGGGTTGGGAAACTGGCCAAGAGTGTGAAGTTAGTCTCTCTGACCTTGAATAGTTTCTGGGAGTGTTTGATGAGGAAGGCCATGCCGTTGTTAAGCTTCTTCAGATTCTCCTGGAGGTCACTGGCCACCATCTGGATGAAACACACACAAATTACTGTAGCAGAATGAAAATCAATCAGTCAGAGGCAGCCTAGTGGTTAGAGCGTTGGGCCAGTAACTGAAAAGTCCCTTGTTGAAATCCCAGAGTCGACAATGTGAAAAATGTGTTGATGTGCCTTGAGTAAAGCACTAAGCCCTAATTGCTCCAGGGTCGCCGTTGATAATGGCAGACCCTGGCCGTGACCCCACTCTCCGAGGGTCTCGGAGGGGGGGGGGGGGGGGGGATATGCAAAAAAATACATAATTCTAATTCATACATGCGTAACACTACATGTGTGAAATAGGACAAATATAACCACCCACCTAATTATTTCTATTCACATCTAAATGTAATGCATTTTTATTTTATCACATTCCTGATCCTACAATTCATAACAGAGTGCATTGTGAGGATAGACTGTACCCGAACAGAACACTGAGAACAGAACACATTTCTGGGCCAGTGTGTATGTCTGAGGTGCTACTAGGCAAGCCAAGTGAATCAATCGTCATGACTACAGGACAGTAGAGCCTATATTTAACAGTGTACAGTACTTACATACGGTGCATTCGGAAAGTATTCAGACCCCTTGACCTTTTCAAACAAAAATAAATACACGACAGCCTTATTAAAAATAAATTAATTAATTAATAAATGCCTAAGAAAAAAAACAAGCTTTTAGAAATCTTGGGAAATGTGTAAATAAACCCCACCCCAGAAATATTACATTTACATAAGTATTCTTGGCACGCCTGTATTTGGGAATTTTCTCCCAGTCTTCTCTGCAGATCCTCTCAAGCTCTGTCAGGTTGGATGGGGAGCGTCACTAAACAGCTATTTTCAGGTCTCTCCAGTGATGTTTGATCGGGTTCAAGCCTGGGCCACTCAAGGACATTCAGAGACTTGTCCCAAAGCCACTCCTGTCTTGGCTGTGTGCTTAGGGTCATTGTCCTGTTGGAAGGTGAACCTTTGCCCCATTCTGAGGTCCTGAGTTCTCTGGAGCAGGTTTTCATCAAGGATCGCTCTGTACTTTGCTCTGTTCATCTTTCCCTTGATCCCGACTAGTCTCCCAGTCCCTGCCACTGAAAAACATCCCCACAACATGATGCTGCCACCACCATGATTCACCGTAGGGATGGTGCCAGGTTTCCTCCAGACATGACCCTTGGCATTCAGGCCAAATAGTTGAATCTTGGTTTCATCAGACCAGAGAATCTTGTTTCTCATGGTCTGAGAGTCTTTAGGTGCCTTTTGGAAAACTGCAAGCGAGAGATGGTTGTCCCATCTCCACAGAAGAACTCTGGAGCTCTGTCAGAGTGACCATTGGGTTCTTGGTCACTTCCCCCTGACTGCTCAGTTTGGTCATGAGTCTTGGTGGTTCCAAAATTCTTCCATTTAAGAATGATGAAGACCACTGTGTTTTTGTTGGAACCTGGTACCCTCCCCAGCTCTGTGCCTCGACACAATCCTGTCGTCTCAGAGCTCTACAGACAATTCCTTTAACCTCATGGCTTGTTTTTTGCTCTGACATACACAGTCAACTGTGGGACCTTATATAGATAGGTGTGTGCCTTTCCAAATAATGTCCAATCTATTGAATTTACCACAGGTGAACTCCAATCAAGTTGTAGAAACATCTCAAGGATGATCAATGGAAACAGGATGCACCTGAGCTCAATTTCAACTCTCATAGCAAAGGGTCTGAATACTTATGTATTTTGCACTACACAGCTGATTGAAATAAGGAAGTCATGGTCAAGCTGTGATTATCTAAATCAGCGGTGCAGTGCTAGGACAACAAGCCTCAGGACAGAGTTTGGGAAACTCTGATCCACATGATAAATGATCATGGGCACAGTCCAGCTTCAGACCTGTGCTTCTGCCTCGGCATTGCTTTCTCTGAGGTTTTATGCTGGGTATCTGTAAGGCACTTTGTGTCAACTGCCGATATAAAAACGGGCTTTATAAAACACATTTGATTTGAGTTACAGTACATACATCTCTGGGCCACACGACGTGGGGGGCAAACATGAGGGCGAGGTTGAAGGCAGACATTTTGTTCTTGTCCTGTTGCTTGGCGGTGTGGTAGAGCAGGTCCAGGATCAGTTTGAGGAGGCTGCGGTTGGCCTGGGGCAGCAGCAGGAAGAGGAGCTGTAAGGCCTCAATCTGACGCTCCTTATCAGGTACTGACGTCTTGTTGCCTTTCTCATCAAAGAGAGTCATGTCTGGGGGAATAGCAGGAGAGAGAAGAGGGGAAGATGGGACAGAAACAGAACACAAGACACTTCAGTATGGGTCTCATGGGGTACAGGTGAACATCAATGCCACTTATTTTTGAGCTCCAGGGTGTGATTTTTTTGTTGTCGGTTTTTGAAAACTAAAAAGTGCTACAGGAGAGAGAGTGGGGAGGGCCTCAGACAGGGGTACCTGCTATTTTGAGGTGAGCATGGAAGTGTTGGTGCGTGAGGAGGGGTTCAGGTAGCTCTCCCAGGAAGGTCTTGAGGAGGGTGGCCACGTCGTTGGGGTGGAAGCCCCCTGCCTCCAGGTCGATGTCTGCGCCACTGTTCAGCTGCTCCTTCAGGGCCTGCTGCCGCACACTGTTACCTGGCACCCTGAACAGACCCTCTACCTGCAGGTCTGATCATCAATCAATCAAACAGTCAATAAACCACCTAGCACCCTGAACAGACCCTCTACCTGCAGGTCTGATCATCAATCAATCAAACAGTCAATAAACCACCTAGCACCCTGAACAGGCCCTCTACCTGCAGGTCTGATCATCAATCAATCAAACAATCAATAAATCACCTAGCACCCTGAACAGGCCCTTAACATGTAAGTCTGATCAATCAATAAATCAAATATGTACTGAATCAATCAGCAGTGTTTCTCCAATAGTCATTTAGCAGCGGAGGGTCACCGCTGATACATCATTCCCGGCACTCCAAAAAATATGATTTAAAAAAAAAAAGGTTTTATTATATTTTTTTTTAATGGAAATTATTTTAGGGTTGGTAAAATGTTTTTAGTGCAAACTTAAACCAGATATAAAACACTGAACTAAAATATAAAGACAACATGAAACAATTTCAAAGATTTTTACTGAGTTACAGTACATATAAGGAAACCAGTCAACTGAAATGAATTCATCAGGCCCTGATCTATGGATTTCACATGAATGAGAATACAGATATGTATCGGTTGGTCACAGATACCTTAAAAAATTTAGGGGTGTAAAATCAGAAAACCAGTCAGTATCTGGTGTGACCACCATTTGCCTCATGCAGCGCAACACATCTCCTTTGCATAGAGTTGATAAGGCTGAAAAATAAATAAAAAACACGATTTATCTGTTATTTTACCAGGTAAGTCGACTGAGAACACGTTCTCATTTACAGCAACGACCTGGGGAATAGTTACAGGAGAGAGGAGGGGGATGAATGAGCCAATCGTAAACTGGGGATTATTAGGTGACCGTGATGGTTCGAGGGCCAGATTGGGAATTTAGCCAGGACACCAGGGTTAACACCCCTACTCTTACGATAAGTGCCATGGGATCTTTAATGACCTCACAGAGAGCCAGTACACTCGTTTAACGTCACATCCGAAAGACGGCACCCTACACAGGGTAGTGTCCCCAATCACTGCCCTGGGGCATTGGGATCTTTTTTAGACCAGAGGAAAGAGTGCCTCCTACTGTAATGCCAGGACAAAGAACAGAGAATTACATTCAGGAATCATGCCTCAGATGGGAACTGTAACAACATGATCAACTCACTCTTGCTGAGGTATTCGATGAGCTGGTAAATCTGGGCGATGCCTCCCTCTGTCAGAGGAGTCCCGAACACCACTTCCTTATCTGTGACGATGACAACGGCCAAAGGACGAGAATCTGAGTGCTGTACATTTATATTATTATTCAACATTATTGCCACCCAGGGCCACGTTCAGTAGCCAAACGTTGCAGATAAAAATTCCATTAGTAAAGCCATTGTGATACCTTCTTCTACATTTCAGTCATGCATGTTTGTTCTACATTGCATCCTGCTGAACACACCCCAGGCGAAGACAACCTTGGTTGATCTTCATGGCAGTTCTCTCACCTTTACGTTTGAGGAAGTTGAAGGAGCGGAAGAATCCCCCTCCGGCCCCTGTGGGTGTCTTGGGCCCTCCCTCGTCCCCTAAAAGCAGAGAGAACTCAGCACCGGGAAGGTCGATGAGGCGGCTGATGTTGCTAAGCACCAGCTCTTGAAACACCTCAGGTCTCTCGTGACGTAGCTTCTCCACAAAGAAGTCTGGGTTGAAGATGACGGGCGGGCGGGCACCAACCCCACTGCCGCCCCAAGATCCCCCTGCATCCTGGCTGATCACCACGTTACACACCGTACCCCTGATGGAACACACACACAGAAATGCTGAAGATCTAATCTTTAAACAACCGCTTTATCTTTACACTGACTCTCTCACACACACCAACTCCCGCTCTCCCTCTTACACACGTATGATGATGGCGTGGTGGTTGGCTAGCCCAATAATGGACTAAAGGAGACTAACGTTACTATAGTCCAAGGACCTTACATGATTTGTTGAGAGGCGAATTGGCTCTGGCAGCCGAAACAGCAAAATAGTCCATCTAAATGTGAATCGGTTCTCAATTGCGGTACAGTTCTAGAAACATAAAGCCCTCTACTTTCATATCACATCAACATAATTTCACTGTAGACTGTTTTAACAGTTGCAGCCAAAAGTATTTTCCTCTGTCCTCCACTCGTTACCTGTATTGGTGGCACCTGTTTGAACTTGTTATCAGTATAAAAGACACCTGTCCACAACCTCAAACAGTCACACTCCAAACTCCACTATGGCCAAGACCAAAGAGCTGTCAAAGGACACCAGAAACAAAATTGTAGACCTGCACCAGGATAGGAAGACTGAATCTGCAATAGGTAAGCAGCTTGGTTTGAAGAAATCAACTGTGGGAGCAATTATTTGGAAATGTAAGACATACAAGACCACTGATAATCTCCCTCGATCTGGGGCTCCACGCAAGATCTCACCCCGCGGGGTCAACATGATCACAAGAACGGTGACCAAAAATCCCAGAACCACACGGGGGGACCTAGTGAATGACCTGCAGAGAGCTGGGACATGGCTGGGTCTTTCAGCATGACAATGATCCCAAACACACTGCCCGGGCAACGAAGGAGTAAGGCTTCGTAAGAAGCATTTCAAGGTCCTGGAGTGCCTAGCCAGTCTCTAGATCTCAACCCCATAGAAAATCTTTGGAGGGAGTTGAAAGCCCGTGTTGCCCAGCAACAGCCCCAAGACGTCACAGCTCTAGAGGAGATCTGCATGGAGGAATGGGCCAAAATACCAGCAACAGTGTGTGAAAATCTTGTCAAACATTTTCCGTAAGTCTTCACCTCTGTCATTGCCAACAAAGGGTATATAACAAAGTATTGAGATAAACTTTTGTTATTGACCAAATACTTATTTTCCACCATCATTTGCAAATTAATTAATTAAAAATCCTACAATGTGATTTTCTGGATTGTTTTTCCTCATTTTGTCTGTCATAGTTGAAGTGTACCTATGATGAAAATTACAAGCCTCATCTTTTTAAGTGGGAGAACTTGCACAATTGGTGGCTGACTAAATACTTTTTTGCCCCACTGTATAACCTTGTGGGAACCGGGGCCCTTTAAAAAGGTGTAGTAATGGACTTTTTGTTTTTTGAAAATAATTTGAAAATGAAAGCTACGTTCATTATGTTTCTCCTCTGGCCAGAAGATACTACTCCGGCCAGAGGATGCTATCGTTCATAGGCGCTAAATGTAGTTAGCGTCGATGAATGGGTTAGTGGTTGGACAGAGGAGAAAACCAACTTTTATGCATGCTAGAGTTTTACTTTGGGTCCATTGTGCTGAAGATCAGTGAACTCATAGGTCTGAAGATCAATGAGCTGAAGACACCTTTTTCACACAAGTACACACTCACTGGCAATTCAGTGCAGCTTGACTTGGCATAATGGCGGAGAGTTGCTTTTGCATGGCCTGGTGCCTCAGGTGAGTGGAGATTTCACTTCAGGACCAATGGAATGGTCTAAAATCAACAAACCCCGCTCACCGGACCATCCAAAACGAAGTCGACCAATGACAGCTCACTGCAGTGGTCTCTATATTTGCGACTACTAGCTAGCTAACTATGGAGTGTTGCTGTAATTCAGCGACAGCGCAGAAATAAATGCCCTGCATCGTATTGTTGTTCAGAGTAGCTGTGTGATGCACAGAAATTGTATTTTGCCACAACACGTCACTTGATTGTCAGAGCTACAGTAGCTAAATAACGTTAGCTAGCTCAATTAGCTTTCACTGTCACTGAAAAACAACATGCATGTCAGACAAACTAGCAAGCCAAATTCAAATGCCAGTATCACGACAACTGCACAGTCTATGTACGTGCGTGCATGGTTTATTCTGTATACATAATGTTTAAATGTTATTTTACCTTCTGTTTTGTGTATTTTTATTGGACTCTTTACCCGCTGCCATCTTCCGTTTGAATCCTCCGCTGGTATCCCTGACTCCGCCCACTCCATCTGATTGGTCGGTTATAAAATACGGGCGTGGTGAGCAGTAAAGATTTGCATGTTTGGTTCTCTGATTGGATTGTTTGAATTCACTTTAGTGTCAATCAAGGAAAAACAATAACATTGAGTGCAGTTACATCCACACACTAACGCGATTATTGTGGATAATTTGATTCATATAACAAACAATTCCATTAAAAACGTTTACATGCTTTGTACGAAGAACGATCTCCCAAATAATGGACACATCTGAAATCGAATAAATACAGAAAATCGCTATTTAAAATAAAAGTTATACCACAGCGACCATGTTATTTTGGTGAGCACATTTGATTCTGAGTTCGGACATGTAAAGTTTGTATTTTAAAACTATTTATAAGATGCATACATTCAGTTGTACCGAACTCACTTCACTCGTGCTAAAGAGGGAGGAGGCTGTTTGAATGTTAAATGACGAGACAGAGGCATTGACGCGAGTAACCAGTTTTGTTCAGTACATCACAACGCATCCGGGTATCTCAAGCAGCCCGGTAAAACACAAGAGTTGCAGTAATGAACATTTACCAACAGATGGCATGACTGTGCCATTTAACACCGTCCCGTAGCACTCGCGTCTATATCCATGAAGTGCTTTGAAAGGCTGGTCATGGCTCACATCAAAACCATTATCCTAGAAACTCTAGACCCATTCCAATGTGCATACCACCCCAACAGATCCACAGATTATGCCATTTCTATTGCACTCCACACTGCCCTTTCCCACCTGGACAAAAGGAACACCTATATGAGAATGCTATTCATTGACTAGAGCTCAGCGTTCAACACCATAGTGCCATCAAAGCTCATCCATGAGCTAAGGACCCTGGGACTAAACACCTCCCTCTGCAACTGGATCCTAGACTTCCTGACGGGCTGCCCCCAGGTGGTAAGGGTGGGTAACAACACATCCGCCACGCTGATCCTCAATACAGGGGCCCCTCGGGTGCATGCTCTGCCCCCTCCTGTACTCCCTGTTCACTCATGACTGCTACCCAGACTATTTGCATTGCCCCCCCCCCCCCCCCCCCCCCCCCCCCCTCTCCACTGTCACTCTCTGTCATCTATTTATACGCATTTTAATTAACTCTACCTACATGTACATACTACCTCACCTAACCGGTGCCCCCCGCACATTGACTCTGTACCGGTACCCCCTGTATATATTGTTCTTTTTTAATTACTTGTTACTTTACTTATTCTTATGCGTATTTTTTTAAACTGCGCTGTTGGTTTGCTGCTTGTAAGTAAGCATTTCACTGTTGTATTCGGCACATGTGACATATAAAATGTGATTTAAATTTGATAGAGCAGTAAATTAGAGGCATTAAAGAAGTTGCACACATGGGTAAACATTTTTGTGGCCTTGGATCCGGGAAAATGTTTGACTTTTATAAACGCATTTCATGCAATTCTACATCCTTTTACATGACTTAAAACTCTGGCATAATCTCGGAATTCGGAACTGGGAAATCTTCAACTTCCGACTTCAGTGCATTCAAGACAACTGGGAACTCTGGGGGAGAAAAAAATTAGCACCTACTGAGCAAATTGATGTTGAACGGTCATCCAACTCGGAATTCCAGGTCTGGAAGGACTTTTTCTGGAGCTCCAACTTTCCTACCTGAAGATCACCGATGTCATGATTCTATTAGACCTCGTTTTTTTCTGAGATCCCAGTTGTCTTGAAAGCACCATAATAATGCACAAATGATGGAAATGACAGGATTCTTTGACACTGACAAACTGAGAATCTGAGGTAAATGAAAACGACCTTGTCTTGAATCCATCAATAGCCTAGGCCTAGGTGTGTGGAGACTCATATTGTGTGCTAAATAAAATAATTGTTCACGCCACAAGAGCTACTGAATCCGGCCAAATAGGTTCCGGAATGAAACAGTCTAAAACTGAGAGTTTCTAATGTACTGGTCTTAATGTATAGTTTAACATTTTGTTTTGAGCTGTGTTTTAGCTGTTACATTAGGGTCTGGAGTCATAAAGCGTCCCAGAGTGCTGATCTAGGATCAGGTCCCCTGTCTTATTTATTATGATCTAAAAGGCTGAACGTTTTATTTGATTAAACATTTATCAGTAGAGTATACCAGTAATACCAAGATGCATTTCTGCCTAAGGATCCCGCATTTTAATTCGACAGGTTCAATAATAATAATAATTAAAAAATATATATATGATGTTTTAACCTCTGACCTTATTTTAAGCATTCATCCCAAAACCCGATTCTTTCCCCATGACTTTTCCCCACAGGAATGGCTGAATGAACCAGAGGTAACTAACTTCTAGTGTTTAGGACTTTAAACTGTTGAGCTCGGTTATGTATATTGATGATAAATGGGATGGATTTGGCTTCTGCTCTTTTTCCTTGGGAATTTTCCATTTCCAGACTTTTTAGAACATGTTGCGGATGTTTTTCTATGGGATTTTACCATTATTAATCGTCCTACTTTTCAGTGACTAATACGGATATTGTTGATAACAGCTTTTCAATATTTTTGTCTCTTGGACTAAGTTGCTAATTATGTGTCTTAATCATTTGCTTTGTATTGCTGTCAGACATTATTACTCAATGGCTTGTTACTAAGATTTTATAGTAGGTAATACTTTATGGTTCAGTGTCATGATATCACTTGTTTTATCATCAAATGATTCATTATTGCCTATTTTAGATACATTAATTACATGTTTACCTTTGCAGTTTTTACAGTGTGGTTTGAGTGTCAATAGATTATAAGCATCATGTTGTAAATAAGCTCAGAGTTTAAGACAATAGATACACATTTAAATGTGTTTGACAATATTACAGCTCAGCCAGCCATTCTTTACTAAAAGCTGTAACCTTTTGAAGTCTTAACATTCTGTATACTCCCCTTGTCCTATGGGTAAGAAATGACTCACCTTCACCAACCCCCTAAAATAAAGCAGCTTAATTCAATGTTAAACCCCAAATCTATTTTGCATGAACAACCTGTCATTGATCACAAACTTTGTGAATATGTGGGTTTTCCCTCTTCACAATGCAGAAAGGCTGCATTTAAACAGTGGACACCGCTTGTTTCTATGACAACACACCTGTCATAATTGTTTTCTTTACTAATGTAGAGGTTTATTATTGTTATTGATAAAGGTGTCATTTTTTTATAGCAAGAGATAGCACTTGTATAGCCTAAGAAAGTAGCAGAAATATACAGAAAGTAGTTTTGAAAGCATTTTATTGTACAATGAGGAATTCAACATGCTAGTCTTCTCCCATTTTTTTAAAACCATTGCCCCCACCCACAAGGTGTATAAACAACAATAAAATAAGAATAAAATAAGATAATAGATACAAAACAAAAACGTGAATAACATAAATCAATCAACTCTAATTAGCAAATGTGTAGGACAGTATGCAAGTGTGTACGTGGACTTTGCAGATGTATTTATCACATGTGCAGCACATAGTGTTTGTTTTACAGTCCTTCTTTGGGGGCAGAATTGGATTCTCCTCCTCTTGCCTGCCCCAGCTGCAGTCTCAGGTGGATCAGGACAAGATTCAGCCCCCTGAACAGCTTTCATAAGCGCTGCAGAGGCTGCCATGCAGGGGAGGTGCTCCCTTTGGATGTGTGGGGTTACAAGTGCCTTTCCCAGCTGCTCCAGGAACACCCTCCTCTTGTTCCGCTTATCAGGTATCCAGGTAGGGTTGATCTTGTTCCAAATCAAGAAGGCATTGTATGAGGACACATCAATGATTTTATGGACGATGACCAGGGGCCAGCGGGAAGTCATCCTCCTGCAGCTGTAAGCTCCAATCACCTTGTCCAGGATTTACATGACTCCTTTGTTATGGTTGTAGTCCAGGATGAAGGCTGGTTTCCTGTCCTCACGATCACTGATCTCAGCCGTTTTGTGCAGTGTGCTCAGGAGGACCACATTATTGTTCCTCTTTGGGAGGTAAGAAACTAGAGTGGGGGTGAAGGCAAACTTTGATGAGAAGGCCTCTCTCCCCCTTGTTGCGAGGAGTGCAGGGGGGAGCTCAGGCTTGTTCTTTCTAACTGTGCCAACCATGGTGGTCTTCCTCTTCAGGAGCTGCTGGTTGTTCAATCAGTAGCACACATAATCTCAATTTCTCAGTGTGTGTGTGTGTGTGTGTGTGTGTGTGTGTGTGTGTGTGTTTGTGGTGTGTAAATGATTTTATAACTGCCGGGTCAAAAATGACCCTAAGACAATCTTTGTACCCTGGTGGTGTACAGCTTCCATGGAAATATCAACAAAGGCGATGTTTCACTTTTTCTAATGTTGGGGTCACTCTTGGAAAAGTGATCAAATTTCAAGTCTAAACAATATTTAGTGGGTTTTCTCTGCTGTTAAACATAGTGGCGGGTCATTTTTTTTACCCTTAAGACCAAACAAGGGTTAAACTGTATTCCATGGTACAGTAGACAGTTATTATAATATTGTATTACATTGTTGGTTGTCAAGCATGTAAATGTGTTGTTGAGGAAGGACGCCATCTGCGTCAGCTTCTTGGTCCCTGACATAGAGTTGGATAGAGTGCGCATCTTTGCCATGATTATTATGTTTTCAGGTGAGTAACAACTTTTTTTAATGAATAACATATAACTTAAACCGTTCATACCAAAATCACGTTTTTATGGGCCATTATGTACCCAGCATGAGAGACATGGCTCTGCCATGTTGAGCCTGAAGGAAGGTTTGAAAATTAAGGAGAGCGGCACACTCTAGGAGCTCAGATGCAAAAATGTAATATCCAACATTTCGACAGCCAAGCTTTCTTCAGCTGTCTGGACCTTCCTGAAGGAAGTGACAATTAACATTTGATCATTAGTTGATCAAAATGTATCTATTTTCACACATTCTGAATAAGCCTGCAGTGACAGCAGTTTTGACAGAGTTTGGTGAATGCACAGGCGCAAAGATAAGATTGCAACACAGGAAAGCTCTCTTCCTGTGTTTGTTCTTGCTGACTTCTTCAAAACCAACACTGTTGAGTAACTTGTTGAGAGGTCAAACTGTCAAACACATGTTGCATTTTCCTTATTCAGTTAATCAGTCTGAAATGTCTAAAATAGGCATATTTGATGTATTAGTGGTGATTGACATGAATGATATGTCTAAATAGCATGCAGCAATCAAACATTCATAATAATGGTTCTCATCAATTGTTCTCACGGGGTGGCAGGTAGCCTAGTGGTTAGAGCATTGGACTTGTAACCGAAAGGTTGCAAGATCAAATCCCCAAGCTGACAAGGTAAAAATCTGTCATCCTGAACAAGGCAGTTAAACCACTGTTCCATCATTGAAAATAAGAATTTGTATGGTCATTTTGGTTTATCTGACTTGCCTAGTTAAATAAAGGTAAAAAAAAATCAACAGGCCTTGATGATGAGCCAGCAACATTTGTATTTTTTTATATAAAAGTGTATTGTACAATGGGAAAGTTTATTTCTGCTGTCACAGTACCCAACCCTATGACACATCAAACACAGAACAGAATAGGAGCAGAACAGGGTCAGTCTCGTCCTCTGAGCAGTTTAGGGACAGAGTGTCTTCGTCATTGCCACCAAGGCATTAGGGGGTGGAACCTGAAAAGTGATGTAGGTGTGGAGAAAACTTGTCTGAGACCTGAAGACTTGTGTAATCTCCCTAAGCTAATGCCAATGCTTACTAAGTGTAGCAGGGTAACACAGTCTTGTGGCCTGCAGGAGACCTAGGTTAGAAACCAGTTTGTCACATTGGTTCCTGGATAGGTACAGTCAGGTACCAAATGATTGGCACCCTTGATAAAGATGAGCAAAAAGACTGTATAAAATAAATAATACAAATACTGAGCTATATTGTCTGGTCATTTTGGTTTTTAAAAATTATATTATTTAACACTAACACAAAGCCATTAATACTAACACAAGGCCTAACACAAAATTAATCTTTCACAAAAATGTAATCAAACTTTGAAAGTGCAGTCGCAAAAACCATCAAGTGCTATGATGAAATTGGCTCCAATGAGGACCGTCACAGGAAAGGAAGACCCAGAGTTACCTCTGCTGCAGAGGATACGTTCATTAGAGTTAACTTCACCTCAGATTGTAGCCCAAATAAATGCTTCACAGAGTTCAAGTAAGACACATCTCAACATCAACTGTTCAGTGGAGACTGCGTGAATCAGGTCTTCATGGTCGAATTGCTGTCAAGAAACCACTACTAAAGGACACCAATAATAAGAAGAGACTTGCTTGGGCCAAGAAACATGAGCAATGGGCATCAGACCAGTGGAAATCTGTCCTTTGGTCTGATGAGTCCAAATTTGAGATTTTTGGTTCCAACCACTGTGTCTTTGTGAGATGCAGTGGAGGTGAAAGGTTGATATCTGCATGTGTGGTTCCCACTGGGAAGCATGGAGGAGGAGGTGTGATGGTGTGGGGGTCCTTTGCTGGTGTCACTGTCAGTGATGTATTTAGAATTAAAGGCACACTTAACCAGCATGGCTTCCACAGCATTCTGCAGCGATACACCATCCCACCAGGTTTGAGTATTTTGTTTTTCAGCAGGACAATGACATAACACACCTCCAGTCTGTGTAAGGGCTATTTGACCAAGGAGAGTTATGGAGTGCTGCATCAGATGACCTGGCCTCCACAATCACCCGACCTCAACCCAATTGAGACGTTTTGGGATAAGTTAGACCGCAGAGTAAAAGAAAAGCAGCCAACAAGTGCTCAGCATATGTAGGAACTCCTTTAAAACTGTTGGAAAAGCATTCCTCATGAAGCTGGTTGAGAGAATGTCAAGAGTGTGCAAATCTGTCATAAAGGCAAAGGGTGGCTACTTTGAAAAATCTAGAAAATTTGTTTAACACTTTTTAGGTTACTACATGATTCTATATGTGTTGTTTCATAGTTTTGATGTCTTCACTATCGTTTTCTACAATGTACATTTTTTTAATAAATAATAAATAATAAATAAAGAGAAACCCAAGAATGAGTAGGTGTGTCCAAACGTTTGACTGGTACTGTCTGGTTGCTGGATACACTGTATACAGCTGATGTGTTGTGCCCTGAAAATCCACAAGCAAGGGAAAAAATGGGAGAAGGAACATGTGTAGATAGATGTGAGAAGGAAGTATAAACAGGATATATGCTGAACAAAAATATAAATGCATCATTTCTAAGATTTTACTGAGTTCACATAAGGAAATAAGGAAATATCACATGACTGGGAATACAGATATGCATCTGTTGATCACAGATACAGTACCTTTAAAAAAAATGAGGGGCATGGACCAGAAAACCTGTCATTATCTGGTGTGACCACCATGTGCAACACATCTCTTTTGCATACAGTTGATCAGGTTGTTGATTGTGGTCTGTGGAATGTTGTCCCACTCCTCTTCAATGGCTATAAGAAGTTGCTGGATATTGGTGGGACCTGGAGAACAGTGTCGTCACTTGTCGATCCAGAGCATCCCACACGTGCTCAATGGGTGACATGTCTGGTGAGTGTGCAGGCAATGGAAAAACTGGGGCATTTTCAGCTTCCAGGAATTGTGTAGAGCTCCTTGTGACATGAGGCCGTGCATTATCATGCTGGAACAGGAGGTGATGGCAGCGGATGAATGGCACGACAATGGGCCTCAGGATCTCGTCACGGTATCTCTGTTCATTCAAATTGTCATTGATAAAATGTAATTGTGTTTGTTGTTTGTAGCTTATGCCTGCCCATACCATAACCCCACCGCCACCATGGGGCACTCTGTTCACAATGTTGACATCAGCAAAACGCTCATCCACAAAACGCCATGCACCTGGTCTGTGCTTGTGAGGCCAGTTGAACGTATTGCCAAATTCTCTAAAACGACAAAGGATGCAGTTTAAGTTAGAGAAATTAACATTAAATTCTGTGGCAACAGCTCTGGTGGATATTCGTGCAGTCAACATGCCAATTGCACACTCCCTCAAAACTTGAGACATCTGTGGCATTGTGTTGTGTGAGAAAACTGCACATTTTATAATGGCCTTTTATTGTCCCCAGCACAAGGTGCAACTGTGTAATGATCATGCTGTTTAATCAGCTTCTTGATATGCCTCACCTGTCAGATGGATGATTTATCTTGGCAAAGGAGAAATGCTCACTAATGAGGATGTAAACAAATTTGTTCACAACATTTGAGAAAAATAAGCTTATTCGTGCTTATGGAACATTTCTGGGATCTTTTATTTCAGCTCATGAGACATGGGACCAACACTTTACATGTTGCGTTTATATTTTTGTTCAGTTTCATCACACCGAATATCCCCTAGAGAGTATGCCCAAATTTACATGCCAATTGACATACACAACACTTGGGTTAGGAAACAGCATGTGAACAGTCCCTCAGCACAACACTTGGGTTAGGAAACAGCATGTGAACAGTCCCTCAGCACAACACTTGGGTTAGGAAACAGCATGTGAACAGTCCCTCAGCACAACACTTTCTTCTTTTTGCACTTTCTTCTTCTTGCATCTTTGTATCTGTGCCATTGAGGCTATCTCCATTTTGAAGTAGTCCATTTTTTTTCCACAGATCCCTTCTGATGACTTGGTTGGACATGACTCTAACTGGGTCACCAGGAGGGATCAGCCAATAAAGTTGAAAGTCACATCCAGTTGACTACATTAAAATGGCACTGCCCATGCTAACACAGCCTTTTGTCCACTAGAGGCCTCTATCCTTCTCTATGGACAGCATTGTATACAAGCTCGAATTTGAGTTGTCGGGTGCAGATCCCTGGAATACGTCCAAGAGCCCTGATTGATTGGCATGTGAGGGTGATTGACAGGCCTGAATGCCAATCAGATTGAAAGGGCTGGCCTTTTTTTACACATATGATAAGTGGTTTACAGAAAACTAAGACCTGAGGAGAGTACATGGGGAGCTATATCTCTGCAGATGATCTGAGGAGAGTACATGGGGAGCTATATCTCTGCAGATGATCTGAGGAGAGTACATGGGGAGCTATATCTCTGCAGATGATCTGAGGAGAGTACATGGGGAGCTATATCTCTGCAGATGATCTGAGGAGAGTACATGGGGAGCTATATCTCTGCAGATGATCTGAGGAGAGTACATGGGGAGCTATATCTCTGCAGATGATCTGAGGAGAGTACATGGGGAGCTATATCTCTGCAGATGATCTGAGGAGAGTACATGGGGAGCTATGTCTCTGCAGATGATCTGAGGAGAGTACATGGGGAGCTATATCTCTGCAGATGATCTGAGGAGAGTACATGGGGAGCTATATCTCTGCAGATGATCTGAGGAGAGTACATTTTTATTTATTTATTTTATTTTACCTTTATTTAACCAGGTAGGCAAGTTGAGAACAAGTTCTCATTTACAATTGCGACCTGGCCAAGATAAAGCAAAGCAGTTCGACAGATACAACAACACAGAGTTACACATGGAGTAAAACAAACATACAGTCAATAATAAAGTATAAACAAGTCTATATACAATGTGAGCAAATGAGGTGAGAAGGGAGGTAAAGGCAAAAAAAGGCCTTGGTGGCAAGGTAAATACAATATAGCAAGTAAAACACTGGAATGGTAGTTTTGCAATGGAAGAATGTGCAAAGTAGAAATAAAAATAATGGGGTGCAAAGGAGCAAAATAAATAAATAAATTAAATACAGTTGGGAAAGAGGTAGTTGATAGGGCTAAATTATATGTGGGCTATGTACAGGTGCAGTAATCTGTGAGCTGCTCTGACAGTTGGTGCTTAAAGCTAGTGAGGGAGATAAGAGTTTCCAGTTTCAGAGATTTTTGTAGTTCGTTCCAGTCATTGGCAGCAGAGAACTGGAAAGAGAGGCGGCCAAAGAAAGAATTGGTTTTGGGGGTGACTAGAGAGATATACCTGCTGGAGCGTGTGCTACAGGTGGGAGATGCTATGGTGACCAGCGAGCTGAGATAAGGGGGGACTTTACCTAGCAGGGTCTTGTAGATGACATGGAGCCAGTGGGTTTGGCGACGAGTATGAAGCGAGGGCCAGCCAACGAGAGCGTACAGGTCGCAATGGTGGGTAGTGTATGGGGCTTTGGTGACAAAACGGATTGCACTGTGATAGACTGCATCCAGTTTGTTGAGTAGGGTATTGGAGGCTATTTTGTAAATTACATCGCCAAAGTCGAGGATTGGTAGGATGGTCAGTTTTACAAGGGTATGTTTGGCAGCATGAGTGAAGGATGCTTTGTTGCGAAATAGGAAGCCAATTCTAGATTTAACTTTGGATTGGAGATGTTTGATATGGGTCTGGAAGGAGAGTTTACAGTCTAACCAGACACCTAAGTATTTGTATTTGTATTATATATATATATATATATATATATATATATATACATGGGGAGCTATATCTCTGCAGATGATCTGAGGAGAGTACATGGGGAGCTATATCTCTACAGATGATCTGAGGAGAGTACATGGGGAGCTATATCTCTGCAGATGATCTGTCTATGTGATCAAAATCCCTGATACAGGTCCACTCAAATTAATATGGGCGGAATAGGTGTTTTTTGCACGGGGTCAAACTTTTCAAAATTCCATATTGATACAGAAACCCTAAACAATGATTTAGATGTATTAAGAACAAGTTTATTGACATAGTCAATAAAAATGTGAAGTATTTAATTAACGGGTTATGATAAAAAACATGCCTCTGGGGTCAAAATGACCCCAGTCGGTAGTATGAGGGTTGACCATGTACATCCCAGTCAGCACGTTGTATTGGATCTGTATAAAGACCACATTGAAAATGGGCTGCATTTTGCCTCTTGAATTTTTTTTAGGCACAAATGAAGAAATGCAACTAGCTATGTGGTCACATTTTATATTTAGATACAGAAAATACAGTACATATTTTTTTCTGACATGCTGTTGATGCGTGTTATTGTCTTAAATTCCTGACTAGGCTACTTTAAAAATGTGTCAATCAACCACAGAACACTTCTTGTTTCTATGCCCTGCTACACCAGTAAGTTGACTCACTGTACAATACCTCTCCCCTTCACTCTGTAAGTACGCTACAGTATATTATATAGTTTAGTTTTTTAAATGTTATTGTTATTATCATTGTTATTATTTTATGTTTTAGCCATAAATCACATGGTACGACTTACTGAATCATTTAACTATTTGTTTAGTTTTGACCTGTGTTTAGGTTGTTACATCAGGGCCAGTATCATGAAGTGTCTCAGAGAAGGAGTGCTGATCTAAGATCAGGTCCCACCGGTCCATATAATAATGATCTAAAAAGTTAAACTGATCCTAGATGAGCACTCTTAGTCTACTCTGAGACACTTTGTGAATATGGACCCTGGACTGTTTTAATGGATCAGGTGAAGTTATTCACCAGCTATAGAGTGAGTTGTTTATGTTTCTAAGACTGCAGGGTGGGAGATAAAACAATGGTCTTGAGAACAGCAGGAAGTGTGTTGGGGGTCTTTCTCTGGTCTGTAGCAGGTATGGTCTCATTCTTTACTGTTTTAGTAATGTTATCTTAATGTTATTCAGTTGTATTCAGTGACATCGTCTGTTAGGCTTTTATCTTTCACACCTCACTGAGTGATGCTTATGTGTGGTTTTCACACTCAACTCAGAAACTACAGGACGGCAACAAAGTGTGGACAAACCCTACTGTCAGTGTAAGCCAATAGACTTTTGCTTAATGTAATATCCTTGTATTGTGTGACTGTGTGTTTCAGTTGTACTGGGTCAGGATGGCTGGAGTGTTACATACACCCCTCAGAGTATCTGTACCTTGAAGGGGTCAACAGTGGAGATGTCCTGCTCTTACACACATCCCAGTGGTTATATCGTCACATCAACCTTCTGGTTCACTAAAAATGATGCTGAGGGGAATCCTGTGAGTCTGAGTGATGACGCAGACTACAAAGCTCGTGTGACGTATCATAAAGATAACAAGAATGACTGCACTCTGAGAATCACAGACCTGAGAGAGAGTGACTCAGCTACGTACAAGTTCAGATTCATAACAGATCAGACTGGAGGGAGATTTACTGGCAGTCCTGGAGTCACTCTGTCTATCACAGGTACAGTGATATTCTTCTATCAATTTAGTTCTGGAAATTGTAGTGTTTTGTCTTCAAAAAAGAAATGTCATGTGACTAGAAAAGATGTCAGATGTAATGTGTTGTGATCTCTTACAGATCTGCAGGTGAAGGTGACTCCTTATTCAGTTGTATCAGCGTGGAAGACACTGACTTGCACCACCTGTGTTCTGACTGGTAACCCCACCTACATCTGGTACAAGAACGGACAGATAGTAACGGACAACACTTCTCCCTATTCAGTCTACCCTGATGCTGCAGACAGCTACTCCTGTGCTGTAAAATCCAATGAGGATCTCCACACTCCTGCAGTGTGTGAGTCTGGATTCAACTCAGTATTCTAGTAGAACGTTTCAAGTATATCTATTCTGTCTCCTAAACAGTCCTCACAGTTATCTAACATAACTAACACAGGATTATTGCAGCTCATGATTGTATAAGTAATGTCCTCTTGTCATTGTGTTTCAGGTGTTCAGGATCAGAGCTGCAACAGAGTAACTTATACTGACAATAGTATCTGTGCCTTGAAGGGGTCATCAGTGGACATATCCTGTACTTATTCCAGTTATCATCCGATCAAAACAACATTCTGGTTTAGAAGTGATAAGTCGGCCCCTGAGGACCTAACCAGAGACCCAGAGTATGCAGGTCGGGCCCTGGAGAGCCTTCCCTCCATCCTGAGAATCACGGATCTGAGAGAGAGCGACTCAGCTGAGTATAAATTCACATTCAACACACAGATCTCAGGATGGGGGTACAGCTTCCCTGGAACAACTCTGTCGGTCACAGGTAAAACTACACTTACAGAACATTATGAAATACTGGTAATACTACACTTCCAGATCATTATGATATACTGGTAATACTACACTTACAGAACATTATGAAATACTGGTAATACTACACTTCCAGATCATTATGATATACTAGGAATACTACACTTACAGAACATTATGATATACTGGTAATACTACACTTCCAGAACATTATGATATACTGGTAAAACTACACTTACAGAACATTATGATATACTGGTAATACTACACTTACATTATGATATACTGGTAATACTACACTTACAGGACATTATGAAATACTGGTAATACTACACTTACAGAACATTATGATATCCTGGTAAAACTACACTTACAGAACATTATGAAATACTGGTAATACTACACTTACAGAACATTATGATATCCTGGTAAAACTACACTTACAGAACATTATGAAATACTGGTAATACTACACTTCCAGATCATTATGATATACTGGGAATACTACACGTACAGAACATGATGATATACTGGTAATACTACACGTACAGAACATTATGATATACTGGTAATACTACACTTACAGAACATTATGATATACTGGTAATACTAAACTTACAGAACATTATGATATACTGGTAATTATACACGTACAGAACATGATGATATACTGGTAATACTACACGTAAAGAACATTATGATATGCTGGTAATACTACACGTACAGAACATTATGATATACTGGTAAAACTACACTTACAGAACATTATGAAATACTGGTAATACTACACTTACAGAACATTATGACATACTGGTAATACCACACTTACAGAACATTATGATATACTGGTAATACTACACTTACATGATGATATACTGGTAATACTACACTTACAGACCATTATGACATACTGGTAATACCACACTTACAGAACATTATGATATCCTGGTAATACTACACTTACAGAACATTATGAAATACTGGTAATACTACACTTACAGAACATTATGATATACTGGTAATACTACACTTACAGAACATTATGATATACTGGTAATACTACACTTACAGAACATTATGACATACTGGTAATACCACACTTACAGAACATTATGATATACTGGTAATACTACACTTACATGATGATATACTGGTAATACTACACTTACAGAACATTATGATATACTGGTAATACTACACTGACAGAACATTATGATATGCTGGTAATACTACACTGACAGAACATTATAATATACTGGTAATACTACACTGACAGAACATTATGATATACTGGGAATACTACACGTACAGAACATTATGATATACTGGTAATACTACACTTACAGAACATTATAGAATACTGGTAATACTACACTTACAGAACATTATGATATACTGGTAATACTACACTTACAGAACATTATAGAATACTGGTAATACTACACTTACAGAACATTATAATATACTGGTAATACTACACTGACAGAACATTATGATATACTGGGAATACTACACGTACAGAACATTATGATATACTGGTAATACTACACCTACAGAACATTATAGAATACTGGTAATACTACACTTACAGAACATTATAATATACTGGTAATACTACACTGACAGAACATTATGATATACTGGGAATACTACACGTACAGAACATTATGATATACTGGTAATACTACACTTACAGAACATTATAGAATACTGGTAATACTACACTTACAGAATTGTATAATATACTGGTAGTATTACAGAACATTATGATATACTGGTAATACTACACGTACATAACATTATGATATACTGGTAACATTATTCTATAGTGTAACTACTTTATCTCTAGTAGCATTGGGGCGGCAGGTAGCCTAGTGGTTAGAGCATTAGACCAGTAACTGAAAGGTTGCTGGGTCGAATCCCTGCGCTGACAAGGTAAAACATCTGTTCTGGCCCTGAACAAGGCAGTTAACCTCTGTTCCCTGGTGTCATCATAAATAAGAATTTGTTCTCAACTGACTTGCCTAGTAAAATAAAGGTTACATAAATACAAATGAGGTGGAAATATTGAGGGTTGTTCTTTTCTGTTTTTATTCTCTCCTCATTCAGGTCTGCAGGTGAAGGTGACTCCTGACACAGAGGGACAGAAGACACTGACCTGTAGCACCACCTGTAATCTGACTGACAACCCCACCTACATCTGGTACAGGAACGGACAACGTCTAGATGAGTCTACTTCCCTGCAATACTCTGTCAATAATTCTTATTCAGACAGTTACTCCTGTGCTGTAAAAAGCCATGAGGATATCCAAGCTCCTGCAGTGTGTGAGTGTGAATACAATTAGTTCTCTACTTAACAAGTATCAATCATTTAAGGCCAACGAGAAGGGACAAATTAAATAGAAATGACAACGTCATACACTCTTAGAAAATAAGGATACAGTATTTTTCCCTGGGGTACAAAAATATAAAAATACACATAATGTACCTTCAAAGATACACATAATGATCTCACATGGTACTGTTAGGTACCTTTTAGGGTACATGTGAGGATAAAGAGTTTATTGATACATTTTTGTACCCCATATTTCAAATATAAAGGAACAATAATCGGTAATACTTTACTTTATCAAAAAATAAATATTGACCATATTATATTATCATTGTAATTGCGCACCTATTGATGTCAGACATGCACCTAACCCGATGCTCTGTTGCTGATGACTGGGATGATTTCAGCAGCAGGATAAGACACCCTCTTTTGACTGATGACTTATATAAGGGCATGAACGTGACAGGCCTGTCTGGCTGATATGATTCTGATGGTCATAATGCTTCTTGACAGTGTCATAAAGTGTATTTTCTTCATCCAAGTGACACAGGATGGTCGTAATGCTTCCTGACAGTGTCATAACATGTTTTTTTTCATACAAGTTATCTAAAATATGATGGAAAAAAACATGACTGTAAATAATTCATTACAATAACAAAGGATTTAAGAGACAAACTCTCAAATGAAAGGAAACTTCTTGGCAGGGATTTTTTTTACATGTAATAAATGTTACTGTAGGTGCCATAACCAGCCATAAAGTAACACAATATATGTCATAAAAGGTGTCAATATATGCATCATGACAGTGTTCTCCATATTATGACAGGTTATGTCATCTGTTATGACGTAATAAGACATGGTTATGACTGTGTCATAAAGTGTTAGGACACTGGGTGTCAGGTAAAGTGTTTTGCAATCATCACACTCTCCCTCTCAAATAAAGGTCTACAATGTGAAGGTGCATTTCTGTTTTCCAGGGTACAAACATATGTTGTGTACCCTAAATACCCTTAAAGTACAACTATGAATCTTTCCCACCTAAAATGAGGTAGATGTTTGTTACTGGGGTGGCACTCTAAAAAGGCAAATTTGTACCATCATTATTATCATCATTATATTTCCCAGCATGCTCTACTACAGGTTGATCAACTTAAAAAATATATATGTGTTTTTGCATGTACATTGATTGATTAATTAATCTACACAGATTAACTTTATGCTATGCTAAAATAAATAATGTACATTTTTCTAAACTAATCCAATCAGCTTTGTTAGATTTTTTTCACCCGTTAGTAAAATGGTTATTCCAGTTTAAATGGCTTAGGGAGTCTCCTCACAATGTTCCTACACCTGACAGCCATTATGAATGCAGATGGCATGTGAATAATATTCAAACGGTTGGATATCCTAACTCTGGCTAGATTCCAATAGGAATGACAAATCACAATGCAAGCCAGCTTTTTCAGAAATCCCGGTTGGAAGATTTCTGAAACGGGAGAAAGGTTGTTAAAATCTGGGAATTTGGGGAAAGTTACTTGATTTTTTTGAGCTTACTTGCAGGCCTGATGTGGCCTGTTAACCACGAATTTCAAGCCACTGTAGTAGAGTAAAACTAGTCCTCAAAATAAGGCCTCATGAGATATGTAATATATTGTCATGAAGAGTTTCATTTGAATAATATACGCCTAGGAACTCAGGACTGAAAAGGTACGAATTCAACAACCATGTCTCCGTCACTAACAAGTAACTCTACAATTCACTCAAACTGGATAATTATATTGGAGGCATGGCTTAGTGCGTGCATGCTGTTCAGATAGTTATTTTTGGCCACCCATGAGTGGAAGTGTTGTACCAGTTTAAGTGATCTATGGTAGAGGTACAGTTTTGCGACAGACAAGGAACAAATAGCTTTGCAATGCTTTTGTACCTGTGGCGAAAGGTACAATCTGTGTTATAAACTGGGGTACAATCATGTACAGTACCAGTCAAAAGTTTGGACACCTTCTCATTCAAGGGTTTTTCTTTATCTGTACCATGTTCTACATTATAGAATAATGTAGGCATAAAGGCAAAGGGTGGTTACTTTGAAGAATCTGAAATATAAAATATATTTTGATTTGTCTAACACTGGTTTTACTACATGATTCCATGTGATATTTCATAGTTTTGATGTCTTCACTATTATTATACATTGTGGATTAGTAAAAAGAAAGAAAAACCCTTCAATGAGTAGGTGTGTCCACACTTTTGACTGGTACTGTACCTATAACCAGTGGTGGTTCGAGCTTGTATGGCACCCTGGGTGACACAAATATAAAATCATAACATTTAAAACTATATAAATATAAGAAATACATACAAAAATAAGTAACAAAGACAAATAGAAACAAATTGTAGTATTTAAATACAAATAAAAAGAGAATCAAATTATTACACTATTACCCTGTTGCTAACAAAAAACCACACAAATATAACTAAATTGCATAAATCCTATATCACACAAATACACAAATAGAATAACACACTTATAAAGAAGATAACCTGATTATTACACTATTGTACTTCAAACAAGAAACACACAAACTAAATGACACATTTAAGTGCATTACTAATTGCATTAGTACTGTACAAAGTTAGAGGTGCGTAACTCAGACCAGGTTAATTGACCCACAGTCCCACACGGTGACATGATATCATTGACCCACAGTCCCACACGGTGACATGATATCATTGACCCACAGTCCCACACGGTGACATGATATCATTGACCCACAGTCCCACACGGTGACATGATATCATTGACCCACAGTCCCACCCGGTGACATGATATCATTGACCCACAGTCCCACACGGTGACATGATATCATTGACCCACAGTCCCACACGGTGACATGATATCATTGACCCACAGTCCCACACGGTGACATGATATCATTGACCCACAGTCCCACACGGTGACATGATATCATTGACCCACAGTCTCACACGGTGACATGATATCATTGACCCACAGTCCCACCCGGTGACATGATATCATTGACCTACAGTCCCACACGGTGACATGATATCATTGACCCACAGTCTCACACGGTGACATGATATCATTGACCCACAGTCCCACACGGTGACATGATATCATTGACCCACAGTCCCACACGGTGACATGATATCATTGACCCACAGTCCCACACGGTGACATGATATCATTGACCCACAGTCCCACACGGTGACATGATATCATTGACCCACAGTCCCACACGGTGACATGATATCATTGACCCACAGTCCCACACGGTGACATGATATCATTGACCCACAGTCTCACACGGTGACATGATATCATTGACCCACAGTCCCACACGGTGACATGATATCATTGACCCACAGTCCCACACGGTGACATGATATCATTGACCCACAGTCTCACACGGTGACATGATATCATTGACCCACAGTCCCACACGGTGACATGATATCATTGACCCACAGTCCCACACGGTGACATGATATCATTGACCCACAGTCCCACACGGTGACATGATATCATTGACCCACAGTCCCACACGGTGACATGATATCATTGACCCACAGTCCCACACGGTGACATGATATCATTGACGTGACATGCGAATGTGGGATAGAAAACCGATCGCTCAAATGTCACTATTCCAATTATTATTTTCGTTTTTTTGTTTTGTGCGGGTTCCCCGTGCCGCCCCCAGCAAGATGCTGCCCCGGGCGTCTGCCTTGAGGTTTTGAGGTCCATTGTGTAGAAAATAATTTAATAAATCAAGGCTTTGATAAACAGAGGGTACACTGGTGGCACCTGCTGGTCCAAATGATTTAGAGCAGCTAAATTATTATTGTTGACGCCCCACACCCCATATAGCATATGCAGTGTAGCCTTTATGTCTTCTACCAAACCAATACCAAACTAACCTGGTGGTTGTTCGACGAAACGAAGATTTGGACGTCATTGATCATGTGCTTCTGATAAAGTGATACAGGCATCGGCACGCTGCTTCGAAATACACCGCTTAGCTGTTTCTACACATGCCTCGGAGCTTTGGTATCAAACGTAACATCACCACCTATAACTACAAGTAGAAAGGAAGACCTTACAGGGCACCACCCCAGAGACATGTGTTTGTACCCTTTTAGCAACAAATCTAAACCTTTATTTCTGAGTGTAGACATATGTCTACATTTAATTTTAATTTTAAATGAACCTGTCCAATACATCTATAACATTGAGTCTCATTATGGTTTCAGGAATTGATCAGTTCCATTTTGTTTCAGGTGTTGTGGGTGAGAGCTGTATGAATGTGACTTACACCCATCAGAGTATCTGTGCTTTGAAAGGGTCAACAGTGGACATATCCTGTTTTTACACACATCCCAGTTGGCATAACGTCACAGAAGTGTCCTGGTTCAGCAAATGGGAGACTGGTGTAACTAACGATCTGAGCCAGGACCCAGAGTATGCAGATCGTGTGGAATACCATCGACAAACAGACAAGGACTCCACTCTAAAAATCACAGACCTGAGGGAAAGAGACTCAACTGAGTACAAGTTCAGATTTAAAACAGTTCATGCAGAATGGGGATATACCTTCTCTGGAACAACTCTGTCTGTCACAGGTGTGTACTTTATACTTTACACTCTTAGAAAAAAAGGTGCTATGTAGAACCTAAAAAGGTTGTTTGGCTGTCCTCATAGGATAACCCTTTGAAGAACAGTTTTGGGATCCATGTTGAACCCTTAGGGTTCTACATGGAACTCAAAATGGTTCTACCTGAAACAGAAAAGGGTTCTACCTGGAACTAAAATAGGGTTATCATATGGGGATAGTCGAAGAACCCTGTTTTTCTAAGACTGTATACATGAACTGATTCATGTTTTATTTATCTGGTCCAATAACAGGAGAAAAATAACCAGAGAAAATATGTCATTTACTCCTTATTCACAATCTTTCAGGTCTGCAGGTGGAGATGACTCCTGCCACAGTGACTGAGGGACAGAGAGTGACACTGGCCTGTAGGACCGTCTGTACTCTGACTGATAACCCCAACCCCTCCTACATCTGGTACAAGTTAGGCCAGCGCCTCACCAACCAAAATAACAGCCTGATCCTCAACCCAGTCAGCAGTGAGGATGCAGGCAGATACTCCTGTGCTGTAGAAGGCTTTGAGGATCTCCACTCTCCTGAAGAGACTCTCACTGTCAAATGTGAGGATTTTTATTGTATTCTTTACTAAATAACATCATCACTTAGGTCCTTACTGCATGTGCTTACACTCTTTCTGTCATTCAGATGGCCCAAAGAACACACTGGCATCAATCCATCTCTCTGATGAAATAGTGGAGGGCAGTTCAGTGACTCTGACCTGCAGCAGTGATGCCAACCCACCTGTGGACAAATACACCTGGTACAAGAAGATTGGAGCCCACTATCAGTCTTTCTCCTATGGGAACACAGAACTACAGCATGTCTTCAGTCACATCCAGTCATCTGACACTGGGGAGTACTACTGTGAAGCCCGGAATGAGATGGGGACAGACAGGTCTGAGTCTATCAACATCGATGTGAAATGTGAGTAAAGTACAGCTCAGTGTTGGAATCAGTTTAAATGTAAATTAATCCATAAAGCATAGCATAGCCAACATCGGTTCCTTTGAATGTTTTGTCTAAGTGAATCATCTATTGGATAGTTATTTGACTGAAATCATGTTTCTTTTACACCAGACGGCCCAAAGAACACCTCAGTGTCAGTCAGTCCCTCTGGTGACATAGTGGAGGGCAGTTCAGTGACTCTGACCTGCAGCAGTGATGCCAACCCACCTGTGCAGAGTTATGCTTGGTACAAGAATGGAAGTGTCTATCAGAGTATCTTCTATGGGAACACAGAACCACAGCAGGTTTTCAGCCAAATCAAGTCATCTGACACTAGACAGTACTACTGCTGGGTCTCGAATGGAATTAGTACAGACAGGTCTCCATCTTTAGACATTGATGTTAAATGTGAGTAAAACATGAGAGTAGCTCAGTGTTTGAATGTTAGCCTGGGTAAGAAAAGGGGGGAGGGGTGGGTGTCTTTGTTAACAACAGCTGGTATGTGTTCTCTAATGTTAAGGAAGTCTTTCTCGCCTGAGTTAAAATACCCCGAGCTGCAGACCATACTATTTACCAAGAGAGTTTTCTTCTATATTTTTCGTAGCTGTCTATTTACCACCACAAACCGATGCTGACACTAAAACCACACTCAACAAGCTGTATAGGGCCATAAGCAAACAAGAAAAATACCATCCAGAGGTGATGTTTCTCATGGCTGGTGGTGTCCAACTAGAGGCGTCACAACTCCATGTTACCATTCCATGCCATGTTCACACACAGAAATGCATACAAGGCTCTTCCTCACCCTCCTTTAGGCAAATCTGACCATAACTCTTATACTCCTGATTCCTGCTTACAATAAAAAACTCAAACAGGAAGTTCGAATGATGCGCTCAATATGAAAGTGGTCTGATGAAGCGGAAGCTAAGCTACAGGACTGTTTTGCTAGCACAGACTGGAATATGTTTCAGGATTAATCTGATAACATTGAGGAGTTTACCACATCAGTCACCGGTTTCATTAATAAGTGCACCAGCGACTCCATCCCTACAGTGACCGTACGTACATATCCCTACCAGAAGCCATTGATTGCAAGCAACATCCATACTGAGCTAAAGGCTAGAGCTACCCCTTTCAATGAGCGGGACACAAATCCAGATGCTAATCAGAAATTCTGCTACAATCTCCAACGAGCCATCAAACAGGCAAAGCCTCAGTCCCGGATGAAGATCGAATTGTACTATGTCGGCTCTGCCATAAAAAAAAAATATAGGTGAAAACTCTCTTGGTAAATAGTATGGTCTGCAGCTCGGGGTATTCTAAGGGTTTGAAACTATCACGGATTACAAAGGGAAACCCAGCCACGAGCTGCCTTGTGACGTGAACCTACCAAATGTGCTAAATACCTTCTTTGCTCGCTTTGATGAAAGCAATACTGAACCATACATGAGATAACCAGCTGTTCCGGATGACTGTGTGATCTCGCTCACCGTAGCTGATGTGAGTAAGACTTTTAAACAGGTTAACATTTACAAGGCCGCCGGGCCGGACGGCCGTGGGGCTGAGAGCATGCGCGGACCAACTGGCAAGTGTCTTCACTGACATTTCCAACCTCTCCCTGATCCAGTTTGTAATACCTACTTGTTTCAAGCAGACCACCATAGTCCCTGTGCCCAAGAACCCCAAAATAACCAGTCTAAATTGTTATTACCCTGTAGCACTTACATCTGTAGCCATGAAATGCTTTGAAAGGCTGGTCATCACTCACATCACATCACATCCCAGACACAATGGACGCACTCCAATTCGCATACCGATCCAAAAGATCCACAGCTGACGCAATCTCTATTGCACTCCACACAGCCCTCTCCCACATGGACAAGAGGAACACCTATGTTAGAATGCTATTCATTGACTACAGCTCAGCGTTCAACACCATAGTGCCCTCCAAGCACATCACTAAACTCAGGACCCTGTGACTGAACACCTCCCTCTGCAACTGGATTGTATACTTCCTGACGGGCCGCCCCCAGGTGGTGATGGTAGGTAGCAACACAGCCGCCATCCGCCTCAACACAGGGGCCCATCATGGGTGAGTGCTTAGTCCCCTACTGTACTCCCTGTTCATCCACGACTGCATGGCCTCACACGACTCCAACGCCATCATTAAGTTTACTGACGACACAACAGTGTTAGGCCTGATCACCAACGACGATGAGACAGCCTATAGGGAGGAGATTAATGACTTGGCAGTGTGGTGCCAGGACAACATCCTCTCCCTCAATGTGAGCAAGACAAATAAGCTGAACGTGGACTACAGGAAATGAATTGCCGAGCACGCCCCATCCACATCGACGGGGCTGTACTGTAGTTGAGAGGGTCAAGAGCTTCAAAATTCTAGGTGTCCACATCACTGTAAGTAATTAACATGGTCCACACACACCGACACAGTCTTGAAGAAGGCACGACAAATGAAAAGATTTGTCATGGACCCTCAGATCTTCCAAAAGTTCTACAGCTTCAGCATTGAGAGCATCTTGACTGGCAGCATCACTGCTTGGTATGGTAACTGCTTGGCATCCAACCGCAAGGTCCCTGCCATTCAGGACCTCTATACCGGTCAGTGACAAAGAAAGGCCCTAAAAATGATCAAAGACTCTGGTCACCCAAGTGATAGAATGTTCTCATTGCTATTGCATGGCAAGCTCTACCGATGCACCAAGTCTGAAACCAACAGGATCCTGAATAGTTTCTACCCACATGCCATGAGACTCCTAAATACTGTAGTTAACCAAATAGCTTCCCGGACTATCAGCATTGACCGTTTTTGCAGTCTTTTGACTCATCACATTCGCTGCTGCTACTGTGTATTTTCTATCCCGTTTCTTATTCAATTTAACCCTGCATACACTATATATGCTTAAGTATGTGAACACCCCTTCTAATTGCTGAATTTGGCTATTTCAGCCACATCCATTGCTGAAAGGTTTATAAAACAAACATTGGCAGTAGAATGGCCTTACTGAAGAGCTCAGTGACTTTAAACATGGAACCGTCATAGGATGCCACCTTTCCAACAATTCAGTTTGTCAACTTTCTGACCTGCTAGAGCTGCCACGGCCAACTGTATGTGCTGTTATTGTAAAGAGGAAATGTCTAGGAGCAACAACAGCTCAGCCACTAAGTGGTAGGCCACACAAGCTCACAGAATGGGAAATACTTACGCTACAGCATACAATGACATTCAAAACGATTCTGTGCTTCCAAGTTGGTGGCGACAGTTTGGGAAGGCCCTTTCCTGTTTCAGCATGACAATGCCCACGTGCACAAAGTTAGGTCCATACAGAAATGGTTTGTCGAGATTGGTGTAGAAGAACTTGACCGGCCTGCACAGAGCCCTGGCTTCAACCTCATCGAACACCTTTGGGATGAATTGAAATGCCGACTGTGAGCCAGGCCTAATCCCCCAACATCAGTGCCCAACTTCACTAATGCTCTCGTGGCTGAATGGAAGCAAAACTCCAACATCTACCGGATAGCCTTCCCAGAAGAGTGGAGGCCTAGGGACTATAAAGTGGAGGTGGTTCAGTGAACTACGCTTGCATAATGAGAAGCCTAACCCTTACCTGAAGCTTACAACCATTCGCTAATACCTAGCTTTTAGTGCAATGGGCTAACACAGTCTTGAGACGCGAAGACAACCAGTGTTTAGCATCTGGTTGGTCACATAAAGCACCTTTCCAAATGTGTTTCTTTTAAGGTTTTGACTAGTTAATGTTCTCTGACCTGTCAATGTCATGTTCTCTTTGATTCGTCTGATAACTGATGCAAGGTCTTGATTGCACTATTGTCACATGATAACCCCCTACACACATTATCCCTTACCAGATGCCCCCAAAAGCACCTCTGTGTCAGTCAGTCCCTCTGGTGAAATAGTGGAGGGCAACTCTGTCACTCTGACCTGCAGCAGTGATGCCAACCCACCTGTGGACAAATACACCTGGTACAAGACGAATGTGACCTCACCAAAAGCATCAGGACAGAGGTACAGCATCACTAACATCATCTCTGAGGACAGAGGAGAATATTACTGTGAGGCTGAGAATATATATGGACGTCTCAACTCTTCCCCTGTATTTGTGGACGTTCAGTGTAGGTACATCTTTAACGTTTTCCTCATACTTGTAAACTGCTAAAATTATGATAAATCAAGAAACATTTTACTATACAACATCCACATCTGTCAATATGTATTTTCACAATGTGAATGTAATTATTTCTAACTGACCTGTAAATCTGCTGTTTTACCTTATTCACTAAATCTAATCTCTTCAGAAAGCCAAGATAAGGTCTACACTTGTTGTATTCGGTGCATGTGACAAATAAAGTTTGATTTGATAATACTATAACCAAGATGTTAATGACTTTATATTGGACCTTTGTCAGATGACCCAAAGAACACCTCCGTGTCAGTCAGTCCCTCTGGTGAAATAGTGGAGGGCAGTTCAGTGACTCTGACCTGCAGCAGTGATGCCAACCCACCTGTGAAGCGTTATACCTGGTACAAGACGAATGGCCATCAGTCTGTCTCCTATGGGAACACAGAACCACAGCAAGTCTTCAACCAAATCAAGTCATCTGCCACTGGAGAGTACTACTGTGAGGCCTGGAATGGGATTAAAACAGGGAGGTCTGAGTCAATCAACCTGGATGTGAAATGTGAGTAAAGTACAGATCAGTGTTGGAATCAGTTTGATGAAGTCAATAATTTTAACTGAATTATACTAAACAATAATCATAGCCCAAATCTCTTTATTTTAATGTTTTGTGTAACTGAGTAATCTTTTGGATAGTTCTCTGACTGAACTAATGTTTATTTTACACCAGATGGCCCAAAGAACATCTCAGTGTCAACCAGTCTCTCTGGTGAAATAGTGGAGGGCAACTCTGTGACTCTGACCTGCAGCAGTGATGCCAACCCACCTGTGGACAAATACACCTGGTACAAGAAGAACGTAACCTCACCAAAAGCATCAGGACAGAGTTACAGCATCACTAACATCATCTCTGAGGACAGAGGAGAATACTACTGTGAGGCTGAGAATAAATATGGACGACTCAACTCTTCCCCTGTATTTGTGGACGTTCAGTGTAGGTACATCTTTAACGTTTTGGTCACTTACTTAAACTGCTTAAATAATGATGAGTCAAAAAACATTTTAATATACACATCTCTGAATATGTATTTTCACAATGTTAACGTAATTATTTCAAACGGACCTGTAAAATCTACTGGTTTACTTTATTTGCTAAATCTAATGTTTTCAGAAAGGCAAGATAATATACAGTACAAGTCAATAGTTTGGACACACCTACTCATTCCAGGGTTTTTCTTTATTTTTAATATTTTCGACATTGTAGAATAACAGTAACGACATCAAAACTGTGAAATAACATATGGAATATTTTAGTAACCTAATTTATTTTTTTTACAAATCAAAATGTATTTTATATTTGAGATTCTTCAAATAGCCACCCTTTGCCTTGATGACAGCTTTGCACACTCTTGACATTCTCTCAACCAGCTTCATGAGGTATTCACCTGGAATGCATTTAAATTAATTAATAGCTGTGCCTTGTTAATTTGTGGAAATTATAATGGTATTTTATCAGATGGCCCAAAGAACACCTCAGTGTCAATCAGTCCCTCGGGTGAAATAGTGGAGGGCAGTTCAGTGACTCTGACCTGCAGCAGTGATGCCAACCCACCTGTGAAGCGTTATACCTGGTACAAGAAGATTGGCCATCAGTCTATCTCCTATGGGAACACAGAACCACAGCAAGTCTTCAACCAAATCAAGTCATCTGACACTGGAGAGTACTACTGTGAGGCCTGGAATGGGATGAAGACAGGGAGGTCTGAGTCAATCAACATCGATGTGAAATGTGAGTAAAGTACAGATTAGTGTTGGAATGTTGGAATCAGTTTAATTAATTCAATAATTTGCATTAATCCTAAACCATATCATAGCCCAAATCTCTTTATTTTACTGTTTTATGTAAGTGAATAATCTTTTGGATAGTTCTCTGACTGAACTCATGTTTCTTTTTACACCAGATGGCCCAAGGAACACTTCAGTGTCAGTCAGTCCCTCTGGTGAAATAGTGGAGGGCAGTTCAGTGACTCTGACCTGCAGCAGTGATGCCAACCCACCTGTCCAGAGTTACACCTGGTACAAGAAGAATGGAGGTGACAATCAGAGTATGACAGGAACACAGCATGTCTTCAACCAAATCCAGTCAGCTGACACTGGAGAATACTACTGTGAGGCCTGGAATGGGATGAAGACAGGGAGGTCTGAGTATATCGACATTGATGTGAAATGTGAGTAAAGTACAGCTCAGTGTTGGAATATTGGAGAAACTAACATCTAAAATGTATCAACCATTTGAACGACATTGGTCCTAAAGCAGAGCATAAGGCTGTTAGTCCTAGATTCACATTGGTCCTAAAGCAGAGCATAAGGCTGTTAGTCCTAGATTCACATTGGTCCTAAAGCAGAGCATAAGGCTGTTAGTCCTAGATTCACATTGGTCCTAAAGCAGAGCATAAGGCTGTTAGTCCTAGATTCACATTGGTCCTAAAGCAGAGCATAAGGCTGTTAGTCCTAGATTCACATTGGTCCTAAAGCAGAGCATAAGGCTGTTAGTCCTAGATTCACATTGGTCCTAAAGCAGAGCATAAGGCTGTTAGTCCTCGACTCAATCAGTGTTAATCGGCGACAGCCGACACTCACATAGCTGGTGTTTTGGCGGTGTCGGAGGTGTAACTGCATTGTAGCTTTCTAACTGGTGAGCAGCTGCTCTTGATCATTATCATGAATACCTACCCATCCCAGCTGGTCTTGATCATTATCATGAAGACCTACCCATCCCAGCTGGTCTTGATCATTATCATGAAGACATACCCATCCCAGCTGGTCTTGATCATTATCATAAAGACATACCCATCCCAGCTGGTCTTGATCATTATCATAAAGACATACCCATCCCAGCTGGTCTTGATCATTATCATGAAGACATACCCATCCCAGCTGGTCTTGATCATTATCATGAAGACATACCCATCCCAGCTGGTCTTGATCATTATCATGAAGACCTACCCATCCCAGCTGGTCTTGATCATTATCATGAAGACATACCCATCCCACTCCCATTAGAAGTTCACAACGAGAATGGCAATATAGAAATAATGACGCTCAAATTAAAATCATGAATTAAAATAATGATAATTTCTATCAGCCTAATTGAGGTGTAGATTACATCTCACATTCCAGTGTTCCAACTTGTAAACAAAACTGCATGAGATTTCCCTTAATGGGACTCTGTGCAGCCAATGACAATGTGCTCTTGAGGTATATTGCCCGGATTTACTTGTGGATTTGACAGCTCTAATGCAGTTCCAACTACTACACCGCCAAAACAACCGCAATGCAGGTGTCGGCTATCGCAGATGTCATAGAATCTAGGCCTTAATGCATTTTTTAAAAATTATTTACTAGACGGTCCAAAGAACACCTCAGTGTCAGTCAGTCCCTCTGTTGAAATAACGGAGGGCAGTCCAGTGACTCTGACCTGCAGCAGTGATGCCAACCCACCTGTGCAGATTTACATCTGGTACAAGAAGAATGGAGCTGAAACCTCAATTAGACATTCTGGATGGAGTTACAGGATCACTAACATCAGCCCTGAGGACAGAGGAGAATACTACTGTCTGGCAGTGAATGAAGTTGGATGCAAAAGATCAAAGCTTGTTCCTCTAAAGGTTTTGTGTAAGTATTGCAGATCCTCTCCATCTTGTACTCGTGTGGTTTAACAGATATATTTTAAAAACTCAAAATGAAAGTATTGTGACACTACCACTTTGGGACATTAATCTTTCTATCAGGTAAACCAAAGACCACCTCCGTGTCAGTCAGTCCCTCTGGTGAAATAGTGGAGGGCAGTTCAGTGACTCTGACCTGCAGCAGTGATGCCAACCCACCTGTGGACAAATACACCTGGTACAAGAAGAATGGAGCTTCACTGAAAGGATCTGAAAACACCTTCCTCATCACCAACATTAACTCTGAGGACAGTGGAGAATACTACTGTGAGGCTGAGAATGAATATGGAGGTCTCAACTCTTCTACAATTTATGTAGATGTTCAGTGTAAGTACACCTAACCATCTCATCTTTTGGTGAGAGAATCACACATCTTTATATTTCACTCATAGAATAAACTCAGCAAAAAAAGAAACGTCCCTTTTTCAGGACTCTGTCTTTCAAATATAATTCGTAAAAATCAAAATAACTTCACTGTAAAGGGAAACACAGTTTCCCATGCTTGTTAATTTTTTAAAATTGTACTTTTATTTAACTAGGCAAGTCAGTTAAGAACAAATTCTTATTTTCAATGACGGCCTAGGAACAGCAGTAACTGCCTGTTCAGGGGCAGAACGACAGATTTCGTACCTTGTCAGCTCGGGGGTTTGAACTTGCAACCTTCCGGTTACTAGTCCAACACTCCAACCACTAGGCTACCCTGCCTCCCCAATGAACCACAAACAATTAATGAACATACACCTGTGGTATGGTCGTTAAGACACTAACGGCTTACAGACGGTAGGCAATTAAGGTCACAGTTCTGAAAACTTCTGGACACTAAAGAGGCCTTTCTACTGACTCTGAAAAACACCAAAAGAAAGATGCCCAGGGTCCCTGCTCATCTGCGTTAACATGCCTTAGGCATGCTGCAAGGAGGCATGAGGACTGCAGATGTGGCCAGGGCAATAAATTGTGATGTCCGTACTGTGAGACGCCCAAGACAGGGCTACAGGGAGACAGGACGGACAGCTGATCGTCCTCGCAGTGGCAGACCACGTGTAACAACACCTGTACAGGATCGGTACATCCGAACATCACACCTGCGGGACAGGTACAGAATGGCAATTACAACTGCCTGAGTTACACCAGGAAAGCACAATCCCTCCATTAGTGCTCAGACTGTACGCAATAGGCTGAGAGAGGCTGGACTGAGGGCTTGTAGGCCTGTTGTAAGGCATGTCCTCACCTGACATCACCGGCAACAACGTCGCCTGTGGGCACAAACCCACTGTCGCTGGACCAGACAGGACTGTCAAAAAGTGCTCTTCACTGATGAGTCGCGGTTTTGTGTCACCAGGGGTGATGGTCAGATTCGCTTTTATCGTCAAAGGAATCAGCGTTACACCGAGGCCTGTACTCTGGAGTGGGATCGATTTGGAGGTGGAGGGTCCGTCATGGTCTGGGGCAGTGTGTCACTGCATCATCGGACTGAGCTTGTTGTCATTGCAGGCAATCTTAACGCTGTGCGTTACAGGAAAGACATCATCCTCCTTCATGTGGTACCCTTCCTGCAGGCTCATCCTGACATGACCCTCCAGCATGACAATGCCACCAGCCATACTGCTCGTTCTGTGCGTGATTTCCTGCAAGACCGGAATGTCAATGCTCTGCCATGGCCAGCGAAGAGCCCGGATCTCAATCCCATTGAGCACGTCTGGGACCTGTTGGATCAGAGGGTGAGGGCTAGGGTCCTTCTCCCCAGAAATGTCTGGGAATTTGCTGGTGCCTTGGTGGAAGAGTGGGGTAACATCTCACAGCAAGAACTGGCAAATCTGGTGCAGTCCATGAGGAGGAGATGCACTGCAGTACTTACTACAGCTGGTTTCCACACCAGATCCTGACTACTACTTTTGAGTTTGACCCCCCCCCTTTGTTCAGGGACACATTATTCCCTTTCTGTTGGTCACATGTCTGTGGAACATGTTCAGTTTATCAATCTCAGTTGTTGAATCTTATGTTCAGACAAATAATTTTACGTTAGGTTTGCTGAAAATAAATGCAGTTGACAGTGAGCGGACGTTTCTTTTTTTGCTGAGTTTACCTCCAAGTTCCATAATTCTCCTCATGTAAAACACTGTTCTAAAACACTGTATTGGTTCATATTGTCCACCAGATGGCCCAAAGAACACCTCAGTGTCAGTCAGTCCCTCTGGTGAAATAGTGGAGGGCAGTTCAGTGACTCTGACCTGCAGCAGTGATGCCAACCCACCTGTGCAGAATTACACCTGGTACAAGAAGAATGTAACCTCACCAGTATTGTCAGGACAGAATTACAACATCACTAACATCAGCTCTGAGGACAGTGGACATTACTACTGTGAGGCGAGGAATAAAATATCATCTGAGAACTCTACAGCTCTGAGGATCATTGTAGCAGGTAAAGGTTCATCTTCAATATGCAAAATACACAATTACATGTTTCAATCTAATCTAAATTTGGCTTATTACACTTGACTTTTGTGTTGGCTTATACGATTCCCAAGCCTTTAATGTGATTTTCTTTTCAGTTTACAACATACGATGTACTCATATCATTCATATTTTATTTTAGGGAAACATACCTCATACCTCAATGCTGCTGTAGGAATCATAATTGTTGTTCTGGTTCTCATCCTCTGTCTCTCTGGCTTCATGTGGTTCAGGTGAGTGAACATTTAGCTTTTTAACACTCTGATTTGTTACTAACTTCATACATCATTAGTTAAATGAATGTCCAAAACAGGAAGAAGGCATCCAACTCCACCTCTGGCACAATAGAAACAAGAGATACAGCAGATGAGGGACAGGTGAGTCCGTTGGAATCAGAAGATGACTGTGATGACTGTGTATTCTTTGTGGAACTGTGTATTCTTTTTTCTACTCATGTTGTCTATACTCTTTCCCCATCAGGGAGACTCTACTCTCCTTTATGACAACGTCTTAGGCATGGCCATGCAGCAGAGACAGCAGTCACCGTCGAGTCAGGATGACGTTCACTACACCAGCGTCCACGTCTCTCCCTCCAAAAACCCGGAAGAGCTTTGTGCTCCATCGTGCAACTGCCTCAACCCCAGAAACAGGACAGAGATGTCCAGTACACTGCTGTGAAATTCAACCCTCCCAGTGCTACCATCCGGTGAGCATATTCTGCATTAAGGTCATTCATATGCTGCGGCTTATTGTAGTAGATGTCATCAATAACCAAAACAGTGACCTCTAGTGATGTAATTTCCAACTTTTTAAGGATCGGCGTTCCGTCAACGGGACAGTTGTAAATCATGCAGCGCATTATATCAAGATCACCGATTTTAGAGTAACAACAAATGTCGGTACATAGAAGTGTCTTATATGGACTGAAAGCCTTCATTCTTGTTAATATAACTGCACTGTCCAATTTATAGTAGCTATTACTGTGAGAAAATGCCATGCTATTGTTTGAGGAGAGCTCCTAACAACTAAACCCTTTTTTCAAAGCGATAGGTTTTATAAATTCACCTCTGAAGGTGAAATGTGTACTTACATTCTGAAATCTTGCTCTGATTTATCATCCCAAGGGTCCCAGAAATAACATGAAGTGTCATTTTGTTAGATAAAATCATTTTTCATATCCTGAAAAGGTCCATATAGCATACAATATCGATGTATTTTATTTTATTTCCACTTGTTCAATTTGTAAAGAAAAGAATCTGTGAACATCTCACCCTAAACGTTGTTTGAATGAGTCAAATCACGTTCGTAAATATTCCTCAGAGATCCTAGAAGGTAACAAGATTTTACTATTTCATTAGGGGTCTAGTATATCCTATAGGACACCATATTTGGTCACGTGGGCGGCCATCACTTGAACAACTGTACGTTTGTTAAATAAGAACCAATCAGGGTCAAAAAAGCTAGCTAGATAGCCAATGAGCTGGGCTTTACGGGAGTATCCAAAAACCATATATATGTTGTAAAATGTATCTTCTAACCTTGTACGACAGCATGTCTTTTAATTTTGGACAAAAATTACAAGGATAATTCAGAGTTATGATGTTATGAAAACTGGTTGTTTTGCAGATGCTGAACTTATAATATGGCTACTAATACTTGGAAAGCTAAATCAAAGTCCAAGCATTCAGATTTGACGATATTCTTTGCAGAAAAATGGAATATGAATGCGAACGTCTCCTTCACGATTTGCTCAAATGTACCTGGGGACAGGATCAGTCATAGTCCAAGTTATCCATCTGAAACTTTGCACATACACTGCTGCCATCTTGTGGACTCTATCGGAATTACAACCAGAGTGATGGATTTAACAGTGACATTTCTCTTGCATTTCAAAGATGGTGGTAAAAAAAACACTGGTTGGTGTTTTCTTTGTATTTTCTTCTACCAGATCTATTATGTTATATTCTCCTACATTCAATTCACATTTCCACAAACTTCAAAGTGTTTCCTTTCAAATGGTACCAAGAATATGCATATCCTTGCTTCAGGGCCTGAGCTACAGGCAGTTAGATTTGGGTATGTCATTTAGGCGAAAATTTAAAAAAAGGGGGATATCCCATAGTATTACTACCAACCCAATAATAGACAATGACGGAGGGATGTGATGATGAGTTTGAGGAACTGTTCTCAGTGCGTTCCAAATGGTACCCAATTCCTTCTTTAGTGCACTATTGAGCGCTATAGGCTCTGGTCAGAGGTAGTGCACTATAAAGGGTATAGGGTGCTGTCATTTGGGACAAAGATTTGCATAATTTCTGTTTCTCTCTCCTCAGACTCACAGCGGCACAAGCAGCTGAGGAGGACACCTCTGAGATCTACAGAACAGTCAACAAAACCCAGAACCAAGACCACCTGAACACAACAAAACCAAGAACACCTGAACACAACAAGCCCCAAACCAAGAAGAACTTAAAACAACAATCCCAGAACCAAGACGACCTGAACACAACAAACTGTTTTTAAGAAATGTTTGCAAAAAACGAAACAACTGAAATATACATTTACAGAAGTATTCAGACCTTGGTTGATGCGCCATTGGCAGCGATTACAGCCTCGAGTGTTCTTGGGTATGATGCTACAAGGTTATACATTTTTTACAGCAATACATTTTGTTTCATATGTCTGTTACGCAAATAAATTCAATTCATTTATATACACTTAATATAAGTTTGCTAGATTTAAAAAAATATATTTGTTTCATTGTTTTTATCACAAAGTTATAGCACAATTTTGACTCAAATTTAAGGAAATAGTTCTTCTTGATTCAATGTTTCTTATTAATTTTATCATTTTAGTTTTTTTTACTAATGTGTGAAGTGTATACAATCTATCATAAACTTCATTGTCATTGTTTTTACCTTGTTATGACAGTATTTTCAGTGGAGAGAAAATTAAAAGCTTTTAAAATCACAATCTTGTACTGTACATACAATAACTACAAATAATACATTTACATTAGTTTGTAGAGCAATAGTGGTTTATTCATCTTCATAATCATTATTTCCATACAAAATGTACACACACACTTTTAGAAGAAGCAAAGTCCAGCTCCTAGACACACAACCAGTTACATAAAATATTATGTATTGTCATTTTTTAAATGCAGACACAATATGACTCAATAAACCGAGACAGACAGACAGACTTGTATGCATGGCAGGTCGAAAAAAATAAATAATTTGGCCAAATACTCAGTCAGCTGAAGACATCTCTTTCACACAAAATGGCCGTTCAGACTTTCGGTATCGCTGAACAATGTCTGCTTTATGTAGCTAACAAGCTTGCTGAGATAGCTAGTTCACTAAATTCATAAGCCACTCCCACGTCAACTCTTAATAACACAGTATTTTTACATGGATGGTTTACTATTTATTTTAAAATATTATTTTACCTTTAATTTTGTGTATATTCATTGGTATCTTTATCTACTGCCATCTTCTGTTTGAATCTTGTTTGGTTAGGCAGGTAGCCTAGTGGTGAGAGTGTTGGGCCAGTAACAGAAAGGTTGCTGGATCAAATCCCCAAGCTGAAAAGGTAAAAATCTGTCATTCTGTCCCTGAACAAGGCAGTTAACCCAGTAGGCTGTCATTGTAAATAAAAACTTGTTCTTAACTGACTTGCAAATTTAAATAAAGGTTCAATTAAAATCCTCTGCTGGTTTCCCCTGACTCTGCCCATTTCTTTCTTGATTGGCCATTATCAAAAAAAGACCTTGTGAGCATCGTAGATTCACATGTTTCAATCTCAGATTGGATTGTCTGAATTCGCTAGTCAAGTGTCAATCCCGGAAAAAAAAAACATTGATGAAAGATATTTTGAGAAAATGTGACCTTTTTCAGGAAACTAGTCGTGTGTCGCAGGTCACTACTTCACAGGAGAGCCATTAGAACGTAAACTTTTTTAAATCAAAATGCATTTTTTGGCAACAATGCCTTCTTGAACATGTGAACTTTCATGTGCCTTAATAACAATCTTGTATTCCATCTGTAAATACAAATACAATTGTTAAATTATGAGCCTAGTTGGTTTAACCAGAGAAAAAGTCAGCAACCTTCCCGCTAACCATGATTGGCTAAGACAATGAGTGGGATGGACAGGCCGAAAGATGATTTCGGATTGGTCTGCCATAAGCAGACTTCTGTCTATTTGAGCTGGTCAGTAAATCTAGGTAATCCTATCTAACGTGGCTTTTATTTTTTTATTGCGTAGTAAAACTACGTAAATCTAATGTCAAATTAAAGTGTACTATTAGCTAGCTAACACTAGCTGGCTGGCTCGCTAGCTAACGTTATGTGTATGCTCTCCACTTTCTGGAGGGCCGAGTTTTGAAATCAGTGGAATTCTAGTATGATAGCTAAGGAGATGGAGAAAACACCTGTCTCTGGATTACATCTTCCAACTAAGGGCAACCAAATCATCAGGAGACGCGTCAAACCATGATGTATAAGGGTAAGAGATTCTAGCTAGCTACATTTTCAGATATTACACGTTTCTAAATTTGACATAAAGTATTTTCATTTGCTACCGGGATCGATATGACAACAGCCAGTGAAAGTGCAGGGCGCCAAATTTAAACAACAGAAATCTCACAATTAAAATTCCTCAAACATACAAGAATTTTACACCATTTTAAAGATAAACTTGTTGTTAATCCCACCACCGTGTCCGAATTTAAAAAGGCTTTATGATGAAAGCACACCAATTGATTATGTTAGGTGAGTGCCTAGTCACAGAAAAACACAGCCATTTTTCCAGCCAAAGAGAGGAGTCAAAAAAAAGCAGAAATAGAGATAAAATGAATTACTAACCTTTGATGATCTTCATCAGATGACACTCATAGGACTTTATGTTACACAATACATGTATGTTTTGTACGATAAAGTTCCTATTTATATCCAAAAATCTCAGTTTATATTGACGCGTTATGTTCAGTAGTTCCAAAACATCCGGTGATTTTGCAGAGAGCCACATCAATTTACAGAAATACTCATAATAAACATTGATAAAAGATACAAGTGTTATACATGGAATTATAGATCCACTTCTCCTTAATGCAACCGCTGTGTCAGATTTCAAAAAATCTTTACAGAAAAAGCACACCATACAATAATCTAAGTACAGCGCTCAGACACAAAAACAAGCCATACAGATATCCGCCATGTTGTGGAGTCAACAGAAGTCAGAAATAGCATTATAAATATTCACTTACCTTTGATGATCTTCATCAGAATGCACTCCCAGGAATCCCAGTTCCTCAATAAATGTTTGTTTTGTTCGATAAAGTTCATAATTTATGTCCAAATACCTCCTTGTTGTTCGCGCATTTTGTTCACAAATCCAAATTCATGAGGCGCGGTCACTAGGTCCAGACGAAAAGTAAAAAAGTTCCATTACAGTCCTTTGAAACATGTCAAACGATGTATAGAATCAATCTTTAGGATATATTTAACATAAATCTTCAATAATGTTCCAACCGGAGAATTTCTTTGTCTTCAGAAATGCAATGGAATGCAGGTCGCTCTCACACGAGCACACGTGATCAGCTCATGCCAGACACCTGATTGAAAGAGCTCTCATTCCCTCCTCCTTCATAGTAGAAGCCTGAAACAAGGTTCTAAAGACTGTTAAACATCTAGTGGAAGTCTTAGGAAGTGCAATATGACCCCATAGACACTGTATATTCGATAAGCAATGAGTTGAAAAACTACAAACCTCAGATTTCCCACTTCCTGGTTGGATTTTCTCTCAGGTTTTTGCCTTACATATGAGTTCTGTTATACTCACAGACATATTATGCATATCTTAGCTTCTGGGCCTGAGTAGCAGGCAGTTTACTCTGGGCACCTTATCCATACAAGCTACTCAGTACTGCCCCCCAGCCATAAGAAGTTGTTAAAGTGTACTGTTAGCTAGCTAGCTAATGTTAGTTGGCTTGCTAACTAATGTGTATGACCTTAATTCATATCTCAGAGCCACTAATTTTAGCCTAATGTTAGCTAGCTAACATTGAACCTGGTTGGCTAGCGACCTGCAGATTCATACAGGGTAGTAAAGTCATGAGTTGGGATTATGGTTCATTGTTTACCTAGGTAGCTAGCTACATGTCATAACAAAATAGTCTCTTCTTCGTGTGCCAGAGCGCAGAATAACTGATGGATTTACCAACGCTCAACACCATTTGAATATGGCCGTGTCAGTAAACGTTGGTAAAAAGCGTAATTAAATTGTTGCCAGCAGCACAGATACAGTCACCAACACTCTGGATAACATGAATAAAGCCGAATCAGCTCTGCTAGGGTGAGTAAAATGGTCAGAGTAGGGTTTTCTCTTATTATGTGTCTGGAAGTAGCTAACAAGCTAGCTAATTAGCTTGGGTGCTTGCCTGCCATTGTGAGGTCAGAACGTTCGGATCAACGCGACTCATCAACCAGAGCATCCCGTGTGTGTTCTGAACGTGAAATGCTCAGAGTTTATGAATGGACAATAGGACAGCACAGTTGCAGTCACCAACAGATAACATAATAGCCTAACCAGCTCTGCTAGGGCGAGTAATGTTCAGTGAGCTGTTCTCTCTCACTTAGATGTCTGAAAGTAGCTAGCAAATTAATACAGAATGCTTGGAACAACCCTTAAAGAGATGGGTGGGGCTAAAGCTTAAGAGGGTGTGAACGATGCTGATTGGGTGTAGACAAAGAAAGGGTCTCCAATAGTAGTACCAAAACATTCAAAGACCAAATTACTTTCCCATTGTTCCTTAACTGTACTGTATGATATATCATTTTGTAGCTTTGAGTCTCTACTTTTATCCGATGTAGAGTACACAATTTCAAGTTATGCTACATAAGTCCGATTTGAGCCGGTCAGTCACAAATGTGAATCCCTCGCCCGTTTCCATGACCCCTGGCAAAAACATAGACTGTGTATAGGGCAAAGATCTTTGCCTGTTCCTCTGGCATGGATTCAGCTTACAAATATGGAAACTCCAATGTTCACACCAATTCCAAACTTTTAAATCCATGACGGAAAGTGTGAACTTGCACTCTTGGGAAAAGGTTGAGAACCGGGATCTCAGCCTTAGGCACCTTATTACCAGTTTGTTATTCTGTTAATGATCCAAGTGGATGAGGACATGATTGTGACAAAGGAGGCTGCAGTAATGTTGAGATGCCAGTAGAAGGAGCTCTAGTCTAGAACACTGGAACCTTCAGTAGCACTTTGATGGAGATGATGAGGAGTGATGGGTCACATTATGTGAGAAAACACATTCAGAAACCATATAGAACAGTCAACACTTTGTTATGGATCTGTATTTAAAGAAAAGTTGAAAATGGGCTGCATTTAGGCAAAATCTAAGCCCACCCCTCAAATGAAGAAATGTAAATAGCTATGTGGTCTTTAGCAGTACATCTAGTACATCCCTTTCTGACATGCTGTTGATACATGTGATTGTCTTAAATCCCCGACTAGGCTACTTTCAAAATGTGTCAATCACTAAAATCACAATTCTTGTTTCTATGCACTGCTACGACGGTAAGTTGACTCACTGTACAAGACCTCTCCCCTTCACTATCAATAAGTGCATTGAGGACGACGTCCCCACAGTGACTGTACGTACATACCCCAAACAGAAGCCATGGATTACAGGCAACATTCGCACTGAGCTAGAGTAGAGCTGCCGCTTTCAGGGTGTGGGACTTTAACCCGGAAGCTTAAAAGAAATCCCGCTATGCCCTGCGACGAACCATCAAACAGGCAAAGCATCAATACAGGGCTAAGATTGAATCATACTACACACTCTGACGCTCGTCGGATGTGGCAGGGCTTGCAAACTATTACAGACTACAAAGGGAAGCACAGCCGCGAGCTGCCCAGTGACACGAGCCTACCAGACTAGCTAAATCACTTCAAAACTCACTTCGAGGCAAGCAACACTGAGGCACGCATGAGAGTATCAGCTGTTCCGGACGACTGTGTGATCACGCTCTCCGTAGCCGACGTGAGTAAGACCTTTAAAGAGGTCAACATACACAAGGCTGCGGGGCCAGACGGATTACCAGGACGTGTGCTCCGGGCATGTGCTGACCAACTGGCAGGTGTCTTCACTGACATTTTCAACAAGTCCCTGATTGAGTCTGTAATACCAACATGCTTCAAGCAGACCACTATTGTCCCTGTGCCCAGAACACAAAGGCAACCTGCCTTTAGAGCAGTGATGTTTTGGGGCTGTTGCTGGGAAACACGGACTTTCAACTCCCTCCAAAATGTTTTATGGGGTTGAGATCTGGAGACTGGCTAGGCCACTCCAGGACCTTGAAATGCTTCTTACGAAGCCACTCCTTCGTTGCCTGGGCGGTGTGTTTGGGATCATTGTCATGCTGAAAGACCCAGCCACGTTTCATCTTCAATGCTACATGGCCCCATTCATTCTTTCCTTTACACGGATCAGTCGTCCTGGTCCCTTTGCAGAAAAACAGCCCCAAAGCATGATGTTTCCACCCCCATGCTTCACAGTAGGTATGTGTTCTTTGGATGCAACTCAGCATTCTTTGTCCTCCAAACACAACGAGTTGAATTTTAACAAAAAGTTATATTTTGGTTTCATCTGACCATATGACATTATCCCAATCTTCTTCTGGATCATCCAAATGCTCTCTAGCAAACTTCAGACGGGCCTGGACATGTACTGGCTTAAGCAGGGGGACCCGTCTGGCACTGCAGGATTTGAGTCCCTGGCGGCGTAGTGTGTTACTGATGGTAGGCTTTGTTACTTTGGTCGCAGATCTTTGCAGGTCATTCACAAGGGATTTTTGCTCACCGTTCTTGTAATCATTTTGACCCCACCGGGTGAGATCTTGCGTGGAGCCCCAGATCGAGGGAGATTATCAGTGGTCTTGTCTGTCTTCCATTTCCTAATAATTGCTCCCACAGTTGGTTTCTTCAAACCAAGCTGCTTACCTATTGCAGATTCAGTCTTCCCAGCCTGGTGCAGGTCTACAATTTTGTTTCTGTTGTCCTTTGACAGCTCTTTGGTCTTGGCCATAGTGGAGTTTGGAGTGTGACTGTTTGAGGTTGTGTACATGTGTCTTTTATACTGATAACAAGATCAACAGGTGCCATTAATACAGGTAACGAGTGGAGGACAGAGGAGCCTCTTAAAGAAGAAGTTACAGGTATGTGAGATCCAGAAAACTTGCTTGTTTGTAGGTGACCAAATACTTATTTTCGGCCATAATTTGCAAATAAATTCATTAAAAATCCTACAATGTGATTTTCTGGATTTTTTTTCTCATTTTGTCTGTCATAGTTGAAGTGTACCTATAATGAAAATTACAGGCCTCTCTCATCTTTTTAAGTGGGAGAACTTGCACAATTGGTGGCTGACTAAATACTTTTTTGTCCCCACTGTATATATAGATATATACTTTTTTTGGTGTCTCAGAGAAGGAGTGCTGATGTAGGATCAGGTCCTACCGATCCATATAATAAAGATCTAAAAGGCTAAACTGGTCCGAGATGAGCACTCTTAGTCTACTCTGATTCACTTTGTGAATATGGACCCTGGACTGGTTTAATGTATCAGGTGGAGTTATTCACCAGATATAGAGTGAGTTGTTGTTTATGTTTCTTCGACTGCAACAATGGCCTTGAGAACAACAGGAAGTGTGTTGGGGGTCTTTCTCTGGTCTGTAGCAGGTATGGTCTCATTCATAACTGTTTTAGTAATGTTATCTTAATGTTATTCTGGTGTGTTCGTTGACATTGTTTCACTTTCTGATCTTCGTTGCTTTTTTATGTCTCTATTTTACTTTGGTCAGGGTGTGAGTTGGGGTGGGCATTCTATGTTTTTGTTCTATGTTCTGTATTTCTGGTTTTGGCCTGGTATGGTTCTCAATCAGAGGCAGCTGTGCATCGTTGTCTCTGATTGAGAACCATACTAAGGCAGCCAATTGAACTTGCACAATTGGTGGCTGACTAAATACTTTTTTGTCCCCACTGTATATATAGATATATACTTTTTTTGGTGTCTCAGAGAAGGAGTGCTGATGTAGGATCAGGTCCTACCGATCCATATAATAAAGATCTAAAAGGCTAAACTGGTCCGAGATGAGCACTCTTAGTCTACTCTGATTCACTTTGTGAATATGGACCCTGGACTGGTTTAATGTATCAGGTGGAGTTATTCACCAGATATAGAGTGAGTTGTTGTTTATGTTTCTTCGACTGCAACAATGGCCTTGAGAACAACAGGAAGTGTGTTGGGGGTCTTTCTCTGGTCTGTAGCAGGTATGGTCTCATTCATAACTGTTTTAGTAATGTTATCTTAATGTTATTCTGGTGTGTTCGTTGACATTGTTTCACTTTCTGATCTTCGTTGCTTTTTTATGTCTCTATTTTACTTTGGTCAGGGTGTGAGTTGGGGTGGGCATTCTATGTTTTTGTTCTATGTTCTGTATTTCTGGTTTTGGCCTGGTATGGTTCTCAATCAGAGGCAGCTGTGCATCGTTGTCTCTGATTGAGAACCATACTAAGGCAGCCTGTTTTCCCACTATGGGTTGTGGGTAGTTGTTTTCTGTGTCTGTGTTTCACCATACAGAACTGCTTCGATGTTCATTGTTTCACTATGTTTTTTTTGTATTCAGTGTTCAGTTATATTTTCATAAAAAATGGACACTTACCACGCTGCGTTTTGGTCCAATCTTTCATACTCCTCGTCAGAAGAGGAGGAAAATCGTTACAGAACTACCCACCAAAAAAGGACCAAGCAGCGTGGTCACCAGGAGCAGAGGGTTCTGGACTCCTGGACTTGGGAGGACATTCTGGACGGGAAGGGTTCCTACACATGGGAGGAGATCCTGGCTGGAAGGGATCGCCTCCCATGGGAACAGGTGGAGACAGCCAGGAGAGCAGAGGCAGCAGGAAAAGGGAGCCGCGAAATGAGGTAAGGCAGCGCAACAGGCACGAGAGGCAGCCCAAATTTTTTTTTGGGGGTGGCACACGGGGAGATTAGCAGAGTCAGGTGATAGACCTGAACCAACTCCCTGTGCTTACCGGAAGAAGCATAGTACTGGTCAGGCACTGTGTTATGCGGTCAAGCGCACAATGTCGCCAGTACACGCTCACAGCCCGGTGCGCTATAGGTCAGCCCCCCGCAAGTGCCATGCGAGAGTGGGCATCCAGCCAGGGCGTGTTGTGCCAGCTCAGCGTGTTTGGTCTCCGGTACGCCGTTTCGGCCCAGGGTATCATGCGCTGGCGCTGCGTGTTGTGTCTCCGGGGCGCTGCCAATATGCCTGCGCTCCGCCCGTGCCGGGCGAATGTGGGCATTGAGCCTAAGGGAGAGGTGCGAGTGGTATGCACCAGATCTCCAGTGCTCCCCCACAGCCCAGTCATCCGGTGCCTCCTCCACACACCAGGCCTCCTGTAGGTCTCTCCGTCTCCTCCCTCCAGGTTCTCCCGTCTGTCCGGAGCTGCCGGAGCCGCCCGTCAGTCAGGAGCTGCCGGAGCCGCCCGTCAGTCAGGAGCTGCCGGCGCCGCCCGTCTGTCAGGACCTGCCGGAGCCACCCTTCACTCCGGCGCTGCCGGAGTCTCCCGTCTATTCGGGGCCCGCTGCAGGGGTCCCCAGTCCGAGGTCGGCGCCGAGGGTCGCCGCTCCAAAGGCGCAACTTAAGTGGGCCAAGACTATGGTGGAGTGGGGTCCACGTCCCGCGCCAGAGCCGCCACCGCGGACAGATGCCCACCCAGACCCTCCCCTATGGGTTTAGGATTTGCGTGGGTGGGTACTGTCACGTCCTGACCTTAGTTCCTTTTTTATGTCTCTATTTTAGTTTGGTCAGGGCGTGAGTTGGGGTGGGCATTCTATGTTCTTGTTCTATGTTTTGTATTTCTGGTTTTGGCCTGGTATGGTTCTCAATCAGAGGCAGCTGTGCATCGTTGTCTCTGATTGAGAACCATACTAAGGCAGCTTGTTTTCCCACTATGGGTTGTGGGTAGTTGTTTTCTGTGTCTGTGTTTCACCATTCAGAACTGCTTCGATGTTCATTGTTTCACTATGTTTTTTTTTGTATTCAGTGTTCAGTTATATTTTCATAAAAAATGGACACTTACCACGCTGCGTTTTGGTCCAATCTTTCATACTCCTCGTCAGAAGAGGAGGAAAATCATTACACATCGTCTGTTAGGGGCTTCTGCTTTTCTGGAATAGTTGTCTTTGTCTTAAGTCCTTTCTGTGGTTTTCATTCACACTCAGCAAGTAGAGTACGGCAACAAAGTGTGGACAAACGCTGTTAGTGTGAGAAAATGAGTCTGTAATGTATAATCACCATCATGTGTGATTGCGTTGCAGTGTTACTGGGTCAGGATGGCAGGAGTGTGAAATACACCACTCAGAGTATCTGCACCTTGAAGGGGTCAACAGTAGAGCTGTCCTGCTCTTACACATATCCCAGTGGCTATACAATCACAACAACCTTCTGATTTACCAAACTTTATACCGTGACTCTGAGTGGTGACCCAGACTACAAAGGTCGTGTGACGTACCGTAGCGACAAGAAGAATGGCCACACTCTGACAATCAGAGACCTGAGAGACAGTGACTCAGCTACATACAAGTTCAGATATATAGCAGATCAGACCGTAGGGAAATATGCTGGCGATCCTGTAGTCACTCTGTCTGTCACAGGTACAGTTAAATTCAATAAAGCTAAACTGTTGAATTCCATTTAGTTCTGGGCATTAGTCTTGGTTTGTGTTTACATCTGTATAGAATAGGATTTCTTCCATCAGTGTCTTAGAGGGAAAACTCAGTGATAAAGGGATTTACAGTGATATAGTTTTTTAGCCACTTTATTTGGATAGTCTGGATAGATGCTCTACAGATGGTCATTCTATCAACACACTTCCTGTTGATAAGTTACTGCTTTTATTTTTTACTGTGTCACAATAGTCTCTTTCTACTATTTTCCCTGTACCTTGACACAGCTCTCTCTCCACAGAGTGTCCATCCTGACCCTAACTGGGACACACACACCACTGAAAATGAGGACCAGACACTCTGGCTGTAGGTATGTTATAACACATTCATATAGGTGTTTATTTTGTATACAGTTTTTGTGTTTGTTTGCGTGAGTGGGTAATTGGGTGAGTGAGAGAGATGAACACAGAAAGTAGAAGTGAGCGAGAATGCTATAGTGCAGTGTGTAAAGTGCTCATGCTGTGTTTCCTGTGTCGCTGTCTCTCTCTCAGAGTGTGAGGGACTCGCCCAGTGACACATTCACAGCTCTTCAGAGAGACACTCAGCCCTCTGTGTATCAGACCATCCAGGGGACCACCCACAGAACCTGGACTGAAGACAACCACCACATAACCTCGGCTGATAGAACCACCACAGAACCTGGACTGAAGAGAACCACCACAGAACCTGGACTGAAGAGAACCACCACAGAACATGGACTGAAGAAAACCACCACAGAACATGGACTAAAGAGAACCATCACAGAACATGGACTGAAGAGAACCATCACAGAACATGGACTGAAGAGAACCACCACAGAACATGGACTGAAGAGAATCACCACAGAACATGGACTGAAGAGAACCATCACAGAACCTGGACTGAAGAGAACCACTACAGAACATGGACTGAAGAGCTATGGCTCCAAATCAAAGCTAGTCCTTACACCTCTATTCTTTTGCTAATATATTGTTATAATATCTTGAAGGTTCAACCAAATTACAAAATGACACATTGGTTTCCCTTCCCTTTTAGCAGTCTATGAACATGGTGTGACATCAGTCCCTGCTTTGGTTTAGTTTCCCCTGACACTGTTTTCACTTGCTAATGTTTTAGCATTCGTGTCACAAATTACTGCACCTGTACATAGCCCACCTATAATTTAGCCCAAACAACTACCTTTGCACCCCATTATTTTTATTTCTACTTTGCACATTCTTCCATTGCAAAACTACCATTCCAGTGTTTTACTTGCTATATTGTATTTATCTTGCCACCATGGCCTTTTTTGCCTTTACCTCCCTTCTCACCTCATTTGCTCACATTGTATATAGACTTGTTTATACTGTATTATTGACTGTATGTTTGTTTTACTCCATGTGTAACTCTGTGTCGTTGTATGTGTCAAACTGCTTTGCTTTATCTTGGCCAGGTCGCAATTGTAAATGAGAACTTGTTCTCAACTTGCCTACCTGGTTAAATAAAGGTAAAATAAATAAATGAATAAAACAAATCCCATTCGTCATGTGACTGATAAGAGGCATTTCTCGCACATCATTTCAAAACCAATCAAAAGTTTAAAAAAATGTGTTGTGAAGCTCAACAAAGTCACTTCCAGATGATTTGAACATGATGTGAGATTGTTAATATGTGAAATCTTAATATCAGTCCCGTGACTTGAATGGGATTTTTGTAAATGTGGGAGTGTTCGACATTGTAGCTGACTTTAGAGGCAAGTCAAAATCTACAAATCACCTTGCATGATGAATAACTACTCAATATTATTTATAGATCATTCAGTCAGTCACAATTTACCCATGATACATCAGTTTTGATGCTCTCGAACAGTCTGAGTGACTGCTGAAGGAAGCCCTCTCTGCATAAGCTTCTTTCTCCCTGACATAGAGTTGGATAGAAGGTACATCTTGACATCTTTGTCATGATGTCTTCTGTGACACAATGAGCAGCACCATTGAGGGCTATTTCCATTTTAAAGTAGTTAATATCTTCAACTTCCATAAGTTTAATAACAGTCTTCATACCAACTGAAATGGTGTATTAAATGGCTTAGTCATGCTAAAACAGGCTTTGAAGCAAGTACGCCCTCTACTCAACTCTATTGTCCCTGACTGCTTCAAAGTTGTGTCAACCACAGACTTCAAACCTCCAACCTCACACTCAGTGTCTATATATATATAGACTTCCAGTAAGTTAACTTGCAACACATCTCCCCTTCACTCTGTAAGTATGCTTGACGATATCTTAAAATATGTTTATTTTATCCTTTGTTTGTTTCCATGAACTTCTGTATCCTGTTATGTGCATGACCATGCTATTGTAATGTATGTTTTGTTTTTCTGTTATTTACAGTATACTCTGTAGATGTATTTCTGTGTATTTAATCTGATACAGTATTGTACATGGGGTTACACATATAATACTTTAGCATGGTATTTTAAGGACTCTGAAAGCAAGAGATTGTTGTGGAGACTTGTTTGAAAATGACCAAAAGTAAGATTGAGAGTAACAGTGATTAGGTGTATGCTTCGTAAGAGCTTTAGGAGTAATATTAACATGAGAGACAGTGATGGTGGGTTGTGTTTAGGAGTAGTATTAACATGAGACACAGTGATGGTGGGTTGTGTTTAGGAGTAGTATTAACATGAGACACAGTGAAGGTGGGTTGTGTTTAGGAGTAGTATTAACATGAGACACAGTGATGGTGGGTTGTGTTTAGGAGTAGTATTAACATGAGACACAGTGATGGTGGGTTGTGTTTAGGAGTAGTATTAACATGAGACACAGTGATGGTGGGTTGTGTTTAGGAGTAGTATTAACATGAGACACAGTGATGGTGGGTTGTGTTTAGGAGTAGTATTAACATGAGACACAGTGATGGTGGGTTGTGTTTAGGAGTAGTATTAACATGAGACACAGTGATGGTGGGTTGTGTTTAGGAGTAGTATTAACATGAGACACAGTGATGGTGGGTTGTGTTTAGGATTAGTATAAAGTATTTTGTTGGTTTAGATGCACACACTCAGTATCACTTCCCTGTTTTCCTTTCCTGTCTGTCCTCTGACAGACCTCCCGAGTCATATCAGAAATATGTATATACACATTAGACTTTACAGAACATGTTCCTCTGTAGCTCAGTTGGTAGAACATCCTGCAACGTTATGGGTTTGGTTCCCAGGACCACCCATAGGTGCTCTAGTCTAGATCACTGAACCTTCAGTACCACTTTGATGCAGCTGATGAGGAGTGATGGTCATGGGTGTTTAAATTGAATGGGTTCTAATTGAATAACATCATGGAACTTTGACCTGTATATACAGAACTCAGAAGGGCAAGGTAGGTCATTAAAATGTTAATGTTATAAATAGTTTAGTCAACACAGTGTTTAAATGGTTCTGTATGTAGTATAAAGATCACAGTGAAAATTGATATTTAAAAAAAATATATATATATATATATGCCCAGACTTGTCTTTTACACAATTTCTGTTCTATTACAGTAACAGCCCTTTTCTGGCGTGTTGGTCTGGTTGTCGTGGATGTTAATGTCTTTACTAAACAGGAAGGACAGTTCTGCATCCACTACTTGTGTTCTGACTGCTTTTATAAGGTTTCAACACTTCTTGTTTTCACTCACTACCAGACAGTTGACTCACTGTACAAGTCCTCTCCTCTTCACTTCACTCTGTAAGTACTCTTGACAATATCTTGAAATATAGTTTTTGGTTATTTGTTTTTAGTCATAAGTCAAATACTTGAGGGTAATGTATAATTTGTGTGTGTGTGTGTGTGTGTGTGTGTGTGTGTGTGTGTGTGTGTGTGTGTGTGAGTGTGTGTGTGAGTGTGTGTGTGTGTGTGTGTGTGTGTGTGTGAGAGGGAGAGAAAGAGAGTAAGAGAGAGTGAGATAGAGAGTGAAAGTCACTGGCTGTTTAGCCTCACAGCTTGAGGATAGGTGCTGTCATTGAACCTGGTGGTCAGTCTTTAGGCTGCTGTACAGCTTGACGGACCGTAAAGGATGGAACATTTATCCTCCTATATTTGGAGTTCTGAGAATAAAACAGCTTCAGAAAAATCTATGTAGAAATATGTGTTTACAGTACTACAGAGCTGTTCAATAAGTGATTGTTGTTGTTGTTGTTTACAATGATGATGATGACTACTGTATATATTAGGAATTTATTTTTTACATCATGTCAGTTTAAGTAGACAGACGTAGACAGACATGCAACACATCACACACATTACATACATAGTGCAGTAGACTTACAGACAGACAGTATTCACATAGACAACCATTTAGCACAATTCATAACACAACACAATATGAGCCTGGTTCATTTTCAGTAATGAGACCCTGTACCCCATTTACAATTTATACTTCAATGTATCAGGTGGAGTTATTCACCAGCTATAGAGTGAGTTGTTGTTTATGTTTCTAAGACTGCAGGGTGGGAGATGCAACAATGGTCTTGAGAACAGCAGGAAGTGTGTTGGTGGTCTTTCTCTGGTCTGTGACAGGTATGGTCTCATTCATAACTTATATGTTTGTCAATCTACAGACATGTGTATTACATTTGCTTGTGTTCTGTTAGGCATCTCCACTTCACTTTAAATAGTTATGTTTTACACCTCACTGAGTGATGATTATCTGTGGTTTCTAATATGGCAACAAAGTGTGGACAAACCCTACCTTCAGTGTGAGCCAAATACCTTGTCCTAATTCTGATACCATTGTGATGTCTAACTGTGTTTCAGTGGTACTGGGTCAGGATGGCTGGAGTGTTACATACACCACTCAGAGTATCTGTACCTTGAAGGGGTCATCAGTGGATCTGTTCTGCTCTTACACATATCCCAGAGGTAAAGTCACAACAACCTTCTGGTTCACTAAAATGGAGGCTGGTATAGAACCTGAAGATCTAGGTCAGGACCCAGAGTATGCAGATCGTCTGGAGTATCATGGAGATAAGAAGAAAGACTGTACCCTGAAAATCACAGACCTGAGAGAGAGAGACTCAGCTACGTACAAGTTCAGATTATTAACAGATCAGGAAGGAGGGAAATATTCTGGAAGTCCTGGAGTCACTCTTTCTGTTACAGGTACAGTTACATTCAATATAGTTAAACTGTTGAATTCCATTTAGTTCAGGAAAATTGTCTTGGTTTGTGTTTATGTCTGTATAACATAGGATTTCCTCCATCTTTGTATTAGAGTGATAAGTCAGTGATAAAGGGATTTACAGTGATATTGTTTTTTCTCCAGGTCTTCAGGTGAAGGTGAATGGTGGACATCAGGATAAGACACTGACCTGTAGCACCACCTGTACTCTGACTGACAACCCCACCTACATCTGGTACAAGAACGGACAACATCTAGATGAGAGCACCTCCCCCCAGTACAAATACTCAGTCTCCAGGAACTATGATGACACTTATTCCTGTGCTGTAAAAGGCCATGAGGACCTCCACTCTCCTGCAGTGTGTGAGTGTTCATTTAATACATTATACTGTGTGTTGGTTTCACTATGAGAACTTGAGAGCTTTGAGCATCTCTAGAAAGAACTGAGAACACAATCCAATTGACCTCTTGTTATGTCACTGTGTTTCAGGTGTTCAGGGTCAGAGCTGCAACAGAGTGACTTACACCAAGAGGAGAATCTGTGTCTTGAAGGGGTCAACAGTGGACATATCCTGTACTTATGTTGGTTATTATTCCACCACATCATCATTCTGGTTTAGAAGTGATAAGTCGACCCCTGAAGACCTAACCAGAGACCCAGGGTATGCAAGTCGAGTGGAGTACACTGGAACATACGGAGTTCCCTTCACCCTGAGAATCTCAAATCTGAGAGAGGACGACTCAGCTGAGTATCGCTTCACTTTTAAAACAAACAACTTTGACTGGGGTCATAGTTTCCCAGGAACAACTCTGTCTGTCACAGGTAATAAATACTACACTGTATGATACAACTGTAAATCATATTGAATTACAGGATAAATATATTAACCATCCTGTTAACACAGAGGTGTATGTGGTTTTATACATATTGTTTCAGGTCTGCAGGTGAAGGTGACTCCTGCTGCAGTGGGACAGAAGACACTGACCTGTAGCACCACCTGTACTCTGACTGACAACCCCACCTACATCTGGTACAAGAACGGACAACATCTAGATGAGAGCACCTCCCCCCAGTACAAAGACCCAGTCTCCAGTAACTATGAAGACAGTTACTCCTGTGCTGTAAAAGGCCATGAGGATCTCCACTCTCCTGCAGTTTGTGAGTGTTTATTTAATAAGGGACAGATTGAAATTTACTGGGGGACGGGACAGGACTGGTCTTCAAAGTTTAAAATATTTTCACATGACCCTCCCCTTGTACTGTAAAATAAATGGAACACCCTCCCCCTCACAGAATTAACTCAAAATAATGTTTACGACCACAAATAAGAATAACTGTAGCGACCTGCACTTATAAACGTGATACCGACTTTGCCACTTCAGCCTGCTTTTGTGGCCTGATCGATGCCACGCAGGGCTACGGGCCAGAAGGTTGAGGGTTCCTGACCACCACAGACAAGCTCACCCTGCCTGTTCTATTACACTGCCATCATATACAAAATATATGCAACACATTTTCCACCAACAGGTTTCTGTGCCAATGCAGCACACAACCAATAAACAAAGCATACTGACTTCAGACACTTCAATGTCATGGTTTGTGTTTTCAACACCACAATACATAGACAATGTAAATCTGGACAAACAGAGAATACATCCCTCCCTACCTTGTAGTCTGACCCAGTATTGAAGGCTTGACAATCTCTGAATGTCATTCAACTTTTTGGTGTTTTGTAACAAATGTCTCTTTCCGTTCATCAAATGGCTGCTGCTCAGTTTGGATTGACTGATTGATTTTATTTGTCAGTTAAAAGAATGCATACAGTGGGGAGAACAAGTATTTGATACACTGTCGATTTTGCAGGTTGTCCTACTTACAAAGCATGTAGAGGTCTGTAATTTTTATCATAGGTACACTTCAACTGTGAGAGACAGAATCTAAAACAAAAATCCAGAAAATCACTTTGTATGATTTTTAAGTAATTAATTTGCATTTTATTGCATGACATAAGTATTTGATCACCTACCAACCAGTAAGAATTCCGGCTCTCACAGACCTGTTAGTTTTTCTTTAGGAAGCCCTCCTGTTCTCCACTCATTACCTGTATTAACTGCACCTGTTTGAACTCGTTACCTGTATAAAAGACACCTGTCCACACACTCAATCAAAAAGACTCCAACCTCTCCACATTGGCCAAGACCAGAGAGCTGTGTAAGGACATCAGGGATAAAGTTGTAGAACAGCACAAGGCTGGGATAGGCTACAGGACAATAGGTAAGCAGCTTGGTGAGAAGGCAAAGCTGCTGCCGCAATTATTAGAAAATGGAAGAAGTTCAAGATGACAGTCAATCACCCTCGGTCTGGGGCTCCATGCAAGATCTCACCTTGTGGGGCATCAATGATCATGAGGAAGGTGAGGGATCAGCCCAGAACTACAGGGCAGGACCTGGTTAATGACCTGAAGAGAGCTGGGACCACAGTCTCAAAGAAAACCATTAGTAACACACTACACATTAGTAACTCACTACACATCATGGATTAAAATCCTGCAGCGCACGCATGGTCCTCCTGCTCAAGCCAGCGCATGTCCAGGCCCGTCTGAAGTTTGCCAATGACCATATGGATGATCCAGAGGATGAATGGGTGAAGGTCATGTGGTCTGATGAGACAAAAATAGAGCTTTTTGGTCTAAACTCCACTCGCCGTGTTTGGAGGAAGAAGAAGGATGAGTACAACCCCAAGAACACCATCCCAACCGTGAAGCATGGAGGTGTAAACATCATTCTTTGGGGATGCTTTTCTGCAAAGGGGACAGGATGACTGCACCGTATTGAGGGGAGGATGGATGGGGCCATGTATCACGAGATCTTGGCCAACAACCTCCTTCCCTCAGTAAGAGTATTGAAGATGAGTTGTGGCTGGGTCTTCCAGCATGACAACGACCCGAAACACACAGCCAGGGCAACTAAGGAGTGGCTCCGTAAGAAGCATCTCAAGGTCCTGGAGTGGCCTAGCCAGTCTCCAGACCTGAACCCAATAGAAAATCTTTGGAGGGAGCTGAAAATCCGTATTGCCCAGCGACAGTCCCAAAACCTGAAGGATCTGGAGAAGGTCTGTATGGAGGAGTGGGCCAAAATCCCTGCTGCCGTGTGTGCAAACCTGGTCAAGAACTATAGGAAACATATGATCTCTGTAATTGCAAACAAAGGTTTCTGTACCAAATATTAGGTTCTGCTTTTCTGATGTATCAAATACTTATGTCATGCAATAAAATGCAAATTAATTACTTAAAAATCACACAATGTGATTTTCTTAATATTTGTTTTAGATTCCGTCTCTCACCGTTGAAGTGTACCTATGATAAAAATTACAGACCTCTACATGCTTTGTAAGTAGGAAAACCTGCAAAATCGGCAGTGTATCAAATACTTGTTCTCCCCACTGTATATAAACAATATTATTTTAAGTGAACAGGATTGGACAATAAAGTTGGTGACTTATTTTCATTGTGGTCCCTATGTTTTACATAAATACATATACAATTATATTGAACAAAAATATAAACGCAACGTGCAACAATTTCAACCATTTTACTGAGTTACAGTTCATATAAGTGTAACGGATGTGAAACGGCTAGCTTAGTTAGCTGTGCACGCTAACTACCGTTCCAATCGGTGACATCACTTTCTCTGAGACCTTGAAGTAGTAGTTCTCCTTGCTCTGCAAGGGTCGTGGCTTTTGTGGAGCGATGGGTAACGATGCTTGTTGATGTGGGCAGAGGGTCTCTGGTTCGCGCCCGGGTATGGGCGAGGGGACGGTCTAAAGTTATACTGTTACATAAGGTAATCAGTCAGATGAAATACTGTATATTCATTAGGTCCTAATCTATGGATTTCACATGACTGGGCAGGGTCACAACCATAGGTGGGCTTGGGAGGGCATAGGACCACCCACTGGGGAGCCAGGCCCAGCCAATCAGACTGAGGTTTTCCCAACAAAAGGGCTTTATCACAGACAGAATTACTCCTCAGTTTCATCAGCTCTCTGGGTGGCTGTTCTCAGATGATTCCGCAGGTGAAGAAGCCGGATGTGGAAATCCTGGGCTGAATGTAAAAAAACACACAATCGTCCCCAAAACAAAAAATAAATAGATCCCTAATACATCACTGTAAAACTGTATACAATGTATATCAGTGTTGGTTTCATTTTGTAATATGAGATCTGTTAGCATTTCTAGATAGAACTGAGAATACAATCTAGTTGACCTCTTGTTATGTCACTGTGTTTCAGGTGTTCAGGGTCAGAGCTGCAACAGAGTGACTTACACCAAGAGGAGAATCTGTGTCTTGAAGGAGTCAACAGTGGACATATCCTGTACTTATGTTGGTTATTATTCCACCACATCATCATTCTGGTTTAGAAGTGATAAGTCGACCCCTGAAGACCTAACCACAAACCCAGGGTATGCAGGTCGTGTGGAGTACACTGGAACATACAGAGGTCCCTTCACCCTGAGAATCACAGATCTGAGAGAGGAGGACTCAGCTGGGTATCGCTTCACTTTTAAAGCAGACAACTTTGACTGGGGTCATAGTTTCCCAGGAACAACTCTGTCTGTCACAGGTAATACTACAACTGTAAATCATAATGAATTACAGGAGAAAATATATGAACCATCCTGTTAACACAGAGGTGTATGTGGTTTTATGCATATTGTTTCAGGTCTGCAGGTGAAGGTGACTCCTGCTGCAGAGGGACAGAATACACTGACCTGTAGCACCACCTGTACTCTGACTGACAACCCCACCTACATCTGGTACAAGAACGGACAACATCTAGATGAGAGCACCTCCCCCCAGTACAAAGACCCAGTCTCCAGTAACTATGAAGACAGTTACTCCTGTGCTGTAAAAGGCCATGAGGATCTCCACTCTCCTGCAGTTTGTGAGTGTTTATTTATTAAGGGGCAGATTGAAATTTACTGGGGGACGGGACAGGACTGGTCTTCAAAGTTTAAAATATTTTCACATGACCCTCCCCTTGTACTGTAAAATAAAATAATGTTTACGACCACAAATAAGAATAACTGTAGCAACCTGCATTTATAAACGTGAATTCCGACTGATCGATGCCACGCAGGGCTACGGGCCAGAAGTTTGAGGGTTCCCGACCACCACAGACAAGCTCACCCTGCCTGTTCTATTACACTGCCATCATATACAAAATATATGCAACACATTTTCCACCAACAGGTTTCTGTGCCAATGCAGCACACAACCAATAAACAAAGCATACTGACTTCGGACACTTCAATGTCATGGTTTGTGTTTTCAACACCACAATACATAGACAATGTAAATCTGGACAAACAGAGAATACATCCCTCCCTACTGTAATGGTTTTCTTCATCTGAACGAGAGGCGGACCAAAGCGCAGCGTGGTTATTTTGACTCATGTTTTAATAAATCACTTCACATTAACAAACTAACAAAAACAAGAAACGTGAAAACCCAAAACAGCCCTATCTGGTGCAAAACACAGAGACAGGAACAATCACCAACAAACACACAGTGAAACCCAGGCTACCTAAGTATGATTCTCAATCAGAGACAACTAATGACACCTGCCTCTGATTGAGAACCATACTAGGCCGAAACATAGAAATACCCAAATCATAGAAAAACAAACATAGACTGCCCACCCCAACTCACGCCCTGACCATACTGAATAATGACAAAACAAAAGGAAATAAAGGTCAGAACGTGACAGTACCCCCCCCCCCCCCCCAAAGGTGCGGACTCCGGCCGCAAAACCTTGACCTATAGGGGAGGGTCTTGGTGGGTGTCTGTCCGCGGTGTCGGCTCTGGCGCGGGACGCAGACCCCACTTCATCATTGTCTTAGTCCGCCTTATTGTCCGCCTCCGTGGCTTTCTCACCATGGCCACCCTTCTCAATGACCCCACTGGACAGAGGGGCAGCTCGGGACAGAGGTGGGGCAGCTCGGGACAGAGGTGGGACGGCTGCTCGGGACAGAGGTGGGACGGCTGCTCGGGACAGAGGTGGGACGGCTGCTCGGGACAGAGGTGGGACGGCTGCTCGTGACAGAGGTGGGACGGCTGCTCGGGACAGAGGTGGGACGGCGGCCCCTGGCTGACTGGCGGCACTGGCGGCACCTGGCTGACTGGCGGCACTGGCGGCCCCTGGCTGACTGGCGGCACTGACGGCGCTGGGCAGACGGGCGGCACTGGCGGCCCCTGGCTGACTGGCGGCACTGGCGGCCCCTGGCTGACTGGCGGCCCCTGGCTGACTGGCGGCACTGGCGGCCCCTGGCTGACTGGCGGCACTGGCGGCCCCTGGCTGACTGGCGGCCCCTGGCTGACTGGCGGCACTGGCGGCCCCTGGCTGACCGGCGGCACTGGCGGCCCCTGGCTGACTGGCGGCACTGGCGGCCCCTGGCTGACTGGCGGCACTGGCGGCCCCTGGCTGACTGGCGGCACTGACGGCGCTGGGCAGACGGGCGGCACTGGCGGCGCTGGCGGCGCTGGGCAGACGGGCGGCACTGGCGGCGCTGGGCAGACGGGCGGCACTGGCGGCGCTGGGCAGACGGGCGGCACTGGCGGCGCTGGGCAGACGGGCGGCACTGGGCAGACGGGCGGCACTTGCGGCGCTGGGCAAACTGGTGGCTCAGGCGGCGCTGGAGAGGCGGGAGACTCCGGCAGCGCTGGAGAACATTTGAACATCTTGGCCATGTTCTGTTATAATCTCCACCCGGCACAGCCAGAAGAGGACTGGCCATCCCACATATACTCTCTCTAATTCTCTCTTTCTTTCTCTCTCTCGGAGGACCTGAGCCCTAGGACCATGCCCCAGGAATACCTGACATGATGACTCCTTGCTGTCCCCAGTCCACCTGACTGTGCTGCTGCTCCAGTTTCAACTGTTCTGCCTTATTATTATTCGACCATGCTGGTCATTTATGAACATTTGAACATCTTGACCATGTTTTGTTATAATCTCCACCCGGCACAGCCAGAAGAGGACTGGCCACCCCACATAGCCTGGTTCCTCTCTAGGTTTCTTCCTAGGTTTTGGCCTTTCTAGGGAGTTTTTCCTAGCCACCATGCTTCTACACCTGCATTGCTTGCTGTTTGGGGTTTTAGGCTGGGTTTCTGTACAGCACTTTGAGATATCAGCTGATGTACGAAGGGCTATATAAATACATTTGATTTGATTTGATTTGATTTGAGAGGAGGAAGGCTCTGGTAGTGCCGGAGAGGCGGGAGACTCCGGCAGCGCTGGAGAGGAGGGAGCCCCTGTAAGGATGGGCCGGAGAGACAGCCTGGTAGGGGGGCTGCCACCGGAGGGCTGGTGCGTGGAGGTGGTGACGAATAGACCGGGCCGTGCAGGCGCACTGGAGCTCTTGAGCACCGAGCCTGCCCAACCTTACCCGGTTGAATGGTCCCGGTCGCCCTGCCAGTGCGGTGAGGTGGAATAGCCCGCACTGGGCTATGCAGGCGAACCGGTGACACCGTGTGCAAGGTTGGTGCCATGTAAGCCGGCCTAAGGAGACGCACTGGCGGCCAGATGCGTAGAGCCGGCTTCATGGCATTTGGCTCGACGCTCAATCTAGCCCGGCCGATACACGGAGCTGGAATATACCGCACCGGGCTATGCACCCGCACTGGGGACACCGTGACATAGCCATACTCCCTGTTAGCCCCCCCCCCATACATTTTTGGGGGCTTCCATCCGCTCTGCCGTGCTAGTTCCTCATAATGCCGCCTCTCTGCTTTTGCTGCCTCCAGCTCGGCCTTGGGGCGTCAATATTCTCCTGGCTCTGCCCAGGGTCCTTTCCCGTCTAGAATCTCCTCCCAAGTCCATTTCTCCAAGTAGTGCAGCCTCTCCCAGTGCTGCTGCTGCTGCTGCCTCTGTTGCTTCTCCTGCTGCTGCTTTTTCTGTTGCCCGTTACCACGCCGCTTGGTCCTGTTGTGGTGGGTGATTCTGTAATGGTTTTCTTCATCTGAACGAGAGGCGGACCAAAGCGCAGCGTGGTTATTTTGACTCATGTTTTAATAAATCACTTCACATTAACAAACTAACAAAAACAAGAAACGTGAAAACCCAAAACAGCCCTATCTGGTGCAAAACACAGAGACAGGAACAATCACCCACAAACACAGAGTGAAACCCAGGCTACCTAAGTATGATTCTCAATCAGAGACAACTAATGACACCTGCCTCTGATTGAGAACCATACTAGGCCGAAACATAGAAATACCCAAATCATAGAAAAAAAAACATAGACTGCCCACCCCAACTCACGCCCTGACCATACTAAATAATGACAAAACAAAAGGAAATAAAGGTCAGAACGTGACACCTACCTTGTAGTCTGACCCAGTATTGAAGACTTGACAATCTCTGAATGTCATTCAACTTTTTGGTGTTTTGTAACAAATGTCTCTTTCCGTTCATCAAATGGCTGCTGATCAGTTTGGATTGACTGATTGATTTTATTTGTCAGTTAAAGAAATACATATATAAACAATATTATTTTAAGTAAACAGGATTGTTGTTTTAAAGGATTGCACAATAAAGTTGGTGACTTATTTCCATTGTGGTCCCTATGTTTTACATAAATACATTTACAATTATACTGAACAAAAATATAAACGCAACGTGCAACAATTTCAACCATTTTACTGAGTTACAGTTCATATAAGGTAATCAGTCAGATGAAATACTGTATATTCATTAGGTCCTAATCTATGGATTTCACATGACTGGGCAGGGTCACAACCATAGGTGGGCTTGGGAGGGCATAGGCCCACCCACTGGGGAGCCAGGCCCAGCCAATCAGACTGAGGTTTTCCCAACAAAAGGGCTTTATCACAGACAGAATTACTCCTCAGTTTCATCAGCTGTCTGGGTGGCTGTTCTCAGATGATTCCGCAGGTGAAGAAGCCGGATGTGGAAATCCTGGGCTGAATGTAAAAAAACACACAATCCTCCCCAAAATAAAAACTAAATAGATCCCTAATACATCACTGTAAAACTGTATACAATGTATATCTGTGTTGGTTTCATTTTATAATATGAGAACTGTTAGCATTTCTAGATAGAACTGAGAATACAATCTGTTGACCTCTTGTTATGTCACTGTGTTTCAGGTGTTCAGGGTCAGAGCTGCAACAGAGTGACTTACATAGAGAGGAGAATCTGTGTCTTGAAGGGGTCAACAGTGTACATATACTGTACTTATGTTGGTTATTATTCCACCACATCATCATTCTGGTTTAGAAGTGATAAGTCGACCCCTGAAGACCTAACCACTGACCCAGGGTATGCAGGTCGTGTGAAGTACACTGGAACATACAGAGGTCCCTTCACCCTGAGAATCACAGATCTGAGAGAGGACGACTCAGCTGAGTATCGCTTCCCATTTAAAACAGACAACTTTGAATGGGGTCATAGTTTCCCAGGAACAACTCTGTCTGTCACAGGTATGATACAACTGTAAATCATATTACAGGATAAATAAATTACAGGATAAATATATGAACATATGATCTTTTTCCAAGATGGCATAGCAGTTCAGACGTCTTTTGTCCTCGTCTTGTCGTGTCCCGTATATATATATATATATTTACAACTTTTTTCACATACCTTTTTATATATATATTTTTTAATTTTCCATAAACTCATCTTCAAAACACTCTCCTGCAACCCGCCCCACCAATTTATATTCATAAAAAAAGTATTATTTACCTCAAATCTGTAATCCACCAAGAAGCTAGCCAGAAATTAGCATGAAGCTAGCCAGGAGCTAGCCAGAAGCTAGCCAGGAGCTAGCCAGAAGCTAGCCAGAAGCTAATCCAGAAGCTAGTTAGCTTCTTTACTGGCTAATCGTTAGTATTCAGCTAACCCCGGTTTGTGGTCATCAGCTATCCTTTAGCTCGAAAATCTATCGCCAGTTTTGTACGGCGCAGTGCGGCTCGGAACGGAACTTACCAGACCAATTTTTCTCTCCATGTCCCTGGATTTCAACCGCTAACTCTGGACATTCATACCTGGATCTCACAGCTATGCTAGCTGCTATCCGTGTGACTATCGGCTTTCGTCGATTCCGGAGCAAACATCAATTATTCCGGAGCTAGCCAGCTGAAGAGTTCCATCAATCACTCCTGGGCTACAATCACCTATCCGGACCCGCTTTACTGCCTACGCGGAGCCGCACCGGGCCTTCACATCTGGACTGCCGACGTTATCTACCCGAAGGAGTTATCTTGCTGGCTCCTCCGTTGCGACGTTACATGAACGCCCATCTGCGGCCCGCTAACCGTTAGCTGTCTTATCGGCTGCTATCTGAATAGACAATCGGACAATTTATTTATTTTTATTATTATTTTTAATCATTTTTCTTCTTGGGCCTCTATAACTATATCTATTGTTTTTTTTTTGTTGTTGTGTGATTTGGATTAATCCCCTCTACCAGACGGAACCCCACTAATCTATTGACGGAACGCAAGAGGTGGCTAATAACAGACCTCCATCCTATGCTAGCTTGCTACCGATGGCCTGGCCAGCTGTCTAAATCGCCGTGACCCCCAACCAACCTCTCTACTCACTGGACCCTTTTGATCACTCGACTAAGCATGCCTCTCCTTAATGTCAATATGCCTTGTCCATTGCTGTTCTGGTTAGTGTTTATTGGCTTATTTCACTGTAGAGCCTCTAGTCCTGCTCACTATACCTTATCCAACCTATTAGTTCCACCACCCACACATACAATGACATCTCCTGGTTTCAATGATGTTTCTAGAGACAATATCTCTCTCTTCATCACTCAATACCTAGGTTTACCTCCACTGTATTCACATCCTACCATACCTTTGTCTGTACATTATACCTTGATGCTATTTTATCGCCCCCAGAAACCTCCTTTTACTCTCTGTTCCAGACGTTCTAGACGACCAATTCTTATTGCTTTTAGCCGTACCCTTATTTTACTCCTCTGTTCCTCTGGCGATGTAGAGGTGAATCCAGGCCCTGCAGTGCCTAGCTCCACTCCTATTCCCCAGGCGCTCTCTTTTGACGACATCTGTAACCCTAATAGCCTTGGTTTCATGCATGTTGACATTAGAAGCCTCCTCCCTAAGTTTGTTCTAATCACTACTTTAGCACACTCTGCCAACCCGGATGTTCTAGCTGTGTCTGAATCCTGGCTTAGGAAGATCACCAAAAATTCTGAAATTTTAATCCCAAACTACAACATTTTCAGACAAGATAGAACTGCCAAAGGGGGCGGTGTTTCAATCTACTGCAAAGATAGCCTGCAGAGTTCTGTCCTACTATCCAGGTCTGTACCCAAACAATTTGAACTTCTACTTTTAAAAATCCACCTCTCTAAAAACAAGTCTCTCACCGTTGCCGCCTGCTATAGACCACCCTCTGCCCCCAGCTGTGCTCTGGACACCATATGTGAGCTGATTGCCCCCCATCTATCTTCAGAGCTCGTACAGCTAGGCAACCTAAACTGGAACATGCTTAACACCCCAGCCATCCTACAATCTAAACTTGATGCTCTCAATCTCACACAAATTATCAATGAACCTACCAGGTACCTCCCCAAAGCCTTAAACACGGGCACCCTCATAGATATCATCCTAACCAACTTGCCCTCTAAACACACCTCTGCTGTCTTCAACCAAGATCTCAGCGATCACTGTCTCATTGCCTGCATCCGTAATGGGTCAGCGGTCAAACGACCTCCACTCATCACTGTCAAATGCTCCCTGAAACACTTCAGCGAGCAGGCCTTTCTAATCGACCTGGCAGGGGTATCCTGGAAGGATATTGATCTCATCCCGTCAGTAGAGGATGCCTGGATATTTTTTTTAAATGCCTTCCTAACCATCTTAAATAAACATGCCCCATTCAAGAAATTTAGAACCAGGAACAGATATAGCCCTTGGTTCTCCCCAGACCTGACTGCCTGCCCTTAACCAACAAAAAAACATCCTATGGCGTTCTGCATTAGCATCAAACAGCCCCCGTGATATGCAGCTGTTCAGGGAAGCTAGAAAGCATTATACACAGGCAGTTAGAAAAGCTAAGGCTAGCTTTTTCAAGCAGAAATTTGCTTCCTGCAACACTAACTCAAAAAAGTTCTGGGACACTGTAAAGTCCATGGAGAATAAGAACACCTCCTCCCAGCTGCCCACTGCACTGAAGATAGGAAACACTGTCACCACTGATAAATCCACCATAATTGAGAATTTCAATAAGCATTTTTCTACGGCTGGCCATGCTTTCCACCTGGCTACTCCTACCCCGGTCAACAGCACTGCACCCCCCACAGCAACTCGCCCAAGCCTTCCCCATTTCTCCTTCTCCCAAATCCATTCAGCTGATGTTCTGAAAGAGCTGCAAAATCTGGACCCCTACAAATCAGCAGGGCTAGACAATCTGGACCCTTTCTTTCTAAAATTATCTGTCGAAATTGTTGCCACTCCTATTACTAGCCTGTTCAACCTCTCTTTTGTGTCGTCTGAGATTCCCAAAGATTGGAAAGCAGCTGCGGTCATCCCCTCTTCAAAGGGGGGGGACACTCTTGACCCAAACTGCTACAGACCTATATCTATCCTACCATGCCTTTCTAAGGTCTTCGAAAGCCAAGTCAACAAACAGATTACCGACCATTTCGAATCTCACCATACCTTCTCTGCTATGCAATCTGGTTTCAGAGCTGGTCATGGGTTCACCTCAGCCACGCTCAAGGTCCTAAACGATATCTTAACCGCCATCGATAAGAAACATTACTGTGCAGCCGTATTCATTGATCTGGCCAAGGCTTTCGACTCTGTCAATCACCACATCCTCATCGGCAGACTCGACAGCCTTGGTTTCTCAAATGATTGCCTCGCCTGGTTCACCAACTACTTCTCTGATAGAGTTCAGTGTGTCAAATAGGAGGGTCTGCTGTCCGGACCTCTGGCAGTCTCTATGGGGGTGCCACAGGGTTCAATTCTTGGACCGACTCTCTTCTCTATATACATCAATGAGGTCACTCTTGCTGCTGGTGAGTCTCTGATCCACCTCTACGCAGACGACACCATTCTGTATACTTCTGGCCCTTCTTTGGACACTGTGTTAACAACCCTCCAGGCAAGCTTCAATGCCATACAACTCTCCTTCCGTGGCCTCCAATTGCTCTTAAATACAAGTAAAACTAAATGCATGCTCTTCAACCGATCGCTACCTGCACCTGCCCGCCTGTCCAACATCACTACTCTGGACAGCTCTGACTTAGAATACGTGGACAAAAACAAATACTTAGGTGTCTGGTTAGACTCTAAACTCTCCTTCCAGACCCATATCAAACATCTCCAATCCAAAGTTAAATCTAGAATTGGCTTCCTATTTCGCAACAAAGCATCCTTCATGCACTCATGCTGCCAAACATACCCTTGTAAAACTGACCATCCTACCAATCCTACCAATCCTCGACTTTGGCGATGTCATTTACAAAATAGCCTCCAATACCCTACTCAACAAATTGGATGCAGTCTATCACAGTGCAATCCGTTTTTTCACCAAAGCCCCATATACTACCCACCATTGTGACCTGTACGCTCTCGTTGGCTGGCCCTCGCTTCATACTCGTTGCCAAACCCACTGGCTCCATGTCATCTACAAGACCCTGCTAGGTAAAGTCCCCCCTTATCTCAGCTCACTGGTCACCATAGCATCTCCCACTTGTAGCACACGCTCCAGCAGGTATATCTCTCTAGTCACCCCCAAAACCAATTCTTTCTTTGGCCGCCTCTCCTTCCAGTTCTCTGCTGCCAATGACTGGAAAGAACTAAAAAATCTCTGAAACTGGAAACACTTATCTCCCTCACTAGCGTTAAGCACCAACTGTCAGAGCAGCTCACAGATTACTGCACCTGTACATAGCCCACCTATAATTTAGCCCAAACAACTACCCTCTTTCCCTACTGTATTTCATTTATTTATTTATTTTGCTCCTTTGCACCCCATTATTTTTATTTCTACTTTGCACATTCTTCCATTGCAAATCTACCATTCCAGTGTTTTACTTGCTATATTGTATTTACTTTGCCACCATGGCTTTTTTTTTATCTTTACCTCCCTTATCTCACCTCATTTGCTCACATCGTATATAGACTTGTTTATACTGTATTATGTAGACTTGTTTTACTCCATGTGTAACTCTGTGTCGTTGTATGTGTCGAACTGCTTTGCTTTATCTTGGCCAGGTCGCAATTGTAAATGAGAACTTGTTCTCAACTTGCCTACCTGGTTAAATAAAGGTGAAATAAAAATAAATAAATAAATTGACCATCCTATTAACACAGAGGTGTATGTGGTTTTATACATATTGTTTCAGGTCTGCAGGTGAAGGTGACTCCTGCTGCAGAGGGACAGAAGAAACTGACCTGTAGCACCACCTGTACTCTGACTGACAACCCCACCTACATCTGGTACAAGAACGGACAACATCTAGATGAGCCCACCTCCCGGCAATACTCTGTCAATAGTTATTATTCAGACAGCTACTCCTGTGCTGTAAAAGGCCATGAGAATCTCCACTCTCCTGCAGTGTGTGAGTCTGAAATAAACTAGTATTTTATGTGGTATCATTTGGAACAAATAAGAATGGTTTTACTTTCTCTGTCAATATTCTTAACTAGATATATTGGAATGATAAACAGTTTTATAGATCTATGTCAATATATATATTGTTTATTATTCTAAATGAACCTGTCCAACACATCTATAACATTGAGTCTCATTATGGTTTCAGGAATTGATCAGTTGCATTTTGTTTCAGGTGTTGTGGGTGAGAGCTGTATGAATGTGACTTACACCCATCAGAGTATCTGTGCTTTGAAAGGGTCAACAGTGGACATATCCTGCTTTTACACACATCCCAGTTGGCATAACGTCACAGAAGTGTCCTGGTTCAGCAAATGGAAGTCTGGTGTCACTAAAGACCTGAGCCTGAACCCAGAGTATGCAGATCGTGTGGAATACCATCGACAAACAGAAAAGGACTCCACCCTGAGAATCACAGACCTGAGAGAAAGTGACTCAACTGAGTACAAGTTCAGATTTACAACTGATGAGGCAAGATGGGGGTACAGCTTCCCTGGAACAACTCTGTCTGTCACAGGTAACACTGTATAGCACATTATAACGTTTTGAAGAGTCATGATGTTAATAATTAACTTAAACCAATTCTGAACCATATACTATTTTTTGCTCTCCTTTAATTCAGGTTCCCAGGTGGAGGTGACTCCTAAAAGGAGATCAGAGTTGAAGACACTGTCCTGTATCACCACCTGTACTCTCAGTAACCCCAACCCCATCTATATATGGTACAAGAACGGACAACATCTAGATGAGAGCACCTCCCCCCAGTACAAAGACCCAGTCTCCAGTAACTATGAAGACAGTTACTCCTGTGCTGTAAAAGGTCATGAGGATCTCCACTCTCCTGCAGTGTGTGAGTGTTTCTTTATTAACAATACTGTACAACCTGTGTGTGTGTTGGTTTCACTTTGTCATTTGAGAACGTTTAGCATTTCTAGAAAGAACTGAGAACACAATCCAGTTGTCCTCTTGTTGTGTCAATGTGTTTCAGGTGTTCAGGGTCAGAGCTGCAACAGAGTGACTTACACCAAGAGGACAATCTGTGTCTTGAAAGGGTCAACAGTGGACATATCCTGTACTTATGTTGGTTATTATTCCACCACATCAACATTCTGGTTTAGAAGTGATAAGTCGACCCCTGAAGACCTAACCACAGACCCAGGGTATGCAGGTCGTGTGGAGTACACTGGAACATACAGAGGTCCCTCCTCCCTGAGAATCACAGATCTGAGAGAGGAGGACTCAGCTGAGTATCGCTTCACTTTTAAAACAGACAACTTTGACTGGGGTCATAGTTTCCCAGGAACAAGTCTGTCTGTCACAGGTAATAAATACTACACTGTATGATACAACTGTATATCATATTGAATTACAGGAGAAATAAAATGACCATCCTGTTAACACAGAGGTGTATGTGGTTTTATACATATTGTTTCAGGTCTGCAGGTGAAGGTGACTCCTGCTGCAGAGGGACAGAAGACACTGACCTGTATCACCACCTGTACTCTGACTGACAACCCCACCTACATCTGGTACAAGAACGGACAACGTCTAGATGAGCCCACTTCCCAACAATACTCTAGTAATACCCTAGTAGTGTTGGGTCATTCTGTGGACAGTTACTCCTGTACTGTAGAACACCATGAGGACCTCCACTCTCCTGCAGTGTGTGAGTGTGAATTAAACTACTATTCTACTTAGAAAGCAACAAAAACGTTATATCAATGAGAAGAGTATTACTGCTTTATCTATACATATTCATCATTACATAGAAATTACAGACAATGTCATAGATATATGCATGTCTATAGTTAGAATGTTCAGTACCTCAGACACTTGAAGAATAGTTTAGTAGACACTAAAGTCCTAAAGTATCTCTAAATGTATTATTGTTCATGTTTTGTGTAAGTGATAGTTTTAGATAGTTCTCTGACTTTAGATATGATTTATTTTTGACATGATGTCATTTGAGGTAGTATACTACAGTCCTGACCCTCTGACATATTCTCCTTTACTAGATGCTCCAAGGAACACCTCAGTGTCAGTCAGTCCCTCTGGTGAAATAGTGGAGGGCAGTTCAGTGACTCTGACCTGCAGCAGTGATGCCAACCCACCTGTGGACAAATACACCTGGTACAAGAAGAACGTAACCTCACCAAAAGCATCAGGACAGAGTTACAACATCACTAACATCATCTCTGAGGACAGAGGAGAATATTACTGTGAGGCCCAGAATGGAAGAGGATCTAATAACTCTACAGCTCTGATGATCATTGTAGCAGGTAAAATACATCTCAATACAAACGTACATGTTTCAATCTAATATTAATCATGATGTTTTGGCTTATTACACCTTAGGTTATAACTATACATTGGGTTATAAGATCCCTTAACAAGTATTGCATTAATGTCCTGTATTATAGTTTATTTTTAGTTAATTATATAATGCCATGTACTCATATCATCCATATTTTATTATAGGGAAACAAACCTCAGTTCAGACTGCAGCTGTAGGAATCATAGTGGTTGTTCTGGTTCTCATCCTCTGTTTCTCTGGACTCATGTATTTCAGGTGAGTGAAAATGCATATTATCATGTTGTTCATTATTTAAATGTAGCCCTCTGATTTATTGTTAACTTCATTTATGACGTAATGTATTTATTAATTAATGTGCAAAACAGGAAGAAGGTCTCCAAACCCACCAACACAAGAGACACAGCAGACGTTGGACAGGTGAGTCTGTTGGAATCAGAAGGTGACTGTGATGACTGTGTATTCTTTGTGGAACATTTCCACTCCTCATGTTGTCTGTTCTCTCTCTCCATCAGGGAGACTCTAGTCCAGTGTATGACAACATCTCAAACATGGCCATGACCTCTACTGCAGCACAGACAGCTGACACAGACAACCAGGATGATGTTCACTACGCCAGTGTCCACTTCTCTGGCTCCAAAAACCAGGAAGTGCCTCTAAACTCCACCGTCCAAGTGCCTCAGCCCCAGAAAGAGGATGAGGATGTCCACTACGCTGCTGTGAAATTCAACCTCCCCAGTGCTGCCAACAGGTGAGCAAATTCTGTATTAAGGTCATTCATATGCTGCTGTTTATTGTAGGAGATGTCATCAATAAGCAAAACAGTTGACCCTTAGTGACCACTATGAAGCCAAACTATGAACCCAACAATGGACATCTCAGGACATTTACTATGACATGTCTATAATGAGGGAGTGATGTGATGATGGTTTTGAGGAACTGTTCTTATGTTCCAAATGGAACCCTATTCCCTATTTAGTGCACTACTTTAGACAGAGCCCTATAGGGTGCCACCATTTGGGACACTGTCTTTGTTTAATTTTTGTTTCTCTCTTCAGACCCGCAGCAGCACAAGCAGCTGAGGAGGACTCCTCTGTTCTCTACAGTACAGTCAATAAACCCTGAACCAAGAAGACCCAAACACAACAAACCCAGAACCAAGAAGATCTGAACGCAACAAACCCTGAACCAAGAAGACCTGAACACAACAAACCCAGAACCAAGAAGACCTGAACACAACAAACCCAGAACCAAGAAGACCTGAACACAACAAACCCAGAACCAAGAAGACCCGAACACAACAAGCATGTTATCCATATATAGTCTAATGTAGCCTGTTATCCATATATAGTCTAATGTAGCCTGTTATACATATATAGTCTAATGTAGCCTGTTATCCATATATAGTCTAATGTAGCATGTTATCCATATATAGTCTAATGTAGCCTGATATCCATATATAGTCTAATGTAGTCTGTTATCCATATATAGTCTAATATAGCATGTTATCCATATATAGTCTAATGTAGCCTGTTATCCATATATAGTCTAATGTAGCATGTTATCCATATATAGTCTAATGTAGCATGTTATCCATATATAGTCTAATGTAGCATGTTATCCATATATAGTCTAATGTAGCCTGTTATCCATATATAGTCTAGTGTAGCATGTTATCCATATATTGTCTAATGTAGCATGTTATCCATATATAGTCTAATGTAGCCTGATATCCATATATAGTCTAATGTAGTCTGTTATCCATATATAGTCTAATATAGCATGTTATCCATATATAGTCTAATGTAGCCTGTTATCCATATATAGTCTAATGTAGCATGTTATCCATATATAGTCTAATGTAGCATGTAATCCATATATAGTCTAATGTAGTCTGTTATCCATATATAGTCTAATATAGCATGTTATCCATATATAGTCTAATGTAGCCTGTTATCCATATATAGTCTAATGTAGCATGTTATCCATATATAGTCTAATGTAGCATGTTATCCATATATAGTCTAATGTAGCATGTTATCCATATATAGTCTAATGTAGCCTGTTATCCATATATAGTCTAGTGTAGCATGTTATCCATATATAGTCTAATGTAGCATGTTATCCATATATAGTCTAATGTAGCCTGAAATCCATATATAGTCTAATGTAGTCTGTTATCCATATATAGTCTAATATAGCATGTTATCCATATACAGTCTAATGTAGCCTGTTATCCATATATAGTCTAATGTAGCATGTTATCCATATATAGTCTAATGTAGCCTGTTATCCATATATAGTCTAATGTAGCCTGTTATCCATATATAGTCTAATGTAGCCTGTTATCCATATATAGTCTAATGTAGCATGTTATCCATATATAGTCTAATGTAGCATGTTATCCATATATAGTCTAATGTAGCATGTTATCCATATATAGTCTAATGTAGCATGTTATCCATATATAGTCTAATGTAGCCTGTTATCCATATATAGTCTAATGTAGCCTGTTATCCATATATAGTCTAATGTAGCCTGTTATCCATATATAGTCGAATGTAGCCTGTTATCCATATATAGTCTAATGTAGCCTGTTATCCATATATAGTCTAATGTAGCATGTTATCCATATATAGTCTAATGTAGCCTGTTATCCATATATAGTCTAATGTAGCATGTTATCATGTCCAGTCCAAGAAATGTTTTACTTTTACCCCCCAGTTTCATTCTATCCAATAGGTAGTTACAGTCTTGTCTCATCACTGCAACGCCCGTATGGACTTGGGAGAGTTGAAGGTCAAGAGCCACGCGTCCTCCGAAACTTAACCCAACCAAGCCACACTGCCCGCTGAACCTGGAAGTCAGCCACACTGATGTGTCAGAGGAAACACTGTGCACCTGGCGACTGTGTCACACCCGACACGCCACAGGAGTTTCTACAGCGCAATGAAACAAGGACGTCCCTGCCAACCAAACCCTCCCCTAAACTGGTAGACGCTGGGCCAATTACCCGCCGCCCGCTGGGTCTCCCGGTGGCGGCCGGCTGCGACAGACCCTGGACTCGAACCAGGATCTCTAGTGGCACAGCTAGTAACTGTGATGCAATGCCTTAGACCACTGCACCACTCAGGAGGCCCAGATCAAGTTGATCCTGATGTGTTTAATGATGATTTACTTTGTATTGCTGTCAGACATTATTCCACATGTTATATTAAATAATACCATATTGTTCAGGGGCATGATATTGCTTGTTTTATTATTTAAAAAAATCATATTTAGATTAATTAAAGATGTTTTACATTTCTAGCTTTTACAGTGTGGTTCAGTGTCAATACAGTATAAACATCATATCAGCATCATGTAGTAAATAATAAAACAAATTGACAATAAAGACATTAATTAATTATTAATACATTGATTCATGACTATTTCCAATTTGATGTTATTTCTGCCAATTGGACACATGATGGCGCCATTGAACCACGTAGCCAATGAGTGGCAAGGCTGTATGCTCGTCAGACCTGCTACATTACTGTAAGGAGATAAACTGTCATTGATCAACACCCAGCACTGTTCAACACACACACACACACACACACACACACACACACACACACACACACACACACACACACACACACACACACACACACACAGACACACACACACACACACACACACGGCGGTGTTCACTGAGTTGTCTCATTTCAGGTGGAGAGTTCAGAACCTGTGAAGAAGAAGAGTCTCACTAACAGAATCTTATCTGACTCTCTCTCGATCTCTCTCCCCCCATACTCTCGATCTCTCTCCCCCCATACTCTCGATCTCTCTCCCCCCATACTCTCGATCTCTCTCCCCCCATACTCTCGATCTCTCTCCCCCCATACTCTCGATCTCTCTCCCCCCATACTCTCGATCTCTCTCCCCCCATACTCTCGATCTCTCTCCCCCCATACTCTCGATCTCTCTCCCCCCATACTCTCGATCTCTCTCCCCTCATACTCTCGATCTCTCTCCCCCCATACTCTAGATCTCTCTCCCCCCATACTCTCGATCTCTCTCCCCCCATACTCTCGATCTCTCTCCCCCATACTCTCGATCTCTCTCCCCCCATACTCTCGATCTCTCTCCCCCATACTCTCGATCTCTCTCCCCCCATACTCTCGATCTCTCTCCCCCCATACTCTCGATCTCTCTCCCCCCATACTCTCGATCTCTCTCCCCCCATACTCTCGATCTCTCTCCCCCCATACTCTCGATCTCTCTCCCCTCATACTCTCGATCTCTCTCCCCCCATACTCTAGATCTCTCTCCCCCCATACTCTCGATCTCTCTCCCCCCATACTCTCGATCTCTCTCCCCCATACTCTCGATCTCTCTCCCCCCATACTCTCGATCTCTCTCCCCCCATACTCTCGATCTCTCTCCCCCCATACTCTCGATCTCTCTCCCCCCATACTCTCGATCTCTCTCCCCCCATACTCTCGATCTCTCTCCCCCCATACTCTCGATCTCTCTCCCCTCATACTCTCGATCTCTCTCCCCCCATACTCTCGATCTCTCTCCCCCCATACTCTCGATCTCTCTCCCCCCATACTCTCGATCTCTCTCCCCCCATACTCTCGATCTCTCTCCCCCCATACTCTCGATCTCTCTCCCCCCATACTCTCGATCTCTCTCCCCCTCACTACTCCTTAGTGAATCTCATAAAAATAACATGTTTTAAATATTTAAAAAGTTATCCTTTTAAGAAAAAACTATGTCATCAACTACATTTTTTTAAACATACTATTTTGCAATGAAGGTCTATAGTAGCCTCAACAGCACTCTGTAGGGTAGCACCATGGTGTAGCTGGAGGACAGCTAGCTTCCGTGCCCTCGTACATTGATTTCCATACAAAACCTAGGAGGCTCATGGTTCTCGCCCCCTTCCATAGACTTACACAGTAATTATGACAAGTTCCAGAGCATGTCCTCCAACCTGTCAGAGCTCTTGCAGAATAAACTGACGTATTGTCCACCCAATGAAAGGATCAGAGAATCAATCTAGTACTGAAAGCATAAGCTACAGCTAGATAGCACTGCAGTGCACACAATGTGGTGAGTAGTTGACTCAGAGAGAAAAACAATAGTTGAACAGTTTTGAACAAACACAGTACTTTCAAAATGAAGGAGAAGCAGGAGAGAGATATAAATATTTTTTTTCACTTTCTCTTACTTAGCTAGCAAATGCAGCTATCTAGTTTAGCCTACTCAAACACCCTGCTCAAACAGAGGGATGCTATATTAGCTAGATGTCTATGACTATCCAACACAACACTGGAACTCTTCCAAGTCAAGGGAAGATTTTGGTTTTACTAATTTATTACCACCGGGGCTCGCCTGTCCAAGTGCTAAACTGCTTACTGACAGTACACAGTAACTTTACCTCATGATTTTAGCTGGTTTACTAATGCTTTAGTTCTATTAGCTATGTTGACTATGACATCACTTTAGCTAATATGGTGGCAACGATATAGGGTGTGTGTAGGGGTTTGGCTTGGAAAGGTTTTTTCGCCTGGTCACTTGCAGCTGATGCGTTGTACATTGCTACTATAACAACCTCCACTCTTCTGGGAAGGCTTTCCACTAGATGTTGGAACATTGCTGTGGGGACTTGTTTCCATTCAGCCACAAGAGCATTAGTGATGTTGGGCGATTAGGCCTGGCTTGCAGTCGGTGTTCCAATGCATCCCAAAGGTTTTCGATGGGGTTGAGGTCTGGGCTCTGTGCAGGCCATTCAAGATCTTCCACATTGATCTCAACAAACTATTTCTGTATGGACCTTGCTTTGTACATGGGGGCATTGTCTTGCTGAAACAGGAAAGTGGCTTCCCCAAACTGCCACAAAGTTGGAAGCACAGAATTGTATAGAAGGTGATTGTATGCTGTAGCGTTAATATCTCTCTTCACTGGAACTAAGGGATCTAGCCCAAACCATGAAAAAGAGCCCAACCAAACACAGAATCATCCGTCTGACTGCCTGATGGTGTTGCGTAATTCATCACTTCAGAGAACATGTTTCCACTGATGTTGATTCCAGCAGCAGTTTGGAACTCGTTAGTGAGTGTTGCAGGACACACAATAGTTTTTTACACGCTAGGCACTTCAGCACTCGGCGGCCCCATCTTGTGAGCTTGTGTGGCCTACCACTTTGCAGCTGATCCGTTTTTGCTCATAGATGTTACCACTTTATAATAACAGCACCTACAGTTGACCAGGGCAGCTCTAGCAGGGCAGACATTTGACAAATTGAAAGGTGGCATCCTATGAAGGTGCCACGTTGAAAGTCACTGAGCTCTTCACTAAGACAATTCTACTGCCAATGTTTGTTTATGGAGATTGCTCGATTTTATACATCTGTGTGTTATGGCCTTATCCACTAATTTGAAGGGGTGTTCACATACTTTTGAATATATAGTATCCTGAGCTTTGTTACATCTCCTAGATAGAGGACAGTCACTTCAACACCTTAGTTCTTATTAGACATTTCATCACTGTCTTTGCCATTTATGGAAGTGTTACTCAATGTGTTTATATGGGCTATAACAGTAAAGGACTAATTCAATATTTTATCAAATCATTTTTAAGCATTTCATTTTTTACCTAAAGGGATACTATAATTCAAAATCAAATAGCTAAATGATCCATGGTACGACCACCTTAAAACAATTCCATTTGTCAGCTAGTAGCCCCCCCCCCCCCCCCCCCCCCCCCCGCCCCCAGCAAACGGCTTAGACTTTTAGAGGTTCAGAATCCCAGTGTCAGAGGGAGCAATGTCCAGCACCTAGACACACAAATCAAATTGTATTAGTCACCAAATACAACAAATACCTTACTGTAAAATGGTTCATGACAAGCCCTTAACTAACAATACAGTTGTTTTTATGTTAAGAAAATAATACTTTTTTTTATAATAAAAATGCTACAAAAAAAATACACAATAAGATAACAATAACAAAGCACCAATAACCAATTACATGAAACATTATTCATTGTAATTTAAAATAAAAACATGCATCACTCAGACACAAATACAGTAGGACACACAGACTTAGTTACATGGATGTCAGGGTTCACTTTGAGTCCATTGTTCTGAAGATCAGTGAGCTGAAGACATCTCTTTCACACAAGAACACAGTGGATATTCAGAGCAGGTTTCCTTGGCTTTGGCATAATGATAGCTCACTGTTGTCTGTTGTTTCTAGCTAGCTAATGTAGATAGCTAAATAGTTAGCTCACAAGCTAACTATGGGCTATTGCTGTAATTCAGTGGCAGCGAATCGTATTGTTCACAATCCAGTCCATTCAGAGTAGCTGTGTGATGCACAAAAATGCTTGTTTATTTCTGAATAACAGCAGCTAAATGTAGCTAACAAGCTAGTTGAGTTCGCAAGTTCACTCAATTCAAACGGCAGTTCAACATAAGTCCCAATAACAGTATTTTTACTTGCGTACCTGGTTTATTATATATATATATATATATATATACTTACATTTTCAAATGTTATTTTACCTTCTATTTTGTATATTTTCATCGGACTAGTGGGGACATGTGAAGCCTGGAAGCTGCAGTAATGTTGAGATGTCAGTAGGGAGAGCTCTAGTCTAGAACACTGGTACCATAGATACTCCCCTTTCATCTGTTCTGGAACCTTCAGTACCAGCTGATGAGGAGTGATGGGAATGGGTCACATTTTGTCTCTTGTAAAACATGTAGGTCCACTCCTCAAATAAAGAAATGTAACTACAGTATTCTGACTTTAGACCATTTTCTATTTAGATACAGTAACATCTCTTATGTGACATGTTGTTCCTGCATGTTAATGACCTGACTAGGCTTCTTTAAAATGTGTCAACCACAGAACTCACACTTAGGCTCAGCCTGCTTCTACTAATACTTGCAGTAGACTACTTCTTGTTTCCACGCATTGACAGTAAGTTGACTGACAGTACAAGACCTCTCCCCTTCACTTCACTCTGTAAGTACATTTGACGATATCTTGGAATAAAGTTTTAGTTTTTATGTTTTTAGCCAAACATCACATGACTTCCTGTATCTTTGTACTTGTTGGTTTATTTTAAACTGTGTTTTGGTTGTTACATCAGGGCCTGTATTCATAAAGTGTCTCAGATGGTCCATATAATTATGATCTAAAAGGCTAAACTGATACACTTTGTGAATACTGACCCTGGACTGTGGTTTCATGTGTTTAGTTTAGTTCAGTTCATTCATTTACATGTTTAAAACATGATCAGTAGAGTTTACCAGTAATACCCAGATCTCCATTCAATAGGGTCAAGTTCACTGTCATAAAACAGGGTCAATTATAACTGTGTGTGTGTGTGTGTGCGTGAGTGTGCGTGTGTGTGCGTGTGTGTGCGCGTGTGTGCGCGTGTGCGTGTGTGTGGGTGTGTGTGTGTGTGTGTGTGTGTGCGTGTGTGTGTGTGTGCGTGTGTGTGTGTGCGTGTGTGTGTGTGGACATTTTAAATATACTTGTGGGGAACAGAAGGGTTTATTGTTAAGTTTAGGGTTAGGAGCCACGGTTAAGGTTTGGTTTTGGGGTTAGGGTTAAGGTTAAGGTTTTGTTTTGGGGTTAGGGTTAGCGTTAGGGTCAAGGATTGGTTTTGGGGTTTTGGGGTTAGGGTTAGCGTTTCCACCTGGCTACTCCTACCCCGGTCAACAACACTGCACCCCCCACAGCAACTCGCCCAAGCCTTCCCCATTTCTCCTTCTCCCAAATCGATTCAGCTGATGTTCTGAAAGAGCTGCAAAATCTGGACCCCTACAAATCAGCCGGGCTAGACAATCTGGACCCTTTCTTTTTCTAAAATTATCTGCCGAAATTGTTGCCACCCCTATTACTAGCCTGTTCAACCTCTCTTTCGTGTCGTCTGAGATTCCCAAAGATTGGAAAGCAGCTGCGTTCATCCCCCTCTTCAAAGGGGAGGACACTCTTGACCCAAACTTCTACAGACCTATATCTATCCTACCATGCCTTTCTAAGGTCTTCGAAAGCCAAGTCAACAAACAGATTACCGACCATTTCGAATCTCACCATATCTTCTCTGCTATGCAATCTGGTTTCAGAGCTGGTCATTGGTGCACCTCAGCCACGCTCAAGGTCCTAAACGATATCTTAATCGCCATCGATAAGAAACATTACTGTGCAGCCGTATTCATTGATCTGGCCAAGGCTTTCGACTCTGTCAATCACCACATCCTCATCGGCAGACTCGACAGCCTTGGTTTCTCAAATGATTGCCTCGCCTGGTTCACCAACGACTTCTCTGATAGAGTTCAGTGTGTCAAATCGGAGGGTCTGCTGTCCGGACCTCTGGCAGTCTCTATGGGGGTGCCACAGGGTTCAATTCTTGGACCGACTCTCTTCTCTGTATACATCAATGAGGTCGCTCTTGCTGCTGGTGAGTCTCTGATCCACCTCTACGCAGACGACACCATTCTGTATACTTCTGGCCCTTCTTTGGACACTGTGTTAACAACCCTCCAGTAAAGCTTCAATGCCATACAACTCTCCTTCCGTGGCCTCCAATTGCTCTTAAATACAAGTAAAACTAAATGCATGCTCTTCAACCGATCAATACCTGCACATGTCCGCCTGTCCAACATCACTACTCTGGATGGCTCTGACTTAAAATACGTGGACAACAACAAATACTTAGGTGTCTGGTTAGACTGTAAACTCTCCTTCCAGACCCATATCAAACATCTCCAATCCAAAGTTAAATCTAGAATTGGCTTCCTATTTCGCAACAAAGCATCCTTCACTCATGCTGTCAAACATACCCTTGTAAAACTGACCATCCTACCAATCCTCGACTTTGGCGATGTCATTTACAAAATAGCCTCCAATACCCTACTCAACAAATTGGATGCAGTCTATCACAGTGCAATCCGTTTTGTCACCAAAGCCCCATATACTACCCACCATTGCGACCTGTACGCTCTCGTTGGCTGGCCCTCGCTTCATACTCGTCGCCAAACCCACTGACTCCATGTCATCTACAAGACCCTGCTAGGTAAAGTCCCCCCTTATCTCAGCTCGCTGGTCACCATAGCATCTCCCACCTGTAGCACACGCTCCAGCAGGTATATCTCTCTAGTCACCCCCAAAACCAATTCTTTCTTTGGCCGCCTCTCCTTCCAGTTCTCTGCTGCCAATGACTGGAACGAACTACAAAAATCTCTGAAACTGGAAATACTTATCTCCCTCACTAGCTTTAAGCACCAACTGTCAGAGCAGCTCACAGATTACTGCACCTGTACATAGCCCACCTATAATTTAGCCCAAACAACTACCTCTTTCCCTACTATATTTAATTTATTTATTTATTTTGCTCCTTTGCACCCCATTATTTTTATTTCTACTTTGCACATTCTTCCATTGCAAATCTACCATTCCAGTGTTTTACTTGCTATATTGTATCTACTTTGCCACCATGGCCTTTTTGCCTTTACCTCCCTTATCTCACCTCATTTGCTCACATCGTATATAGACTTGTTTATACTGTACTATTGACTGTATGTTTGTACTCCATGTGTAACTCAGTGTCGTTGTATGTGTCGAACTGCTTTGCTTTATCTTGGCCAGGTCGCAATTGTAAATGAGAACTTGTTCTCAACTTGCCTACCTGGTTAAATAAAGGTGAAATATATATATTTTTTAAAAGGGTTAAGGTTAGGGTTAAGGATTCGTTTTGGGATTAGGGTTAGGGTTAAGGATTGGTTTTGGGGTTAGGGTTAGGGTTAAGGATTGGTTTTGGGGTTAGGGTTAGGGTTAAGGATTGGTTTTGGGGTTAGCGTTAAAGTTAAGGTAAGGGAAAATAGGATTTTGAATGGGAATAAAATCTGTGTCCCCACAAGGTTAGTTGTACAATACTGTGTTAGTGCGTGTGCTTGTGTGTATATGTGTGTGTGTGTGTGTGTGAGTCACTTGCTGTTTAGCCTCACAGCTTGGGGATAGGAGTTATCATTGAACCTGGTGGTCAGTCTTTAGGCTGCTGTACAGCTTGACGGACAGTAGAGGATTGAACATTTATCCTCCTATATTTGGGGTTCTGAGAATAAAACAGCATCAGAATAATCAATGCAGAAATATGTGTTTACAGTTCTACAGATCTGTTCAATAAGTGATTGTTGTTGTTTATAATGTTGATGACTACTGTATATATTAGGAATTTATTTTTGCACCATGTCAGTTTAAGTAGACAAACGTAGACATAGTGCAATAGACTTACAGACAGACAGTATTCACATAGACAACCATTTAGCACAATACAACACAACACAATATGAGCCTGGTTCATTTTCAGTAATGAGGCACTGTACCCCATTTACAGTTTCTACTTCAATGTATCAGGTGGAGTTATTCACCAGCTATAGAGTGAGTTGTTGTTTATGTTTCTAAGACTGCAGGGTGGGAGATGCAACAATGGCCTTGAGAACAGCAGGAAGTGTGTTGGTGGTCTTTCTCTGGTCTGTAGCAGGTATGGTCTCATTCATAACTTATATGGTTGTCAATCTACAGACATGTGTATTACATTTGCTTGTGTTCTGTTAGGCATCTCCACTTCACTTTAGTTATGTTTCACACCTCACTGAGTGATGATTATCTGTGGTTTCTAATATGGCAACAAAGTGTGGACAAACCCTACCTTCAGTGTGAGCCATAATACCTTGTCCTAATTCTGATACCATTGTGTTGTGTGACTGTGTTTCAGTTGTACTGGGTCAGGATGGCTGGAGTGTGACTTACACCACTCAGAGTATCTGTACCTTGAAGGGGTCAACAGTGGATCTGTTCTGCTCTTACACATATCCCAGTGGTACAGTCAAAACAACCCTCTGGTTCACTGAATGGGGGACTGGTGTAGAACCTGAAGATCTAGGTCAGGACCCAGAGTATGCAGGTCGTCTGGAGTATCATGGAGATAAGAAGAAAGACTGTACCCTGAAAATCACAGACCTGAGAGAGAGAGACTCAGCTACTTACAAGTTCAGATTATTAACAGATCAGGAAGGAGGGAAATATTCTGGAAGTCCTGGAGTCACTCTGTCTGTCACAGGTACAGTTACATTCAATATAGTTCAACTGTTGAATTTCATTTAGTTCAGGAAAATTGTCTTGGTTTGTATTTATGCCTGTATAACATAGGATTTCTTCCATCTTTGTATTAGAATGATAAGTCAGTGATAAAGGGATTCACAGTGATATTGTTTTTTCTCCAGGTCTTCAGGTGAAGGTGAATGGTGGACATCAGGATAAGACACTGACCTGTATCACCACCTGTACTCTGACTGACAACCCCACCTACATCTGGTACATGAACGGACAACATCTAGATGAGAGCACCTCCCCCCAGTACAAAGACCCAGTCTCCAGGAACTATGATGACAGTTATTCCTGTGCTGTAAAAGGCCATGAGGACCTCCACTCTCCTGCAGTGTGTGAGTGTTCATTTAATACATTATACTGTGTGTTGGTTTCACTATGAGAACTTGAGAGCTTTGAGCATCTCTAGAAAGAACTGAGAACACAATCCAATTGACCTCTTGTTATGTCACTGTGTTTCAGGTGTTCAGGGTCAGAGCTGCTACAGAGTGACTTACACCAAGAGGAGAATCTGTGTCTTGAAGGGGTCAACAGTGGACATATCCTGTACTTATGTTGGTTATTATTCCACCACATCATCATTCTGGCTTAGAAGTGATAAGTCGACCCCTGAAGACCTAACCACAGACCCAGGGTATGCAGGTCGTGTGGAGTACACTGGAACATACAGAGGTCCCTTCACCCTGAGAATCACAGATCTGAGAGAGGAGGACTCAGCTGAGTATCGCTTCACTTTTAAAGCAAACAACTTTGAATGGGGTCATAGTTTCCCAGGAACAACTCTGTCTGTCACAGGTAATAAATACTACACTGTATGATACAACGGTAAATCATAATGAATTACAGGATAAATAAATTGACCATCCTGTTAACACAGAGGTGTATGTGGTTTTATACATATTGTTTCAGGTCTGCAGGTGAAGGTGACTCCTGCTGCAGAGGGACAGAAGAAACTGACCTGTATCACCACCTGTACTCTGACTGACAACCCCACCTACATCTGGTACAAGAACGGACAACATCTAGATGAGAGCACCTCCCCCCAGTACAAAGACCCAGTCTCCAGTAACTATGAAGACAGTTACTCCTGTGCTGTAAAAGGCCATGAGAATCTCCACTCTCCTGCAGTGTGTGAGTCTGAAATAAACTAGTATTTTATGTGGTATCATTTGGAACAAATAAGAATGGTTTTACTTTCTCTGTCAATATTCTTAACTAGATACATTGGAATGATAAACAGTTATATAGATGTATGTCAATATATATATTGTTTATTATTCTAAATGAACCTGTCCAACACATCTATAACATTGAGTCTCATTATGGTTTCAGGAATTGATCAGTTGCATTTTGTTTCAGGTGTTGTGGGTGAGAGCTGTATGAATGTGACTTACACCCATCAGAGTATCTGTGCTTTGAAAGGGTCAACAGTGGACATATCCTGCTTTTACACACATCCCAGGTGGCATAACGTCACAGAAGTGTCCTGGTTCAACAAATGGGAGTCTGGTGTCACTAAAGACCTGAGCCTGAACCCAGAGTATGCAGATCGTTTGGAATACCATCGACAAACAGACAAGGACTCCACCCTGAGAATCACAGACCTGAGAGAAAGTGACTCAACTGAGTACAAGTTCAGATTTACATCTGACGAGGCAAGATGGGGGTACAGCTTCCCTGGAACAACTCTGTCTGTCACAGGTAACACTGCATACCACATTATACAGTTTTGAAGAGTCATGATGTTAATAATTAACTCAAACCAATTCTGAACCATATATTCTTTTTGCTCTCCTTTATTTCAGGTTTTCAGGTGGAGGTGACTCCTAAATGGAGTTCAGAGTTGAAGACACTGTCCTGTATCACCACCTGTACTCTCAGTAACCCCAACCCCATCTATATATGGTACAAGAACGGACAACATCTAGATGAGAGCACCTCCCCCCAGTACAAATACTCAGTCTCCAATGACTATGATGCCAGTTATTCCTGTGCTGTAAAAGGTCATGAGGATCTCCACTCTCCTGCAGTGTGTGAGTGTTCATTGAATACATTATACTGTGTGTTGGTTTCACTATGAGAACTTGAGAACTTCTAGAATTTCTAGAAATAATAGAGAATATAATCCAGTTGACCTCTTGTTATGTCACTGTGTTTCAGGTTTTCAGGGTCAGAGATGCAACAGAGTGACTTACACCAAGAGGAGAATCTGTGTCTTGAAGGGGTCAACAGTGGACATATCCTGTACTTATGTTGGTTATGATTACATCACATCAACATTCTGGCTTAGAAGTGATAAGTCGACCCCTGAAGACCTAACCAGAGACCCAGGGTATGTAGGTCGTGTGGAGTATACTGGAACATACAGAGGTCCCTTCAGCCTGAGAATCACAGATCTGAGAGAGGAGGACTCAGCTGAGTATCGCTTCACTTTTAAAGCAAACAACTTTGAATGGGGTCATAGTTTCCCAGGAACAACTCTGTCTGTCACAGGTATACTGTATGATACAACGGTAAATCATAATGAATTACAGGATAAATAAATTAACCATCCTGTTTACACAGAGGTGTATGTGGTTTTATGCATATTGTTTCAGGTCTGCAGGTGAAGGTGACTCCTGCTGCAGAGGGACAGAAGACACTGACCTGTATCACCACCTGTACTCTGACTGACAACCCCACCTACATCTGGTACAAGAACGGACAACGTCTAGATGAGCCCACTTCCCAACAACACTCTAGTAATACCCTAGTAGTGTTGGGTCATTCTGTGGACAGTTACTCCTGTACTGTAGAACACCATGAGGACCTCCACTCTCCTGCAGTGTGTAAGTATGAATTAAACTACTATTCTACTTAGAAAGCATCAAAAACGTTATATCAATGAGAAGATTATTACTGATTTATCTATACATATTCATCATTACATAGAAATTACAGACAATGTCATAGATGTATGCATGTCTATAGTTAGAATGTTCAGTACCTCAGACACTTGAAGAATAGTTTAGTAGACACTCTAGTCATAAAGTATCTCCAAATGTATTATTGTTCATGTTTTGTGTAAGTGATAGTTTTAGATAGTCCTCTGACTTTAGATATTATTTATTTTTGACATGATGTCATTTGAGGTAGTATAGTACAATCCTGACCTTCTGACATATTCTCCTTTACTAGATGCTCCAAAGAACACCTCAGTGTCAGTCAGTCACTCTGGTGACATAGTGGAGGGCAGTTCAGTGACTCTGACCTGCAGCAGTGATGCCAACCCACCTGTGGACAAATACACCTGGTACAAGAAGAACGTAACCTCACCAAAAGCATCAGGACAGAGTTACAGCATCACTAACATCATCTCTGAGGACAGTGGAGAATATTACTGTGAGGCCCAGAATGGAAGAGGAACTAATAACTCTACAGCTCTGATGATCATTGTAGCAGGTAAAGTTACATCTCAATACAAACCAACATGTTTCAATCTAATCTTAATCATTATGTTTTGGCTTATTACACCTTAGGTTATAACTATACATTGGGTTATAAGATCCCTTAACAAGTATTGCATTAATGTCCTGTATTTAAGTTTATTTAAGTTTATTATATCATGCCATGTACTCATACCATCCATATTTTATTATAGTGAAACAAACCTCAGTTCTGACTGCAGCTGTAGGAATCATAGTGGTTGTTCTGGTTCTCATCCTCTGTCTCTCTGGACTCATGTGGTTCAGGTGAGTGAAAATGCATATTATCATGTTGTTCATTATTTAAATGTAGCCCTCGGATTTATTGTTAACTTCATTTATGACGTAATGTATTTATTAATTAATGTGCAAAACAGGAAGAAGGCCTCCAAACCCACCAACACAAGAGACACAGCAGACGTTGGACAGGTGAGTCTGTTGGAATCAGAAGGAGACTGTGATGACTCTATTCTTTGTGGATCATTTCCACTCCTCATGTTGTGTGTTCTCTCTCTCCATCAGGGAGAGTCTAGTCCAGTGTATGAAAACGTCTCAAGCATGGCCATGAACTCTACTGCAGCACAGACAGCAGCCACAGACGACCAGGATGATGTTCACTATTCCAGCGTCCACTTCTCTCGTCCCAAAAACCAGGAAGTGCCTCTGTACTCCATCGTCCAAGTGCCTCAACCCCAGAAAGAGGATGAGGATGTCCAATACGCTGCTGTGAAATTCAACCTCCCCAGTGCTGCCACCTGGTGAGCATATTCTGCATTAAGGTCATTCATATGCTGCTGTTTATTGTAGGAGATGTCATCAACAAGCAAAACAGTTGACCCTTTGAGACCACTATGAACCCAAACTATGAACCCAACAATGGACATCTCAGGACAGTTACTATGACATGTCTATAATGAGGGAGTGACGTGATGATGGTTTTGAGGAACTGTTCTTCTGTTCCAAATTGAACCCTATTCCCTATTTAGTGCACTACTTTATACAGAGCCCTATAGGGTGCCACCATTTGGTACACTGTCTTTGTTTCATTTTTGTTTCTCTCTTCAGAACCGCAGCAGCACAAGCAGGAGAGGAGGACTCCTCTGTTCTCTACACAGTCAACAAATTCAGAACCAAGATGACCTGAACACAACAAACCCAGAACCAAGAAGACCTGAACACAACAAACCCAGAACCAAGAAGACCTGAACACAACAAACCCAGAACCAAGAAGACCTGAACAGAAGAAGTTTGACAAAAACCTTGTGTATCTGGACCTGTATGTCTAAACTAAGTGATATAATGCCTGTGGAGGTGTGGAATATTGACCATTATAAACTGGGTGGTTTGAGCAGTGAATGCTGATTGGCTGACATGCGTGGTATACCAGACCGTAAACCATGGGTATTAACATTTTGTATTTACTGGTCTAAGGACATTGGTAACCAGTTTAAAATAAGGCACCTCTGGGTTTGTGGTGCATCCAAGCACTCCGCGTTGCATTGTGCATAAGAACAGCACTTAGCGGTAGTATATTGGCCATATACCACACCTCCTCAGGCCTTATTGCTTAAGTTTATAATGGCAACAAGGCACTTCAGGGGTTTGTGGTATATGACCAACATACTGTTCCACGGCTTATTTTAAACTGGTTAACAACATAAATAGAACAGTAAACAAGTCTTTTAACGTCATACCCGTGGTATATTGTCTGATATACAGTATAGACTTCTGAAATGCTGTTTCAGCCAATCAGCATCCAGGGCCAAAACTACCCAGTTTATAACAGTATTTAATAATATATGCCATCTAGTAGACACTTTTATCCAAGTCATTACAGTCATGTTTGAAAACACTTTTCGTATGGGAAGTCCCAGCAGGAATTGAACCCATGCTCCATAATGTACCAACTGAGCTACAGGACGACTCTATTCACACTTAGAGCAGGAGTTCTGATCTAGGGTCAGTTATGACTTTGAAACAATGATGAGTATGAAAGGGACCTTAACATTTTATTATGCATATTTTACGTTGAAAAATGTTGTATTTCTGACGTAGGAAACCTTGAGTTCCATTTATATCTTACAGTGCATTCAGAAAGTATTCAGACCCCTTGACTTTTTATAACTTTTCCTCAAATTGATGAAATAGTTCTCTCCTCATCAATCAACACACTAAACCCCATAATGCTAAAGCAAAAAAGGTTTTTAGACAATTTTGCAAATGTATAAACACAAAAAAAACTGCAATAACACATTTACATAAGTATTCAGACCCTTTAATCAGTACTTTGTCGAAGCACCTTTGGCAGCGATTACAGCCTCGAGTCTTCTTGGGTATGACGCTACAAGCTTTGTAAACCTGTTTTTGGGGAATTTCTCCACATTTTTATCTCCAGATCCTCTCAAGCTTGGCCGTGTTGGATGGGGAGTGTCACTGAACAGAAATTTTCAGGTCTCTCCAGGGATGTTCGATCAGGTTCAAGTCCGGGCTCTGGCTGGGCCACTCAAGGACATTGAGATTTCTCCCGAAGCAACTCCTGCTTTGTCTTGGCTGTGTGCTTAGGGTCCTTGTCCTATTGGAAGGTTGAACCTTCACCCCAGTCTGAGGCCCTGAACCCTCTGGAGATGGTTTTCGTCAAGGATCTCTCTGTACTTTTCTCCATTTATCTTTCCCTCGATCCTGACTAGTCTCCCAGTCCCTGCCGCTGAAAAATATCCCCACATCATGATGCTGCCACCACCATGCTTCACCGTAGGGATGGTGCCAGGTTTCCTCCAGGTGCGATGCTTGGCATCAGGTTTCATCAGACCAGACAATCTTGTTTCTCATGGTCTGAGAAACTTTAGTTGCCTTTTGGCAAACTCCAAGCAGCCTTTCATGTGCCATTGGCTTCCGTCTGGCCACTCTACCATAAAGGCCTGATTGGTGGAGTGCTGCAGAGATGGCTGTCCTTCTTGAAGGCTCTCTCATCTTCACAGAGGAACTCTGGAGTTCTGTCAGAGTGAACATCGGGTTCTTGGTCACCTCGCTGACCAAGGCCCTTCTCCCCCGATTGATCAGTTTGGCCAGGCGGCCAGCTCTAGGAAGAGTCTTGGTGGTTACAAACGTATTCTATGATGGAGGCCACTGTGTTCTTGGACATGAAAAAATAGAGAAATGTTTTGGTACCCTTCCCCAGATCTGTGCCTCAGCACAATCCTGTCTCTGATTCTAGAGACAAATCCTTCGACCTCATTATTTTTGCTCTGACATGCACTGTCAACTGTGGGACCTTATATAGATGGGTGTGTGCCTTTACAAATCATATCCAATTAATTGAATTTACTACAGGTGGACTCCAATTAAGTTGTAGAAACATCTCAAGGATGATTAATAGAAACAGGATGCAGCTGAGTTCAGAGTCTCAAAGCAAAAGGTCTGAACACTTATCTAAATAACATATTTCTGTTTTTTAGTTTTAAAACATTTTCAAAACTTTCTAAAAACCTGTTTTTGTTTTGTCATTATGGTAAAGTGTGGTATATTTTTATTTAATCTATTTTAGAATAAGGCTGTAACGTAACAACATTTGAAAAAAGTCAAGGGGTCTGAATACTTTCCCAATGCATTGTATATAATTCTATATTTATTTATGTCATGTTTCTGAAACAATCATCAAACTTGTGAGACTTTTGCCTTTTTGCCATGTTCTAATGTAGCCTGTTGTCCATTCATATTCTAATGTAGCCTGTTGTCCATTCATATTCTAATGTAGCCTGTTGTCCATTCATATTCTAATGTAGCCTGTTGTCCATTCATATTCTAATGTAGCCTGTTATCCATTCATATTTTAATGTAGCCTGTTGTCCATTCATATTCTAATGTAGCCTGTTGTCCAATCATATTCTAATGTAGCCTGTTGTCCATTCATATTCTAATGTAGCCTGTTGTCCATTCATATTCTAATGTAGCCTGTTGTCCATTCATATTTTAATGTAGCCTGTTGTCCATTCATATTCTAATGTAGCCTGTTGTCCATTCATATTTTAATGTAGCCTGTTGTCCAATCATATTCTAATGTAGCCTGTTGTCCATTCATATTTTAATGTAGCCTGTTGTCCAATCATATTCTAATGTAGCCTGTTGTCCATTCATATTCTAATGTAGCCTGTTGTCCATTCATATTCTAATGTAGCCTGTTGTCCATTCATATTTTAATGTAGCCTGTTGTCCAATCATATTCTAATGTAGCCTGTTGTCCAATCATATTCTAATGTAGCCTGTTGTCCATTCATATTCTAATGTAGCCTGTTGTCCAATCATATTCTAATGTAGCCTGTTACCCATACATAGTGTAATGTAGCCTGTTGTCCATTCATATTCTAATGTAGCCTGTTACCCATACATAGTGTAATGTAGCATGTTATCCATATATAGTCTAATGTAGCATGTTATCCATATATAGTCTAATGTAGCCTGTTATCCATATATAGTCTAATGTAGCCTGTTGTCCATATATAGTCTAATGTAGCCTGTTATCCATATATAGTCTAATGTAGCCTGTTATCCATATATAGTCTAATGTGGCCTGTTATCCATATATAGTCTAATGTAGCCTGTTATCCATATATAGTCTAATGTGGCCTGTTATCCATATATAGTCTAATGTGGCCTGTTATCCATATATAGTCTAATGTAGCCTGTTATCCATATATAGTCTAATGTAGCCTGTTATCCATATATAGTCTAATGCAGCCTGTTATCCATATATAGTCTAATGTAGCCTGTCATCCATATATAGTCTAATGTAGCCTGTTATCCATATATAGTCTAATGTAGCCTGTCATCCATATATAGTCTAATGTAGCCTGTTATCCATATATAGTCTAATGTAGCCTGTTATCCATATATAGTCTAATGTAGCATGTTATCATGTCCAGTCCAAGAAATGTTTTACTTTTACCCCCCAGTTTCATTCTATCCAATAGGTAGTTACAGTCTTGTCTCATCACTGCAACGCCCGTATGGACTTGGGAGAGTTGAAGGTCAAGAGCCACGCGTCCTCCGAAACTTAACCCAACCAAGCCACACTGCCCGCTGAACCTGGAAGTCAGCCACACTGATGTGTCAGAGGAAACACTGTGCACCTGGCGACTGTGTCACACCCGACACGCCACAGGAGTTTCTACAGCGCAATGAAACAAGGACGTCCCTGCCAACCAAACCCTCCCCTAAACTGGTAGACGCTGGGCCAATTACCCGCCACCCGCTGGGTCTCCCGGTCGCGGCCGGCTGCGACAGACCCTGGACTCGAACCAGGATCTCTAGTGGCACAGCTAGTAACTGTGATGCAGTGCCTTAGACCACTGCACCACTCAGGAGGCCCAGATCAAGTTGATCCTGATGTGTTTAATGATGATTTACTTTGTATTGCTGTCAGACATTATTCCACATGTTATATTAAATAATACCATATTGTTCAGGGTCATGATATTGCTTGTTTTATTATTTAAAAAAATCATATTTAGATTAATTAAAGATGTTTTACATTTCTAGCTTTTACAGTGTGGTTCAGTGTCAATACAGTATAAACATCATATCAGCATCATGTAGTAAATAATAAAACAAATTGACAATAAAGACATTAATTAATTATTAATACATTGATTCATGACTATTTCCAATTTGATGTTATTTCTGCCTATTGGACACATGATGGCGCCATTGAACCACGTAGCCAATGAGTGGCAAGGCTGTAGGCTCGTCAGACCTGCTACATTACTGTAAGGAGATAAACTGTCATTGATCAACACCCAGCACTGTTCAACACACACACACACACACACACACACACACACACACACACACACACACACACACACACACACACACACACACACACACACACACACACACACACACACACACACACGGCGGTGTTCACTGAGTTGTCTCATTTCAGGTGGAGAGTTCAGAACCTGTGAAGAAGAAGAGTCTCACTAACAGAATCTTATCTGACTCTCTCTCGATCTCTCTCCCCCCATACTCTCGATCTCTCTCCCCCCATACTCTCGATCTCTCTCCCCCCATACTCTCGATCTCTCTCCCCCCATACTCTCGATCTCTCTCCCCCCATACTCTCGATCTCTCTCCCCCCATACTCTTGATCTCTCTCCCCCCATACTCTCGATCTCTCTCCCCCCATACTCTTGATCTCTCTCCCCCCATACTCTCGATCTCTCTCCCCCTCACTACTCCTTAGTGAATCTCATAAAAATAACATGTTTTAAATATTTAAAAAGTTATCATTTTAAGAAAAAACTATGTCATCAACTACATTTTTTTAAACATACTATTTTGCAATGAAGGTCTATAGTAGCCTCAACAGCACTCTGTAGGGTAGCACCATGGAGTAGCTGGAGGACAGCTAGCTTCCGTGCCCTCGTACATTGATTTCCATACAAAACCTAGGAGGCTCATGGTTCTCGCCCCCTTCCATAGACTTACACAGTAATTATGACAAGTTCCAGAGCATGTCCTCCAACCTGTCAGAGCTCTTGCAGAATAAACTGACGTATTGTCCACCCAATGAAAGGATCAGAGAATCAATCTAGTACTGAAAGCATAAGCTACAGCTAGCTAGCACTGCAGTGCACACAATGTGGTGAGTAGTTGACTCAGAGAGAAAAACAATAGTTGAACAGTTTTGAACAAACACAGTACTTTCAAAATGAAGGAGAAGCAGGAGAGAGATATAAATATTTTTTTTCACTTTCTCTTACTTAGCTAGCAAATGCAGCTATCTAGTTTAGCCTACTCAAACACCCTGCTCAAACAGAGGGATGCTATATTAGCTAGATGTCAATGACTATCCAACACAACACTGGAACTCTTCCAAGTCAAGGGAAGATTTTGGTTTTACTAATTTATTACCACCGGGGCTCGCCTGTCCAAGTGCTAAACTGCTTACTGACATTACACAGTAACTTTACCTCATGATTTTAGCTGGTTTACTAATGCTTTAGTTCTATTAGCTATGTTGACTATGACATCACTTTAGCTAATATGGTGGCAACGATATAGGGTGTGTGTAGGGGTTTGGCTTGGAAAGGTTTTTTCGCCTGGTCACTTGCAGCTGATGCGTTGTACATTGCTACTATAACAACCTCCACTCTTCTGGGAAGGCTTTCCACTAGATGTTGGAACATTGCTGTGGGGACTTGTTTCCATTCAGCCACAAGAGCATTAGTGATGTTGGGCGATTAGGCCTGGCTTGCAGTCGGTGTTCCAATGCATCCCAAAGGTTTTCGATGGGGTTGAGGTCTGGGCTCTGTGCAGGCCATTCAAGATCTTCCACATTGATCTCAACAAACCATTTCTGTATGGACCTTGCTTTGTACATGGGGGCATTGTCTTGCTGAAACAGGAAAGTGGCTTCCCCAAACTGCCACAAAGTTGGAAGCACAGAATTGTATAGAAGGTGATTGTATGCTGTAGCGTTAATATCTCTCTTCACTGGAACTAAGGGATCTAGCCCAAACCATGAAAAAGAGCCCAACCAAACACAGAATCATCCGTCTGACTGCCAGATGGTGAAGCGTAATTCATCACTTCAGAGAACATGTTTCCACTGATGTTGATTCCAGCAGCAGTTTGGAACTCGTTAGTGAGTGTTGCAGGACACACAATAGTTTTTTACACGCTAGGCACTTCAGCACTCGGCGGCCCCATCTTGTGAGCTTGTGTGGCCTACCACTTTGCAGCTGATCCGTTTTTGCTCCTAGATGTTACCACTTTATAATAACAGCACCTACAGTTGACCAGGGCAGCTCTAGCAGGGCAGACATTTGACAAATTGAAAGGTGGCATCCTATGAAGGTGCCACGTTGAAAGTCACTGAGCTCTTCACTAAGACAATTCTACTGCCAATGTTTGTTTATGGAGATTGCTCGATTTTATACATCTGTGTGTTATGGCCTTATCCACTAATTTGAAGGGGTGTTCACATACTTTTGAATATATAGTATCCTGAGCTTTGTTATATCTCCTAGATAGAGGACAGTCACTTCAAAACCTTAGTTCTTATTAGACATTTCATCACTGTCTTTGCCATTTATGGAAGTGTTACTCAATGTGTTTATATGGGCTATAACAGTAAAGGACTAATTCAATATTTTATCAAATCATTTTTAAGCATTTCATTTTTTACCTAAAGGGATACTATAATTCAAAATCAAATAGCTAAATGATCCATGGTACGACCACCTTAAAACAATTCCATTTGTCAGCTAGTAGCCCCCCCCCTCCCCCCCCCCCGCCCCCAGCAAA